>NW_027103414.1:1438989-1878796 GCF_902728285.1 Clytia hemisphaerica
TAAGCATATACTTTATAAGAATCAAATCAATAACTCTTGATAGACGATAATATACCTTTCGGTAATTAGTTCTTACAAAGTAAACAAAGGATGGCACGCAATATGAGCATATTTATTTTTCTTATAAGCATATACTTTATAAGAATCAAATCAATAACTCTTGATAGACGGTAATATACCTTTCGGTAATTAATTCTTACAAAGTAAACAAAGGATGGCACACAACATGAGCTTGTTTAATTGATTATTGACTCCAGATATTTTTATCTGGCCACCACGTGCCATCAAAGGATTTTCATACCACAGTGGAGCTATGAGACTCACGTCTAATATAGTCAATCTCAGCTCTTCTCGGAGAAATATTGGAAAAATATTCCCAATTAAAATTTCGTGTCATTATAAGTTTTTTGTTTGATTTTACTCGTCTGATGTACCCTGAGTATCAGAGGTTGAGTATTCAAAGAATATAATCAACCTCTGAGGACCAATAATAGAAATTTTATCGCGCATTTGTCAATCAAATCACTGTAGAGAGAATTAAAGATGAAGAGCAAATTTTACCATATTAATGTTTAGCAGACTGTATCAGTATGCAGTTTACCATTTACGAATTCCCCAGAAACCTTCAAATGTATAACAGTAATTAATTGATGCATCTAGAAGGAACTGAGGAGTGAATAATTTCAATTTGAAGATAATTATTTTTTGGGGAATTAAAGGGGAAGGCTCCGCTTACGCTTTTCTAAAATCATATAAGTAACACTATAGATGCCAGGAATCAGCAATGACATTCACCGGATTGGTTACCGGGTGGAAATAATCTCATATCATAATATCATATCATATCGACTGGATTGGTTACCGGGTGGAAATATATCAACCGGATTGGTTACCGGGTGGAAATAATCTTATTGATTACATCATCACTGGCATGAAGAAGATTCAAAATTTTCAATAGAAGTGTAGCGTAGCGAAGCCAACCCCCAAACTCCCCAAACTAAGAACCTGGGTATCAAAATAATACTAGATTTTAAGAACTATAAAGTATACCAAATTCATTTGACCAATTAGTGTCCAGGTATCCATTTTTATTGTTCACGTCGTCAAGCAATTACCATTCTTGAAAGTCTTAATTTTTATCATTCCAAACACTCCTTAGTTCACGTACTTGTCCAATTTCTCTCGACCAGGTTCTTCGAGTGGTGTTGTTGAGATGTATGTACGACACAAAACAGTTGCTTCTCCATCGTCCCATCAATTGTATAACCGAGTCAGGAATACCAGCTGATGATGCGGCTGAGGCTCTCTCGATGCGAAAACTATGTGTGCTGATGTTGACATCATGCAGTGAAGAATTTAATAATCTGGTGACATGATTTCTAGTAATGTATTCGCTAGATTCCAAAACGAAGAATGGTCCAGGTGGACGTGTAATCCGGAAAGAGTAAAAAGAAGATATGGCGTTAACAGGACAGAGGGGGCACAACCTTCCCACAGAGTGATGCTGGTTCCCACAAGAAAAGGGTCTGTCTTGCTTGCTTTTATTCTGATAAGTACACTAGGCCCTTGTAAGGAAGCATCTGACACACAAAGGTTTGTTAATGGATCAAATGACCTTGAACTAGCTGAGGTATACTCTGAAACTCGAAGAAGACCAAAAAAAGCTGATGTAAGCACTAGACATTTCCAAAGTGCTTGGTCGTAGGCAGAAAGTTGACTGCTAGAGATAAAAGATAACATTTGTCGAAGGTGTGCAGGTGTGACAGGATTTCGAGTCCTTTTTCTAGCCACTTGAGTGCGCCTTATCCCTCTACAGACATAGCAGAGTCTTCGCATGGAAGCAATTCTAACTTCGACGCCTTGTTGGAGTGCGCAAAACTGAATTCCATAGAGATATACTTTTATTGTATTGTACTTTAGGCCTTGTCTCGCAAGAGAAGTGGCAAATAGTTCTAAATGTAATTCTTGTAGCGGCAACCACACAAAGCGATACACGAAGCAAAATCTTTGAAAGCGATTGAAGCCTGATTGATATGTGCGCAAAGAGTTTCGAGAGATACCTTCAGCTAGTAAACGGTCTCGAGCAAGTCTAAGATCTCCCATGCTTCCTCTGGGATCCTGGAAGGTTCTGGACTGGCGGACTCGGCTAGACTCAAGAATCGGCCAACCTGCAGGCGAGAAAGTAAGTCAGCAAAAACATCATCTTTGCCTGGCAGGTGTACCAAAAGAATACGACGAGTTTTTCTACGGTTTCACCTCGAACGACGACGAGTGGCGGCGGCGGCGGTTGGGGTTTCACGATGTAAATTCTCTTCTTGCTGTCTCTGTCTGTTTGAATTTAAGATGGTTTGCTCGCGATCAAACGCTTCAAGCCGTAGAATTAATGTAGGGCGTGACCCTGAAGTTTGAATGTTTCGTAATTTTCAGGCGTCTTGTAGGGCCTCTTTAGTGAAGCGTTGGTATGAAGATGAATGGGTTATAGCATCAGTTCTTGTATCTTGTGGCTCGTGTTGGTTGTCTGATAAGACCGATTCCTCGTCCACCAACCGCATTGTTCTTGCTTTCTTCTTAGATGGTGGTGGTTCCTCATCAGAAGAACTAGATGATGAATTTGAAGAGCTGGTGTCACTGCTCGAACCCAAAGGATCAGCCAAGCACAAGGTTAGAATTGTGAAATTTATAAAAATAAATATCTTCATGACTGCTTTGAGTAACCAAGACTGATGATGTTCGAAAGAAGCGTTACTAGAGACTGAGGTATTTTATATGAGACCACGCACGAGGTCGGCTAAATTTAGAACCCAGACTTTCTGGTCAAAGTAGATCTGGTGAACGCACACGATTGACAGGGTGTAACGGGCGTTTACTAGGGCGCCGTCAAAGACTCTCTTTTCAATTAACCTGAGTTATGAATAACTCCATTTACTAAACTATTAGTTTTGGTAATGTTACTTTAACGGAATGGAAATAATTGGCAGATCTTTATGTTATGATTCTCTATCACTGAATCTTTTTGAAAAGCATTGATGACATTTTTAAAATGTATTTTCAACGACTGGAATAAAAATGTCAACTTTGAACTTCATTCAAGATCTTGGATGGTCGTCATGGTTACTTTTCTCTGCGTTGATTGCACGCTGAATAGAATCTCGATTAGTCGGCACAGGTCAATATTTGATTTTGGCCTGTGCTTTTCACGGTACGTCTGATGACGTTTTTCTCATACCAGATTTCATAAATGTATTCGCTTGGTATTCTAGCATTTATTTTCAAACTTTTAGCCAGCAAAAGTACGATCAGAAAAAGTTAGAGAACTTTTTAGAAATAAGAGTATTAATCATTTTTCAAAATCAGAGTCCTTCCCAGATGGCACACAACGTTGTTTCAACGTTCATCTAACGTTACATGGACGTTGTGAACGTTAGATAAACGTTAAAGCAACGATGTGTGCCAGCTGGGTTCGAGCCGCCATGACGGTTGTCCTTTGCGGACAAACCCTGTATATTGATTGTTTTCTGAAAAAATAGAAAGACAATAGTTCGCTCTCCACCGTTTCATTCGATGTTTATCCAGAGTCTCTATAATAAATCCATGATGATGGGATCAAAGTAAAAAGCTTCGCAAAAATCTAATTCGAAATCCTTGTATTGTGTTAGTTTAGATTTTGTCATGAAAAGCGCATAATAAAATTTCAACTGGAAACATACTTCCATGCTACCATGTCCAGTTTCATTGAAATTTCCCGTGGGCAAATAATGATAATAATTTATAATTTATTCGATGACGTCACTCGTCATTTCCAAAATGAGCAAAAACCGAAACTTTTCTTTGTTCTCATAAATAATTATTGCATTCTAACAAAAGCTTTCGAAAAAAGTTCCCTGAGTTTAAATTCAATAAATTACGGTTTGAACGATATATTTCCATGAAAATCAAATTTGAACTGGAAATATGTAAATTTCAATGACACGTTACTGTCAGAGATGTCATTATGCTCAAGGTGTGAAAATATTTAGGTGTCAAAAATTATTTCTTTTTGAAGCTAAATAAAAGTTCGGAATTTACATTTACATATTACATGCATATACATATTTATATTTAAATTTAGAAAACTTAATGTCAAAAACTTTATTATTTTCAGAAGTTATTAACATTAATTATATGACTGATTTTATTTAGGTTGCGCGCTCTTATCCTACGGCGGGGTATTATTTTGTAATACCCCGCTTGATTTGTAATACCCCGCTCCTGCCAAAAATTTCTGATAATACGCCCTCTTTTCCGCCGTCCCGCCACAAACAAAACGCAGATTACAAATACGCAAACAACAAAACTGTTGAACCATTCAGGAGAAATTAAGATGCTTCACTTTATTTTTAAAAGTAATATTTTTTATCAAAACCATTTTCTCCTAACATAATTTCACACGCCGAGTAGTGTTCGAATTTCCAAAACATTCGATTATTTTTGACAACATTCGATTTTTGAAAAAAAAAACACAAATATTTTGAGAAGATAGCCGTTAGATCAAAATCAAAGGAGGAAAAGTACAAGAAAAGTGTACAAAGAATAAAGATGACAACAAATTCAGGCTGTTGGATGATGATGTTATTCTTTTATTATGGCAAAATTCTGACAACAAAAACACGAACATTTGGATAAACGCACTTCAGAAATGGGCGAAGTCTCGTGGACTTTTGAGAAGAACGGGAGAACATATCCGAATACCCATGAACACTTCCTTTGTGACCATTTTATGTGAAGATACGCGAAGAGTATGGCACTGATTACGAACCCGACTCGCTGATAATAATGCAGGCGTCTTTGCAAAGGAGCCGAAAATACAATTTTTATGGAGAATCTTCTTACCGATAATATTGTTTGAAAGTTTGGATAATAGATAATAGATTATTAGTTTAGTTGTTTGACATTATATTTTTGATATATTTATCTGCAAAAATTTGAAAGTGATATGAGATGGAGTGTTTTGAAGCAATACATATTTCTACAATACATCATAAATTTTCTGTCTTAATTCTGGAATCCCGATTTCGGATAGCTCTTTAAGAAATGATAAAATCAGTCATATAATTAACCAGGAATGATATGGCATTTCGTGAAATTAGGATTAATACCCCTCGTATCATTTTGCAATACTTGAAATAGCCCTCACTTCGTTCGGGCTATTTCAAAGTATTTCAAAATGAAACTCGGGGTATTAATCCCTAATTTCCCTCAATGTCATATCATTACTATTACAAATTTCACCACTGAACAGAAAAAGCCCTCCCCCTCCCTAACACGAATAGGGATAAACGATATATTTAACCTGAAAAATAAATTTGTACATGGAAATGTGTCAATTTTTACTGACACTTTACTGTCTGAAATGTCATCATGCTCAAGGTGTAAAAATTTTTAGGATTCAAAAATTAACTTATTTTGAAGCTAAATAAAAGTTAGGAATTTGTAGAAAATTTCCTGTCCAAAGCTTTATTATTTCAGAAGCTTTTAACATCAGTTTAACCACCGAACAGGAAAAGCCCACCCCTTAGCTTAGCACGAATATGGTTAGTAATAATAAATCTTGTCGGAAGTCTAATTATCCAGACCCAGTGTCTCAAGAAAAGAAGTTGCCATGAATTTGTCGCAGCAAATGTTATTATGGAGTTTATTTTCGTTGATGAGAATACACCTTTAAGACCGTAGCCACCAATTGCCGCGCGTTTATTTCTTTGTCCGCTTCATCCCACTAAACTCGATCCAATGCTTTTTTGACACATTTTTTATTGTCTATAGATCCGAAAAAAGGACTGGGACGGTTTTAGCGGGATAAAGCGGACAAATAAAATGCCCGCGCGTCAATTGGCGGCTATGGTCGAAAATGAGAATGTTATATAATTCTGCCGTGAATCCAAATTTCAGCAAGATTCATTGTCTGGTGTGGAGGATTTTGAGTTGCTATAATTTCATCTGCAAATTTCATACAAGAGATTGTCGTGCGATTACCTAAATCTCCCGTGTTTCCAAAAGTTGTTATAAGATTTTGATTATTGTTTTCATGCAAAATGGTCTTAAGATCAACATTATCGCAACGATTTTCGTGTACCGTATTAACGGTGTCTTGTCGGTTCACAAAGATGACGTAATTGATGAAGACACGGCTTTTAAAGACAGCTTTAATCCAATTTGGTTCACCACCTGTATTTATGTTATTTGTACATGCCCATGTATCTTCGTTGCCATCAAAAGCAAGAGATGCATAATATGTACCGTATAGTGTTGAAATTGATGAGTGATTCACGTGTTCATGAAGAGATTGTGCTGAAAGAGTTGAGTTCAAATTATACAGTTTATACCCTCGCTAATTCGAACTTAAACGGGGAATCTTATCAGTTAGAATTGCAGAGAGATTCGAATTATAGAAAGTACTTTAGGAAGGTTTCTCCGTGCCGGGGACTGGAAGCAAGTTCGAATTGTAGAAAGGTTTGATTGAAAGAATTTTGATTAAGCAAAATTTTACAGTAGGTCATCATTAGATTACACGAGGGAGAAGTGCTCGTTTCAAAACATTCGGAATGGATCCTAATATCCTAGAGAACTTGCCTGTGCGCATACAATTGATGACCGAGAGTAGGCAAAATGGGTGCCGGGTATGTGCAAACCGGGTCCTATTTTCAAACTCGAAAGCCCATCAAAGGGGTACAAATATCGTTAAAAAACACTTGAGTAAGGGTTCCAAAATTATGAAGTTCGAAATTGGACTCTTTTAAGGCTCATTAATTCTTGAAGTTTGGACTAAAATTTGGAAATTTTGGCTGAAGTTTTGTGGAAATGGTCTCTCTATGGGTGGCAAAATGTCAAAAAATCTCTAAGGGTTGAATTTCGAACTTTGGCTCTGATATACCTGTCATCTCGCAAAGCTAGTACCCCCGGCAGTTAACGCTAATTCGGTTATTCTCTCCACTATTCGAAATGCTCCCCTTATTCAATGAAAATACAATTCACCTTGAAAGTCGAATTAGAGAAAACTTCAACCTTAACTATTTTATAGAATAGTTGTACGACCTCTTGTTTAAGTTGGGTATAGAAATTCGAGTGTCAAATCAGGCCCGGTGGAAGCGGAGAGACTTCAGGCTCCCCAACTTTGAACAAATGAGATTTATTTCTCAAAATCCTAGAAAAGTTATCTCATTCTGAGCCTTCAGCTCCCCACTTTTACGGTTGTTCCGCCGGCCCTGTAGCTGCTCCGAATTTTTCTCTGAGAAATCTTACCGACTGCGCACATTGATGATTGCCAACGCATCTGTCTTCACAACGTTCTGTGATCGCATTACAAGGGTTGTTATTGCCATTGCTACACCATGAACCCAACTAGAAAAGGAAAAAGAAAGTTAAACTTATCAGTGCGAGAAAGTAAATATACACCTTTTCGACCGTAACCACCAATTGATGCGTGGGCATTTTTTTGTCCGCTTAATCCCACTAAAACCGCCCAAGCCCTTTTTTCACTGCTACATACAATAGAAAAATGTGTCAAAAAAGGATTGGATCGAGTTTAGTGGGATAAAGCGGGCAAGAAAATGCCCGAGCGGCAATCAGAGGCTACGGTCGAAAAGGTGTATTCATTACGTTTCTTAAATGTACAAATTTTCAAAAGTCCTTTCTATTCGCATATTTTAGCCAAATCTTTGTAAATGCAATCTTGGACAAAAGGTTCCAAAAATCTAATGAACAGGCCACCTTCTCACAAACCCAGTTGAATTTTTCAGACACTGGCTAAAACTCAATGGGGATTGATATTTCCATCTTTTTTATGGCTGGGGTATTTCTTTTGTTTTCAAGTCAGAAAATTCAGTGGGGATGGGAAAAATAGTAAATATTTTGCAGTGTTGATTCTTTTATTTGGTTATATTCAGTTGGAACAGAAATTGGGTCTGTGAGAAGGGTGTGTATGGACAGTTTCCAAATAAGTTCATAAACCCATTGAAGGAGGAAATAAACTTTTGAAAAGTCTTCAGGCCTTTATTGGTCTGAGATTGAAAGTTCAATGACTTTTCACCTTACGGATTTTCAAGAAGACATTTTGGGGGAGATTACAGACCTTTTGTCCCCGATTGTGTGTCCCACCTATCGTCCATTTGTTGGGCGTGGTACACACTTTATCGGAAAGGATTAGTACCGGCCCAATTTTTTTCGTTTAATGGCATTCATTCAAGATTTAGGGGATGTTCCTACCGTTACTTTTTATTAAAAAGAACAACAAAAACTTACCGTTTTCTTGTCATAATCCGTTTCAAAATGGTTCCATCCCTTTGCTGGTGAAAATAGAGAATTTCCTGACGAATTTCTTCGTGCAGAATTACCTAATAATTCACAAGTCTCATTTTGTCTCATGAAATTCACTGATTGACAGGTTGGATGTAACATACATTTCGTTAAACATTTTCGCAGTGAGATAAAGTCTAAAGAAACTATAATAAAAACATGTAAATACCTCAAAAATTAAAAAAAAGTCTGTTGGTCATTGTTTTCTGTTTTTTTTTTTCTTCAAAAAGGGGCTGGATCTAGTAGCATATATTGCTACCACCTTAAGCGAAGCCAAAAAATGAGTCTGCCAAATTACGCCGGGCCACTTATCAGCGCCATCCAGTCTATCAATAAGCTATAATTTCCCCCAGGCTAGGTATTATTTAGCCTGGATATCCAGGCTGTAAACTATTTCACAGTCTAAATTTTGGTATTTTATGTTCTGCTTTACAGCCTGGTCTCACTAGAGAGATTTGCGTTCTCCAGATGAGAATGCAGTCCGCTTGCTTGCGGTCACTTCGCCAAAGCCGTAAGGACCAATCTACACGGCGCGGAGCAATTCTAAAGCAAAAATAGGATAGTCCTCCACTTGCTAGCGAAGATAAAGCTTTCTGTTACATGAAAACATGAAAAAGAAGAAAAACAGAAGCAAGTTCATTTTCAAAGAAAACATGGTTGGTCATGGTGGCACATGTAAACTTATTTATGGACTTTTGTTTAAACTTTAGATTTTTTAAATAGCTTTAAATCTTGCAAGGCTCTTTTTTGTTAACTTTTGTTTGGCCTGCCCTGGGTTTGGCTTAGCCTAGTTAACTAAGCCCGTATTCACAAGAATATGACAAACGACTAATGGCAATATAGCGTTTTCGGCGCTTTAAATTTTTTTTTATATTTACGGATTTTAATTTTGCCCTGGAATACTGTTATTCAGTCACAACTTAACCATCAGATTTATCCAAGTGACTGAATTAAAACAGCTTAGATTTCTAGGCTAGGGTTGGCTAGGAAAGTTTTAGAAACATGGGTTTGCACTTTCATTCTCTAGGGAGACTAAGCTCTATATATAATTTTAGAACTTTGTATGTTGAGGTAAATTTTGTTTTTTCTAAAATTTTGAGCTTGGATATCCAGGCTAGGTATTATTAGACGGTAAGGATCGGCTTTTTACCTTCCCAAGGCTTTTTAAAATCCTCAGGGACACTTAAAGTAAACGAACTACATTAGGTCTAAAAAGTAGAAGGTATAAAAAGTACACTCTTAGGGTGTAAAATTTGGAAAATCTGGCCATTTTTTGCCTGAAAAGGGTTAGAATGGTCAAAAATCTTCTGTGAGGGTCAACATCATCACAACAGTAATGACGTCATCACAAAATTTCATATTTACCGCTGACCAGTTTAAAAAGTATCCTCCACTAAAATAGAAATTAAAGTTGATCAAATAAAGGTTTATCTTACTATAACTAGTCATAGCTTTCACTAAATGCCCCCACATAAAGATCATGTCGTGCACTTATAAAGCTTTAATGCTTTAAAGATTAAACATTAAAAAATAATCAGGAATAATTGATTGATTTAATTATTGATTGATTGGTTGATTGATTGATTGATTTATTGATTGATTGAGGCGTTTGCTTGAAAAAAAAAAATATTCCATTATAAAAAAATACATACTTGAAAAATTCATGCAGCTTGATAACTTAATAAAATTTAAGGAAAAGCTATATTTAAAAAGTTTATGGTACCATTATCTTACTAATTTTTACATCTCCTGTTTGTTTGTTTTTTCTCCTAGTTTCTTTCTTATAACGATATATGTCATGATTACTATTCACTAAATAGACCTTTTCTAATAATGTCGCAGACATCTTAGATTGTAGGCAAAATATATGGACATACGCAGTGAATAAATCCACAAGGTAACCAATCAGAAATAGCTTGTTTTTTTTTCATTGGCTGCTATATTTCAACATTTCTCTGTTGCTACTTTGCCTAATAAACAATAGTCAAGAGGATACTGCGTATAAAATTAATCAAAAAGTTCTGCGCCATCTTAAGTTGGGTGAAATAGAAACTCACTTATCCTAGTTAAGGCCCGGGGTCCACTAGCGTACGCTGTGACTGCACTTCTCAAGCAAAATCTTCTATGTTGTTGGTCAAAAGAAAAGTAAAGGAATGCCATTGTGGTTCATTCAGACGTACAGTCGAGAAAAGTTAAAATGCGCCTAAATTTCTTTTCAAGTGCATACTGGCATAGTCCTTTTTCATGATGCAATCTTTCCTCCAAGCTGATAGCAGCGCAGACAATGAAGAGACGCGCCTTCAGGAAGCTAGACTTTTTGAGTTTATAGCTAGCGATATACTTTCCCTTTATGGTGTTTCTGTATGACTGTCTGTGTACCTAGTCTAACCACCGTTAAATGCCTTCGGGAAGGTCTCTCCTAACTTAGAAAGCCAGAATTTGGAGCTTATTTCACCAAACCACTGGAGCGTAAGTTATTTAGGCTATCACAACTGCATGAAAAAGTTTAACGTGCGCATGTAAAGTTTAACGAGTAAACAAACTTTTTTCAGGTTTTTGAAAAAGATTTACCACACTGAAAAGACGTAGATGGTATTTAAAGCTCAAGAAGCCCTATAAACAATAAAGGTAGTTATCAATAAAATGACAGACAGAAAATAAATTAGAGTTTGAACAAAAATATCAAATGTACATTTGAAAACTTAAGCAAATTTCTTTAAAGATTCTGGAAAAATAATTGAAATCATTGCTAAAGTGAACTTCTGACTAAATTACAGTAGTTAGTATTCAGTTTCAAAGACAAGAAACTAAATTTGACATACAAAACACTTTTTCTAGTCAATGAATCAGCTCATCATCATCATAACCAGTCTGCCATTTTGTTTGTTTTGATTTGCACAAGTAATATTGTAATTCGTGTTATATTAGAGCTAACTTTAGTTAGGTTAGGTTAATTTTAAGGAAGACAAATCAACGCCCGCAATACACCCTTCCGCCATCATGCTACGCACTCTAGAAGCCATTGCTCAAATCCCAGTATCACTATTTATACGGGAGTGAAACCACGCTTAGTCTTTCTTATTCTTGTTTTTTTCAATTTGTTGGGATGACATGTGCAGCAGACCCAAGACCATGTTTTCAAGTGTCAAAGAAAAGTCTGGATAGTTAATTAAATAAATCAAGAACTCTCGATGGATGTTTGTTCTGCTGGTCCTTACCTTACATTCTATGATTGCTGTTGGCTACTCTACTGCTGAATTCCTTCAAAAACAATAAACATTGCTGACTGATCTGATGACAACCAATCCAAGAAGCTCCCATCCACACACGTTTGTTACTTACGTACTCGTTCTCCTCGAAGTTACAGTCCAAGATGCACCTGTCTTCACTCTCTTCCTTGGATGGTCTTTCAACAAAATGGAAAGTTAAGTGAACAGTCTTGTAAGTTCAAATTTCTATTCTCATCCTCCCCCCTCCATCCAACAATCAAATCTTGGTATCTGTTATGGTCTACCTTGATGGTACGTGTACGTCCCGAGTTTGTTTTGCTGGTCATGGCACATGGGCAATTTTAGTCGTGGAAAGGAACCACATTAGGTTTGCGTACCCTTGCTTTGTTGGTTTCAAGTTGCAATTTTGTCTTTCGTTTCTCTGGGGGAGGCTTCTAACTATCCACCCATGTGCTCATATATCGGAAGTCGGGCAGTTGTTTTCACCCCATTTTTTTTCCCTTCCTTTTAATCCCTGGTAACGTCCAATGACGTTGATACATTAGCCATTTCATTATTCTAGCCTACGAACCTTTGGAAGCCTCGGTTGATAGCCCTGGGTTTCACGTGTTATCATCTTTTACCTTTTTGTTTTTAACTGGGGTTTTTAACTATCCACCCATGGGTTCATTTGTCAAGTCGGGCAGTTGTTTTTCACCCCATTAGTTCTCCCTTCTTTAATCCCTGTTGATATCCAATGGTGTTGGTTGATACACTGGTAATTATTTCAGCTTTATAAAATGCACCTTTGGGAAATCTACTGGTTGGATAGCCCTGGGTTTATGTGTTATGTTTCACCTTTTGTTTTTAACTGGGTTTCTCACTATCCATCCAAAAGTTAGGCACTACTTACTTTAAGTTAGGCATTTGTTTTTCACCCCTCTTTTTTCATCCTATCATTCCTGTTGACGTCCAATGACGTCATGATGCATAGTTAATTATTTAGCCTATGAACTTTTGGAGACCTACTGGTTGGATAGCCCTGGGTTTCTGTGTTGTCATGTTTTACTTTTGTTTTTAACTGGGTTTCTAACTATCCACCCAAGAGTTCACCTGTAAGTTGGACAGTTGTTTTTCACCCTTCTTTTCTTCATCCTATCACTCATGCCGACGTCCAATGACGTCATGATACATTGGTCATTACTTAGCCTATGAATTTTTGGGAACCTACTGATTAGATAGCCCTGGGTCTGTGCTGTCATGTTTACTTTTGTTTTAGTTGGGTTTCTAACTATCCACCCATGGGTTCACCTGTAAATTGGGGAGTTTTTTCTTTTTCTTTTTTTCACCTGGCCTTTTTTGTTTGTTCTCATTCTATTATGCCTGGCGACGTCTAATGACGTCATGATACGCTGGTAATAATCTTAGCCTATGATCCCATGCAAACCTACTGGTTGGGTAGCTCTTGGTCTTGTGTCGTCAAGTTTTATTTTGTCTTAACTGGGTTTCTTACTATCCTACCTTGGGTTCACATGTAAGTGGGACAGATATTTTTCTTTTCTTTCTTGTTTTCTCTTGCTATAATCCCTGGTGACGTCGAATGACGTCACGATTCAATGGTAATTATATTAGCAATGAACATCTGGGAATTTACTTGTTGAGATATGGGCTTTGTTTTTGTTTTTTGTTTTTTTTTACACCTACTCTCTATACAGCTGTAACATAAATTGGGTCTGGAGACTTCACAATAAGTAGATTGCTTTTTTTGGTTTCAACTACCCTGGGACTTGGTTCCCTTTCTTTCCCTGAAACATACCCCACAGAGATACAGTGCTTAGATTAAAAGTCATATGTCACCATCCTCAAATAATCTTATTATATTTAGCAGATCCCTTGCATTAAATGTCCAAACAATTTTACCCTCAGATCTCGATTCAGAACATCCTACCTTGCTCATATGGCTGTCCTCCTTACAGTCCTTCGACAGGCCGTCATCCCTACGGTCTTAGACACCTCCAATCATCCTCATTACAATCTAGACTAAAATCCATCATCCCTATCAGGACATGGGCTCAGGTTATTCTCACCAGGATATAGGCTCAGGCCATCTTCATCAAATACATAGGCTCAGGCTATTCTCATTATGACCTATAGGGAAAACTTTAAAGCATTAAGACTAAGACTGTCATCCTTTTAGTAAGAGTTAGCTTCCTAATGTGTAATGACTTCTTTTTGAGTTTGGCTGCTGATTTGGGGATGTATTGTGCGGGTAGTTTTGGGGACGTTTTGGGGGTGTGGGTCCCTTCGGAACCCCATACTCCTACCTAGTGGCTAGCTTATACAGTATCTACAGGCACATACATGTTAGGAATAAAGGCTGTCCTCCTTACAGTCCACGCTCATAAGGTTGAGGAGTAAAGGCTGTCCTCCTTACAGTCCACGCTCATAAGGTTAGGAGTAAAGGCTGTCCTCCTTACAGTCCACGCTCATATGGCTGTCCTCCTTACAGTCCACGCTCATTTGACTGTCCTCCTTACAGTCCACGCTCATAAGGTTCAGGAGTAAAGGCTGTCCTCCTTACAGCCCACGCTCATAAGGTTAGGAGTAAAGGCTGTCTTCCTTACAGTCCACGCTCATATGGCTGTCCTCCTTACAGTCCTTCGACAGGCCGTCATCCTTACGGTCTTAGGCGCTTAAGTTAGGCCTCATATTGCATGGTACATCCCCAACATCAGCCCCAAAGCGAACAATATTTCACATTTATTTCATTTCACAGATTTCGGCAATTTCAATCATTTCAAGTTTACTATATTTACTCATTTCGACAAATACACATTTCGGAACCTAATACACTTTTGTCATTTATTTGCCTCCCCAAAATCTTCACCTGTTTACACTGTTAACAACATTTCGACCCTCTGACGTAAAAATTAATCATACACTGTTTTGATTTGCATTTATAACACTCGCTTCAGCTTTTCAAAGCTAAATCAAAACTAAAATTGTAATATGTAATAATGATGATACCATATAACGTAATATGAAAACTGAGCATTTACGGAAGAGACTAACTACGGGGATGCTTGGGCGACAAAACAAACAAACGCAACAAAATTTCGAGATTCCAGTCCAATATCTATGCGTGAAACTATGAGTGCCTCCTCGTCGCTACGCTCCTGCGGGGGCAATAAATGAGTTTATGAAAAATGTGTATAACGCAAGATGGTAGCTGAGCTGTTGTTCTCAAATTTTACCAGGGGGTTGATTCGAGTATGAAAGAGGGATTTTGTGCAGTTTTAAGACAAATTTTTTTATTGTTTTTCGAAAATCAGTTGATGATACGTCGTGGTTTTAATTTTATGTTTAAAATTTCATTTTTATCTATGATTGAGCGCGAAAATTAGCACTACCCTTCTGATAAAACCCCCGTCCAAAAAGGGATTTGACGTTCGAATCGAAGAAGCTCAAACAGTGACTTTTTTTTTCGAATGCATTAATAATAACAATAATTAAATATTAAATCTAAATGTTACAATATATAAATTGCTTAAATTTTTGTTTTTTATTCATTTTAATAATAATAATAATTAAACATCAAATCAAAACGTTACAATATTAAATTGCTTAAAATACGTAGAGCTAGGAAATATAATTCAAAGTTAAATAAAAAGTTGAAATCCCGACACAAACAAATATAGTGTAAACTGATTCGCAATCATGTCGAAATAGCACAACCTAGCGGGTCATGCAAGCCCCAAAAGCATAAGCAAAAACAATGGAAAGTACGGTGAAAAAATTAAAACCAGAACTAGGAGGAGTACTAAAATATATGAAAAGCTAAGATTTCAAAATATTGTTATTTAACAAATCAATTTCATCTCATCAAAAGTCTATTTTTTTTTATGATTAAAATACAGTGATTTTTTAACGAAAATAATTCTGACGTCAATTATTCAAAACACCATGTGATTTAGATTTTCGAACTTTAGAAGGCGTGGCACGTTCTACGAAAATGTTTATAAAAATTACTTTTTCAAATAGTCAATGCGCAGGTAAAAAACGGAGGTCATAACTTGTCATGCGTCGTTATCTTTCTTTAAGGCTCAGACTTTTGACGAAATGATGAGAATAAAAGTGATAAGAACAACGTTATCTACAATCATGGTTAAAATATATTGAGAATTCCGGCTATTTTAACGTTTTTCAAGTTTTAAAGTTCCGGCGAGAACGTCGATTTTGAGCTATCTCTTTAATTTAATCGAATATTTCAATTTGGGAGGGGTTGACAGACTTCCAGGCTATATTCTGAGCCTTATTGGACTATTTTTGAACTTTTGGATCCTCAGATCCTAAGGTCTTAACCTAAGTCTAGCGTTAAAACTCAGAGTTAAAAACTCTACCCTTTGAACCTACTTTAGAGCACTTACAAATCGATTGTAGTTTCAAAACTACTTGATGAATTTCTCTTTTTTCTCAAATATTATGACCTTGATTGTAAAAGATTCAAGATGTCAGAATTAACAGCAGTGCATGGTTTTTTCTTTTATAAGCATATTGTTTATAAGCATATGCAGGCTCAGTTTTTAGTTCGTAAACAATGGCTCTAGCTCTATATTCTTTGAGAGCAATAGAATGCTAAGCATAATGCGAGCCTGATATAGGGACAGACACTTGCTTATAAGAAAACATATAGCTGTGTAGGTAATTTATTTAGTACAGTCAACCCTATATAAATACGGACAGGTCTGTAAAATACCAACCTCCCAGTCAAGATGCTTCCCCTCCTAAAAAGATAGAAAGATACTTGAAGGGTTAAGGCCTTTCCTGAATTTCGGAAGCAAGTCTAATTTAATTTGTTAGAATGATGAGAATATTCGTTGAAAATGGCAAGCAAAACGAAAGTCAGCGCATATGGGCAAATTTAGTGGACATTGTGCAACTGATCTTTCTAATTTTTCTGGTTGTTTTACTTAAAGCGCTTACTGTAGAAAAGGCTTCACATGAGAAATCGGCAAAAACCAGCTTTTTCCTTTCAATGTCTACAATAGATAATAATTCCTTGAATTGACAAAACAAATTTGCTCTCAAATCCCCTGCCGTTTTCGAGTGAATCGATTTTTAGTTATTCGTACCTCGATAACTGCTAAAATGCCAGAAATCGATATTTGATAAGTCAATTTATCAACCTATCTGATAGGTAAGAGTATTGTAACAGATGACAGGGTTTTTCGACATTTGATGTTCTTTTCAGAGGTAAATAAGGGCAATTCCATGCATAAGAATCGAAGAATCGTTCCTACAATCTTCAATATCTTGAGGAACTGAAAATGAGAGAGCACTTTCTCACTCAGAACGACCGTAAATCAAAATCTCTGCAATATTCATATATCCGTAAGGTCCTTGAGTAACAGGTTGATTTGCATACAACTCGTCAGCATATTTTTGACAAAGCATTGTTTTCCGGCCCCCTACGATATGCCCAGTATTTCCAAACTTGGTTTTGATGCTTTGTCCATCGATATACAGAACAGTGAAAAAATCAATGAAATCATTCCGAACTCCGTGTTCTGTACCAATCAAATTAGCTCGATTGACAAGTATAACATACTCAATAAAAACACGTTGATTGAATGTTGCTTTGATCCAATGAGGTGCGTACTGTTCTCTGTTGGTACAGGAATGTGTGTCTTCTAGCCCATCGAATGCAAGTTCAGCTGGTTGATTGCCAGATTTATGATCAGACGATTGTGTAGCCGTCTGGACTAAAGACTGTAATTGCTCTGTAATAGAATTTTTATAAACATTTTATCATTGCTTGTTTTAAGAAAAAAATTGTAGCAAATTGTTATGTCAGGCTCCAAAATTCGTCAAATTTTTGTCTGACAAATTAAATTTTTACTAAAATGTTGATTTGCGAAAGGGACCGTTAATTGGAAATCTAGGGGTGTAGCCTTTATCCACAGCGGAACCAGGGGAAGCATTTAATGGGAAGTTGCCAGAATTGTGTGTAGAAGATCCTTGGATATCTTTGATGTACAATTGAAGAGATTCTGAAAGAATTTGAATTAGATGTTTAAGACAACACAACTAAAAATTTATCAAATAACCATCTTAGCCGTTTCGTGAAACACGGATTTATCTTCGATGCAAAGTTGTGTAACTTAACTAACTTTCCTTGACTAAATAACCCCTGAAATTCTTCAAAATTGCTCAAAATAAGGCAAAATAGAGCAGATTTACGCTGTCATTCGCCAAAATTAGTTCCTACAAAAATTAAAAAAATTCACTATTCGCTAGACTTGTAAACAAGTCTGTTATTTACCGTGCACAACAAAATTTAGGAGTCGGGTACTGGCTAGGTATAATCGGAAAAACGTTCACACGGGAATTAGTGCGCGAGAGAGAAGGAAAATAACATTTGAGAATATCGTTCTAGATACGGTTTCCCGATTTTACCACTCTAGTAAGATTTTCCGGTGTGATGTTTTTCATTCAACGACTATACTAGTCTAACTATTCGCCAAAATAAGTTCCCGCCAAAATTAAAAATTTTAGGACATTTGCTGCCCGCCAAAAAAAAGTTCCCTAAACAAATTTGTTTCCTCCAAATTTTCTATTCCATTAAATAAAATTCCGCTGTGAAAATATCACTTATTTCTGTGGTGCATCGCTAAGATAATATTTAATCGTATAATTTACATGATTCTTGGGCTCTGCTCATTTTTTGGATGCAGGCTTTAGTGTTGTGATTCTAAACTGTTCTTGAGACGCAACCGGGGGTTGGGGCTACTTAGGCAAAACGGGAGCCATAAGGGTCCCTTTTTCACACCCTCGAAAGTTCCTCAAAGGGTTACAAAACCATTAAAAAGCAAATTGAGTCTCTGTAAGGGGGTCCAAAATTACGAGAACAAAAATTGACTCTCTTAAATGGTCATAAATTCTTGAAATTTGGACTAAAATTTGAAAACTTTTGATGAAATTTTGGGGAAATAGTCTCTTTAGGGAGGGCAAAAACGTCAGAAAATTTACAAAATTTTCGAAATTCATTCAAATCCTAGTACCATCCCTCTCCCCGGAGACGCATGAAATTATCCGAAAAGGTTCTCGAAAATACTTTGTTTCTTACCACCATGCTGGACACATTGATAATTGCCAACGCATCTGTCTTCACAACGTTCTGTGATCATATTACAAGGGTTGTTATTGCCATTGCTACACCATCGACCCAACTAGATGAAAAGATTTGATTGTATTTTATGAAGTTTTCAAGTATCCTGTCACATAGTCACCCTTTTTTTACTATAGATGGTGCCTTCATCCTTCTCGCCTCAGCTATGGAGGATATGTACCACTAATTCTAGGGTACCTGTTGTGTATTTTCAAAATACCAGTGGATACCCCTTAAAACCTACAAAATTATTTTTCTCGAATAATTTTTTATGCGAAATAGTCCATTTGGTATCTCAAATTTTTAACAGTGATTCACTGCAAAGTTACTTATGTTACAATTAAATCATTGGTACCTAAATATTTTCAAAACTGTACGTTAAAATCAAAATACACTATTACTCCTTAAAACCTACAAACATCGACTCCTTGCTCACAACTTACTTAAACTGTGAAATTTCAATTCAGGTGCTGAACCGTGATTCAATTGATCAAATACTTGCTAAAAATCCATTCCCAAAACAATATTTGTATTTTTCAGGATTTCATGCCCATAATACAATTGACTTAATATTCTAATGTTTTTTTAAATCGCCATCAAATTTTGGTATGCAATATTAGCCAAATTCTGGAGCCGCTCGCCGCGCTGCAGTTGATGTGCGTGTCGGGACAAAAATCGAGGCGGAAGCTATTTTGTTTACATTTTTGGCTGGGGAAGCACTGCAAAATAGTGCTTTTTGAGTAGATTTGGTGATTCTTGGGAAGAAAGAAGAAGAATACTACTTGGAACCAACATCAAATGTATTGGAATAGACTTCTATCATATATTGGAATAAAAGACAATACTTTTTGAACATAATGAATGTGTGAAACTTGCTTTTTTGTTTACAAACTTCACTCAAGTAGTTTCGTCGATTTCGCTGCTTTCGAAAGCTGTTGATGGAGACTACTGACTTGCTGAAGTAACTTTATATTGGTGCAAACAATGACTATAATAGCTTCACAAACATTCCCTATCATGGAATTCAGCTGAGAAAGATTTTTTCGATCGCATTGAACAGTTTTGATATGAGTGAGATATCCAAGATATATGCTCATTCAAACATGGTTTCACCCATCCCTTTAGATAACAAAAATTTCATGATTCATTTTATTCATCTCAAAAATGGCTGAAGAGACACTAACGGTCAGATTGGATTCATCACTGAATGCGCTGAGGGATAAACTTTACTTTAACTCTCAAAATTTTGTCGTTGAATCTTCCCAGTCGTCAAAGACCGAGTTATAATGTTATAAACGTGACTGATTTTGAGGTATGTTTTACGTGCAGGTTTTGATTGGATCCAGGACAAGAAAAGGATAAGCAAATCCAAAGAAAGTGCCCAAAAATTCTGAAATTTTGAAAGTACCGCAAAAAATTGAAAGTACCTTATGACATTGACATATGATTGTGTATATCATATAATGGATTGTTATTGTTTTGGATATCCGGCATACCGTCAACGGCTCTAACTTGGGACGAGTGTCATATCATGGGATGGTTGACTTTCTGAACTGTTTTTTCACTGTTAAATCTCTGTTGATAACAAGTTTGTTTTCTTTGATTTGGGACTATGTTAATTTAAAATGACTTTTAATAGGTAGAGGTTGGGTAAAATGATTGCCGAATTGCTGTCCCATGTTTTGTCAGACTGTCCCAAGTTAGAGCCCTTGACGGTACAAATCCACTTTGTAGTCATTGCATTTTCAGGCAAAGTTATGATGCCTAAAGCGCTGTCTGAAATTATTTTTTTATTTGGATTATTAGTTATCAGTGCTCAATTCTGTTTGGTGGAAAAGCTTCCAACTTCCCAACAGAAAAAGTACTGTCACAAAGGATTATTATTTAAATATATAAAATTTGTACAAAATTTGCTTCAGCCAAATATTTTTATGCTTGAAAATAGTTTATAAATTCTATTCTGTTGAATAATTTTGTGGCGGTAAAGATAAGAAAAACATAACATGAATGAAGTCAACTCAAAATACTCTCAAACACTCAAATATGTTTATGTATAATTTTACTTTTTACCTATTTCCCAACCCAAAATCTACCTATCATACTCAACTGAGGCCCAAAGTGAGCAGAAAAGATTTTCTACGAAAAGTAATAGTCCAAATAAGGCATATACAGTACAAAAAGTTCATAGGCTATAGGCCAAAGACTGAGCCCGGGATAATTGAAAATTCCCCCAACTATGAGTGATTATAAACGTTTCATGTTTGGAAGAGGCTTTTTCTTGAAATCCAATGAAAGTTCCAGCATTTATCCAATCTCTTTTTCCTATTTTTTGCTGGTAAAAAGAAGGGGGGAGTCTCACTGTTTTCTTACCAAATATCTGCAAATGCGGCCTAAAAACGAAAGCGAAAGTAATTTTTCTCCCTACAAGCTGCGCACGGCAGCGCAGCGAGCGGCTCCAGAATTTGGCTAATGACCATGTTTTGAGAAAGTCGATTTTCATATTATGTTGGTCACTGCCATAAATGAGATTTAAAATAGAACTTTGTGGGCCTTACGATTTCTTTGGGGTCTAACCATGAAGAAGAAAATGACTTTTTCGTACCTACCCTAAGTATAGGTACCTTAAAAGTATAGATTTTATGACCTTAAATTTATTTTTGTAATCTCTAGGTCCGAAAAACTTAATTTTTTGAAGGAACTTTTGATCAAATTTTGAATAACGAATTTTACGACCCTTTGCGATAATTGAAATTTTTTAAATTAGGTATTTTATGAAAGTACCTATACTCTTATCTCCCAAATAGACAGGGGGTCCGAATAAGCAGGGGGTAGGAAAATCTTCTAAATTGTAACAAGCGGGGGGATGGAATAAGAGTAGGGGGGGCTAATTTGAAGACAGAATTTTTTTTAACTGATATCAATTTCAACAACAAAAAAGAAACTTTAGCAAATGAACGTGTAAAATAAGAACCAATACTAACAAAAAGGAAAATTTTAACAAGTTTAAGATCTATCTACACTGTAATAAAATATTGAATTATTCGAATTTAATTAGCGGGGGTCTTAATAAGAGCGGGGGATGGATTTTTTTTCCTTAAAAATTAGCGGAGGGCGTCTATTTTGGAGACAATAGTATGTCAGAGGTTGTAAAAAGTGAATTTTATACCATTTAAATTAAGCTTGGTTGTTAAGAGAGCCCGAAATCCAACTTTGTGAGTTTTAAGGCGAGTTTTAAGCGAGTATCCACTGGTATTAAAAACAAACATTTTTAGGATGAAAAGCAATTTAGTCCGTCATTTTCACCAAAAATATTTTAAAAAATATTTTTAAAAAATTGCTGCTTCGCCAATTAAAGTTCTTCCAAATTTCAATGGTTTTTGACGGAAATACCCCGGTTTTAGCCAGTAGTGGCAAATTTAAACTAGACAAAAGCTGTATAAAATTTGCCACTACTGGCAAAAACCGGGGTCTTTCCGTAGAAAACATTACGTCATGAATATCATGAATAGTTTTTAAATACACGCTTTTTTTTTAATAAGAATACACTTTATAAGAATGTCCATGATGAAAATGGCCAAAAAACTAAGAATATGCTAAGAATATCACCATTATGGAATTTTGCTACTAAAGCTAAGAATGCCATTTTAAGAGCATTTTCAATTATAAATTATCAATTATCCCCAAGTTAGGCCCAAATTAGGCTCACTGCTTTTACAAAAGTGCCATTTTAATGCTTGAGACGTATGTACTAAATGTTAAATCTATTATGAATTAGGATCCTAACCTAAGAATGTGCTGTAAGAATATTTTAGGATGATTTTCCCAAAAACGTTAAGAATATCCATGATGAAATGGATTTACACCATTCTTATAAAAAAAAAAGCGTGTAGACTTACCGTTTTTTCGTCATAGTCCGTTTCAAAATGGATCCATCCAGTTTGTGGTACAGACAAAACATTCCCTGTTAAATTACTTTGTAAAGAATTACCTAATAACTCACAAGTTTCATTTTGTCTCTTGAAATTCACTGATTGGCATCTCAGATGCCACATACATTTTGTCAAACATTTTCGCAGTGAGATAAAGTCTAAAGTTTTCAAAATATTTCCAATTAAGCGTTGATGGTATGATATTTTTGAAAACTTTGCGTCATAATTATTGCATTCTGGCAATCTCAAAATATGTGACAAAGAAATATTTGTCCAAAGAAGTAGAATTAACGTTCCTCCTTTCAGCATCGTGAAAGAAGAATAAATCATACTGTCAAAAAAAGGTGATTACATAGAGTTTTTCATACACGTTTTTTTTTATAAGAACATCCAAATTTTTTGAATCCTTCGGCGGATGTTCTTATATACTAACATGTTCTTATTTTCACCATTTTGATGGTATTTTCTCTCCATTTTCATTAGAAATCGGGTCCACAAAGTCCATAAAGTATTAAAATGTTCTTAACTTGTTCTCAATTTTTTGGGTCCATAAAGTCCACAAAGCATTAAAATGTTCTTAACTTGTTCTCAATTTTTTGGCCATCGAAGGCTAATGTTCTTATATAAAGTTTATTCTCATGAAGAAAACGTGTATTAATTTTCCAAATTCTATATTTAAATTTTTTGAATGTTAACATCAACCGTATTGAAACCAAATTCATCCACATTCAATATGCTGAATTCAATCTTTTTAAACATTAATTTTTTAGTAGCCTGTCAAAACATTCAAGAAAACACAGGTTTCGAATTAAACTACAATCGTGAACATAACTATAACTACTGTCCGACTACTCATTTCCCCATGCTGAGTCCCCCCTCCCCCACTTTCAATGCTGGAGGGATGAAATTTGCAAGTTCCACCGACTCCGCATCAACACTGAAGATGGGGGGAGGGGGTGGACAAATAGTTATGTCCAGGATTGTCTAAAAAAAATAAAAATTTGAGCAGAGGTTCCCCTATGCATAATCAGAAATTTTTTTTGAAAAGGAGCCATGTTGTTTCCTCGAGGCCATGTGCGAATTCAAAATATCCCAAAATGCAATTTCGGCGGGAATCGAATCCGTTTTTTCCGATTTTCCCGAATTTCCCGATTTTCCCCAATTTTGAGTTTTTCCTGGTTAAAAGACCCTCGGCATTTCTCAAAAAAGCCTCTGGAGAATTTTTTTTCAAATTACAATTGCCTTATAAATCTGAACAAGGTATAACTATAAGACACCCCTGTCTCAGTGCCCCGGTGGAACCTTTTCCCTCAGTGGGGATGAAAATTTCTATCGAAATCCCAATGGGGATAGAAAATCTATTGTTTCCAGCTCAAAAATTCCAGTGGGGATGGTTTTGGAGTCCAATTTTTTCCAATCAATTTTCAATGGGGATAGAATCATAGAGCAAATTCCCAGTGCGGTTGAAAATGTAGGGTATTTTTTCCACCGGGGACGATTTTTTGGCCTATTTTTCCACCGGGGCGGGGGGTCCACCGGGTCTGCGACACAGGGGTGTTATAAGTATCTCTAAAGTATATAAAATATAGTATATTTACATTTTATAAGCATATATATATTTACAAGTATAGTCTGTTTGTTTTTTTCCTTTTTCAGATTAGAAATAAATAAGTAAACAGTAAACAAAAGAATGGGCCTAAAAAGACAAAACCCGAGAATGAACCAATTAGCAAACCAAAAGTCAACGATCAGAGAAGGGTATTTCTTATAACGTATATCAAAGCAGACATGAGTACATTCTCAACCCGTGAAAGTTTTTCCGAGCAAATAGTCAAAGCCTTTGGAGAAAGATTTATTGTTGAGTGGGCTTGCTGTATCGAGGATCATCCCACAACAGGTGGTAAGCACTTCCACATGGTCATCAGCTTCAACAGGTCTCTTCGATTTGCGCCTGTAAAGAAATATTTTTTTTTAAACTTTCAAAGTCTCGATTCATTTTAAGATCAAAAGCTTAGGCTATGTCGCGGCCTACAGGTACATTTCTAAAACAAGCCTAGTAACGAGGTACTTCATAGTGAAGGACACTCACCGGTGACACGGATCAGAACACCCCGAAAACCTCAAAGGCTATGAGCAAGTTCAGTCAGAACTCGGCCAGCAAGAAGGGAGGAGTTAAAAAGAAGTCAAAGGCATTGAAACGACCTAAGTTTATTGATGATTCTACTATTGAAAGTGGAAAAGAACAGGGGGAAAGTAATTCAAGTCTTTCAGACTCATTTGATTTGCTCGAGATTGAAGATGATGACAAGGTTTCAGACTCAGGCCAGGACAGCGAAGAAGAGAAGGAGGACTTTTTTGCACCAGACAAGCTTAAGCCTTATGAGGTATCCGAATTTCTAGTAAAGGAAGGCATAAGGTCAAGAACAGTCCTTCTGTATATTGCTAATGTACGCGCTAAGAATGGTGAGCGAGACCTTAAAGCGTGGGTTGTAGGCCACTCCACAAAATTTATGAATGAATTAATATCGACAACATGGGAAATGGAAGAGGCCGGTGCAATTCTTAAGCGAAGAAAGAAAACGCGCATGGAAATTCTTTATGGTGCTTTTCAAGGACCATGCGCTGAAACTTGTATCCAACACGAATGGCTGAGATGTGCAGTCAGCATCTTACAGTCAAATTCCGTAAAAGTTGATGTTTTTGCTGCTGCAATGCGTAATGCGCTTAAAAATGGAAGGGGCAAGGGAAACAATGTTTTGATTGTTGGTCCATCAACTTGCGGTAAGTCGTTCTTGCTCACCCCTTTGCAATTGGTTTACGACGCGGTTGCGAACCTGTCAAACACACAATATGCGTGGGTTAGCTTGGAACTCAAAGAAGTTGCCCTTTTAAATGATTTCAGATGGTCTGCGGAGTGTATTGATTAGAAGGACTTTTTACTTTTATTGGAGGAAGACACCGTGAATTTACCCCGCCAGAAAAATACATTTGCAACAGACCTCACCATTGAAAGGTCAAATTCCGTACCTTTTTTTTCTACAAGTATCCAACCGTTTGAATATGTCGGCAAAGGAAACTCAAAAGATCCTGCAGAGACTGCCATGATGTCTTTACTTTCACCAAAAAAGTTGAGAATCCCAGAATTGTTTTATCCTGTCGTCGCTGCTTTGTGGATTTAATCTTCAAAGGTCAGGAACTTGTTTCTTAAACAACGTTTAAACACTGTTTGTATTAATTTTTTAAACCGAAACACGATATGATTTTTAGATTATAACTTTGCGTTAATTTTTTTTATTATTGTTTTGATATGCGAAACACGATATAATTTTTGGATTATAACTTGGCGTTAACTTTTTTGTTCTCGTTTTGATATGCGAAACAAGATATAATTTTTGGATTATAACTTCACTTTAACTTTTTTGTTATTGTTTTGAAGCTAACCCTGCCTAGTGTTTAGAGTTGAAGTTAGCTTTTAAAAGTATCTTTTGGATCAGATTTTCAAGATGGGGGGAGGGGGTGGACAAATAGTTATGTCCAGGATTGTACTCACGCGAAAAATATCAAGTCACCACAACACCGGGTTGAGAAAATTTTGGAATTTCAGGCCCATACAGGGTCCTTTTTTTTCAAAAAAACGAGTCCCACGTAGGGTCCATTTTTACACACCCCCGTCGGCCGGCAAGGGTAGTACCCCCTCCCTCAGGACCACAGCCCACAGCGAGCGAAAAGCGTAGATGCCTTATCAAATGTTGATGGATGTTCTTATTTTTCTTTTTATTCATTCAAAAAATGTTTTTCTATTTATTTTGGATTCAACAAAAGAAATAAGATTGGGTGTTTGCCTTATCATTTTTATGTTTTAAGCTGTTAAAGTAACCCGGTATGCCAAAATAGAGCTAAAATTGATTGTTACACCGGTCGCACGGCTCCTTTTTGTTTTGTTTACTTGATTTTTTTTTCGTGCAAATTACATGGGATCAAAGCAAAAGCTTCGCAAAAATCTAATTAGAAATCTCTTGTATTGTGTTAGTTTAGATTTTCTCACGAAAAGCGCATAATAAAATTTCAACTGGAATCATAATTCCTAAATGTCAGCACGAGCTACCATGTCCCGTGAACAAATAATGATATTCATTTATTCGATGACGTCACTCATCATTTCCAAAGTGAGCAAAAACGGAAAATTTCCTTTGTTCTTGTAAATAACTATTGCATTATAACAAAAGCTTAAGAAAAGGCTTCCTGAGTTTAAAATGCTTATTTTATCCTAAATATTCAATAAACTAGCAATAACTTTCATTAAGGTGCAACCGCAGCAAAACGAACATAGAGTTGAATTTGCGTTCAAAAAGAATGATCTTAGCCCTACAGTAATTTTTGTTAAGAGTGAACTCTCATCTGAGACAAAATTCTTTCAAATGCTAACAAATGTGTCAAGGGAGTGATTTGCAGTCTACTTAGAGTGACACCCGTGCCTTGTCTTACAAATTTTTTATAAGAACAATTTCATAATCTCATACGAGGCTGAAATTTGGCCAAAACCTATGAACAAATTAAGAAGAATCTGAACCTCAGATTTCAGAAATTACTGAGAAGTACATGTTTCCATTTTAATTAATATTGACATTTAAGGCTGAAAAACTCATATAAATTTAAGAGCAGCCCAGCCAGAATCATATGACTTACTGGTTTTTCCTATAAAAAGCGTATATATCTGAAGATACTGCTCTTCATATGTTATTTTACTAATGTACACGTTTAGCAACATAACTGTTCGAATACTTTGAGTAGAGTAATATTTTTAACCTATGAAGAAGCGCTTAGTAACTACTAGTGGTATAAAAAGGGAATTTCCCAGAAAAGAGAATTTCCTTAGATTCATTCAACTCTCCAGGGATAAGAAAAAGACAAACTGACATTTCAAAATGAGTAATCAGATCAAAATAACTCCGGAAAAGTCTTTTTGATGATGATAAAACAATAGAGATAAGAATGCTACCGTTAAGCGGAACTAAAATACTGAAAACGCGCAAAATTATGAGATGTTTGCCCAACTTCCTTATGCGTGAAGCTATGAATACCATCCTCAGAAGCTTTAGGCTTCCTCCGGTGGCAATTACGGTTTAAACGATATATTTTCCATAAAAATCAAATTTGAACTGGACATCATATTTGTAAAAAATATTTAGGTGTCAAAAATTATTTCTTTTTGAAGCTAAATAAAAGTTCGGAATTTACATTTACATATTACATGCATATACATATTTATATTTAAATTTCATATCAAAAACTTTATTATTTCCAGGAGTTATTAACATAAATTTCACCAATGAACAGAAAAGCCCCCCCCCTCCCTCGTACGAATAGGGTTAAACGATATACTTAAGACGAACAAACTTTCGCGAGCAGAAACTTTCGCGAGGTTGAAAAATCGTGAAATTCACGACATTTACTTTCGCGAATTTAACGGAAAAATATTTTTCGCGAATCAAGACGTAAAATTGAGAATTTTCGCATGAAAAAATGGCTTAGAAGACAAATACTTCTTGGATTGGCTCGAAACATTCCGTCCTTTGACTTATTAGTATTTTAGCAGGTTAAAAAGTGCCATAAAAGTTACATTTTATTCAAAGTTTGAAGTTTTCCAGATTTTCTTTTTTGTCAAGAATTTTTCGCGAGCATAAACTTTCGCGAATGGCCCTTCTTAGAATTTCTAAAGACATTTGCTTTCGCGAAGAGGGCCAAAATTCAAGAAAATCGCGAAAGTTTCTACTCGCAAAAGTTTGTACGCCTAAAGTATTTAACATGAAAAATAAATTTGTACAGGGAAATGTGTCAATTTTTATGACACCTTAGTATCAACAATTTCATCGTGCTCAAGGTGTAAAAGTTTTTAGGTTTCAAAAATTAACTTATTTTGAAGCTAAATAAAAGTTAGGAATTTGCAGAAAATTTTATGTCAAAAGCTCTATTATTTCAGGAGCTTTTAGCATCAGTTTAACCTCCAAACAGGAAAAGCCCCCCCCCCTCCTTAGCTTAGCACGAATAGGGTTAATAATAATAAATCTTGTCGTAAGTCTTAAATATCCAGGTTTTCACGAAAAGAAGTTGCCGTGAATTTGTCGCAGCAAATGTTATTATGGAGTTTATTTCCGTAGCCATAAATTGCCGTGCGTTTATTTCTTTGTTCACTTTATCCCACTAAACTCGATCCAATCCTTTTTTGACACATTCTTCTACTGTCTATAGATCCGAAAAAAGGACTGGGACGGTTCTAGTGGGATAAAGCGGACAAAAAAATGCCTGCGCGCGTCAATTGGCGGCTACGGTCGAAAATGAGAATGTTATATAATTCTGCCATGAATCCATATTTCAGCAAGATTCATTGTCTGGTGTGGAGGATTTTGAGTTGCTATAATTTCATCTGCAAATTTCATACAAGAGATTGTCGTGCGAATACCTAAATCTCCCGTGTTTCCAAAAGTTGTTATAAGATTTTGATTATTGTTTGTATACAAAATGGTCTTGAGATCAACATTATCGCAACGGTTTTCGTGTACTGTATTAACGGTGTCTTGTCGGTTCACAAAGATGATGTAATTGACGAAGACACGGCTTTTAAAGACAGCTTTAATCCAATTTGGTTCAGTACCTAAGTTATGTGTACATGCCCATGTATCTTCGTTGCCATCAAATGCAAGAGATGCATAATATGTACCGTATAGTGTTGAAATTGATGAGTGATTCACGTGTTCATGAAGAGATTGTGCTGAAAGAGTTGAGTTCGAATTATACAGTTTACCCTCGCTAGTTCGAACTTAAACAGGGAATCTTATCAGTTGGAATTACAGAGAGATTCGGATTATAGAAAGTATATTAGGAAAGCGGTTTTTCCGCGTCGGGGACTGGAAGTAAGTTCGAATTGTAGAAAGATTCGATTTAAGGAATTTCGATTAAGCAAGAGTTTACAGTAGGTCATTATTAGATTACATGAGGGAGAGGTGCTTAGATGATGTGTGCAAGTCGGATCCCTTTTTCACACTCGAAAATCCGTCAAAGAGGTACAAATATCGTTGAAAACACTTGAGTAAGGGTTCCAAAATTCCAAAATTCCAAATTGGACTCTCTTAAGGGTAATTCTTAAAATTTGGACTAAAAATCTTGGCTGAAATTTTGTGGAAATAGCCCCCCAAAACTCTCTCTAACGGTGGCAAAAACGTCTGAAAAATACCAAAATTTTCGAAATTCAGTCTCTCTAAGGGTCGGTTTTCGAACTTTAGTTCTGATATGGTCCTATCATCTCGCAAACCTAATACCCCCTCCCCCGGGAGTTAACTCTGTTTTGACCTTCCACTATTCGATACGCTCCATCAATTTAGCCTCAGAACTTTAAACAAATGAGTTTTTTCTAAAAATCCTAGAGAGTCTTATCTCATTTTGAGCCTTCAGCCTCCCCACTTTTACGGTGGCTCCGCCGGCCCTGTAGCTGCTCCGAATTTTTCTCTGAGAAATCTTACCGACTGCGACACATTGATAATTGCCAACGCATCTGTCTTCACAACGTTCTGTGATTGCATTACAAGGGTTGTTATTTCCATTACTGCACCATGAACCCAACTAGAAAAGGAAAAAGAAAGTAAAACTTATCAATGCGAGCAAGTGAATATTCATTAGGGCTACGTTTCTTAAATACTCAACTTTTCACCAGACCTTTCTATTCGCAAATTTAGGCAAATCTTTTTTAATGCAATCCTGGACAAAAAGTTCCAAAAATCTTTGAACACGCTACCTTCTCACAAACCCAGTAGAATTTTTCACCCACTGGGGATAAAAATAACGGGTGAAAACTCAATGGGGATTTATCTCTTTAATGGCTGGGTATTTCGATTCTTTTGTTTTCAAGTCAGAAAATTCAGTGTGGATGGGAAAAAAAGTTAATATTTTGCAGTTTTGATTCGTTTATTTGGGTTTTTTCAGTTGGAACGAAAATTGGAGAATAAATTTTGGCCAATTTTTCCAGTGGAAAAGGGGTCCCAGTGGAAAAGGGGTCCCAGTGGAAAAGGGATCCCAGTGGGTCTGTGAGAACGATGTGTATGGACAGCTTCCAAATAAGCTCATGAACCCATTGAAGGGAGGAAATAAACTTTTGAAAAGTCTTCAGGCCTTTATTGGTTTGAGATTGAAAGTTCAATGAGTTTTCACCTTACGGATTTTCAAGAAGACATTTTGGGGGAGATTACAGACCTTTTTTGTCCCCGATTGTTTGCCCCACCTATCGTCCATTTGTTGGGCGTGGTACACACTTTATCGGAAAGGATTAGTACCGGCCCAATTTTTTTCGTTTAATGGCGTTCATTCAAGATTTAGGGGATTTTCTTACCGTAACTTGTTATTAAAAAAAGAACAACAAAAGCTCACCGTTTTCTTGTCATAATCCGTTTCAAAATGGTTCCATCCATTTGCTGGTGAAAATAGAGAATTTCCTGACGAATTTCTTCGTGCAGAATTACCTAATAATTCACAAGTCTCATTTTGTCTCATGAAATTCACTGATTGACAGGTTGGATGTAACATACATTTCGTTAAACATTTTCGCAGTGAGATAAAATCTAAAGTTTTGAGAATATCACCCAATAACCGTTGATGATACGTTATCTTTGAAAATTCAGCGTCATATTTACCGCATTCTGGTAACTTTAGAATGTTAGCCTTTACAAAAATGAGAATAACGAATGAGAAAAATGCTACAAGCTTCATATCATTCTAATCAAGTTTGAAAGGTGACAAGAAAGTGCATTTTTCGACAAGTTGTTTTTTTCAGTGACAAATCTTCAAGATATTTTTTTGTTTGTTGATTGAATAAAATATCAATAATTTATTTAGATCCATCCTTCTTAATGAAAAGAAATGAAATTAAATCAACGATTATAATCCACGAATACATCAATTCAATTTGTTTCCTTTTTAGGCAGCCATTTTATATTTGACAATCAAGTCGATTGAAGGATGAAGAAAATCTATCATCAATTCTGCCATTGAAATATTCTGATGTTGTTTGATACACGCTCTTTTGATTTCGCAATTGAAACCTCATTTGAAATTTGAAAACAAGTACCGCCAAGAGGCAAAGATAGGTGCATGGGTATTATTTAGACTTGGGTCGACTTCTGACTGAACTTCGCTTTTTTGATGATTTTTATGGCACTGAGTTCAGTGAAGTAGACTAGAGGATATCAAAAACAAATCAATGAAATATATTCTAAAACGGGCCTAAAATCCTACCAAATTTTTTGAAACTATAATAAAAACATGTAAATACCTCAAAAATTAAAAAAAAAGTCTATTGGTCATTGTTTTCTGTTTTTTTTTTCTTCAAAAAGGGGCTGGATCTAGTAGCATATATTTGCTACCACCTTAAGCAAAGCCAAAAAATGAGTCTGCCAAATTACGCCGGGCCACTTATCAGCGTCATTCAGTCTATCAATAAGCTATAATTGCCCCCAGGCTAGGTATTATTTAGCCTGGATATCCAGGCTGTAAACTATTTCACAGTCTAGTTCTGCTTTACAGCCTGGTCTCCCAGAGAGATTTGCATTCTCCAGATGAGAATGCAATCCGCTTGCTTGCGCTCACTTCGCTAAAGCCGTAAGGACCAATCTACACGGCGCGGAGCAATTCTGAAGCAAAAATAGGATAGTCCTCCACTTGCTAGCGAAGATAGAGCTTTCTATTACATAAAACATGAAAAAGAAGAAAACAGAGGCAAGTTCATTTTCAAAGAAAACATGGTTGGTCATGGTGGCACATGTAAACTTGTTTATGGACTTTTGTTTAAACTTTAGATTTTTTAAATAGCTTTAAATCTTGCAAGGCTCTTTTTTATTAACTTTTGTTTGGCCTGCCCTGGGTTTGGCTTAGCCTAGTTAACTAAGCCCGTATTCACAAGAATATGACAAACGGCTAATGGCAATATAGCGTTTTCGGCACTTTAAAGATATTTTTATATTAACGGATTTTAATTTTGCCTTGGAATACTGTTATTCAGTCACAACTTAACCATCAGACTTATCCAAGTGACTGAATCAAACTAGCTTAGATTTCTAGGCTAGGGTTGGCTAAGAAAGTTTCGGAAACATGGGTTTGCACTTTCATTCTCTAGGGAGACCAAGCTCTATAATTTTAGAACTTTGTATGTTGAGGGAGGTAAATTTTGTTTTTTCTAAAATTTTGAGCTTGGATATCCAGGCTAGGTATTATTAGACGGTAAGGATCGGCTTTTTACCTTCCCAAGGCTTTTTAAAATCCTCAGGAACACTGAACGTAAACGAACTACACGCTTTTTTTTTTATAAGAATAGTGTACTTTGGTTGAGGGTGAGCATTATTCTTATATTTCTATTGTTCTAAACAATAGGCCTATTGTTTTAAACCCGAAATCTCACCCTGATATTCTTATAGAAGTTATTCTTATAAAAGAAAAAGCGTGTACCGTAGGTATAAAAATAAAAGGTAGAAAAAGTACACTCTTAGGGTGTAAAATTTGAAAAATCTGGCCATTTTTTGCCTTAAAAGGGTTAGAATGGTCAAAAATCTTCTGCGAGGGTCAACATCATCACAACAGTAATGACGTCATCACAAAATTTCATATTTACCGCTGACCAGTTTAAAAAGTATCCTTCACTAAAATAGAAATTAAAGTTGATCAAATAAAGGTTTATCTTACTATACTAAATGATTTTATAAAAAATGTGTATAACACAAGATGGTAGCTGAGCTGTTGTTCTCAAATTTTACCAGGGGGTTGATTCGAGTATGAAAGAGGGATTTTGTGCAGTTTTAAGACAAATTTTTTATTGTTTTTCGAAAAAGCAGTTGATGATACGTCGTGGTTTTAATTTTATGTTTAAAATTTCATTTTTATCTATGATTTAGCGCGAAAATTAGCACTACCCTTCTGATAAAACCCCCGTCCAAAAAAGGATTTGACGTTCGAATCGAAGAAGCTCCAACAGTGACTTATTTTTTCGAATGCAATAATATTAATAATAATTAAATATTAAATTAAAACGTTACGATATATAAATTGCTTAAATTTTAGTTTTTTTATTTATTTTAATAATAATAATAATTAAATATTAAATAAAAATGTTACAATATATAAATTGCTTAAATTTTTGTTTTTTTATTTATTTTAATAACAATAATAATAATTAAATATCAAATTAAAACGTTACAATATATAAATTGCTTAAATTTTTGTTTTTCATTCATTTTAATAATAATAATAATAATTAAATATCAAATCAAAACGTTACAATATTAAATTGCTTAAAATACGTAGAGCTAGGAAATATATATCAAAGTTAAATAAAAAATTGAAATCCCGACACAAACAAATATAGTGTAAACTGATTCGCAATCATGTCGAAATAGCACAACCTAGCGGGTCATGCAAGCCCCAAAAGCATAAGCAAAAACAATGGAAAATACGGTTGAAAAAATTAAAACCAGAACTAGGAGAAGTACTAAAATCTTTGAAAAGGTAAGATTTCAAAATATTGTTATTTAACAAATCAATTTCATCTCATCAAAAGTCTATTTTTTTTATGATTAAAATACAGTGATTCTTTAACGAAAATAATTCTGACGTCAATTATTCAAAACACCATGTGACGTAAATTTTCGAACTTTAGAAGGCGTGGCACGTTCTACGAAAATGTTAGTAAAAATTGCGTTTTTAAATAGTCAATGCGCAGGTAAAAAACGGAGGTCATAACTTGTCATGCGTCGTTATCTTCCTTTAAGGCTCAGACTTTTGACGAAATGATGAGAATATTAGTGATAAGAACAAATTTATTTTTTCATCTACAATCATGGTTGAAATATATTGAGAATTCCTGTTATTTTAACGTTTTTCAAGATTTAAAGTTCCGGCGAGAACGTCGATTTTGAGCTATCTCTTTAATTTAATCGGATATTTCAATTTGGGAGGGGTTGACAGACTTCCAGGCTATATTCTGGGCCTTATTGGACTGTTTTTGAACTTTTGGATCCTAAGGTCTTAATCTAAGTCTAGCGTTAAAACTCAGAGTTAAAAACTCTACCCTTTGAACCTACTTTAGAGCACTTACAAATCGATTGTAGTTTCAAAACTTCTTGATGAATTTCCCTTTTTTCTCAAATATTATGACATTGATTGTAAAAGATTCAAGATGTCAGAATCAACAGCAGTACATGGTTTTTCTTTTATAAGCATAACGTTTATAAGCATATGCAGGCTCAGTTTTTAGTTCCTAAACAATGGCTCTAGCTCTATTGTTTGAGAGTAATAGAATGCTAAGCATTAATGCGAGCCTGATATAGGGACAGACACTTGCTTATAAGAAAACATGTAGCTGTGTAGGTAATTTATTTAGTACAGTCAACCCTATTTTTTTTTTATTGTTCGTTCGTTCCGTGCGCACAGGATGAGAAGGCCCTAATTAGACTACCTAAAAAGACGTCCGCTGTAAAAAAAAAAGATCGTATGGGGAGTTCCCTGAGAGGGAATCTCCCGGAAAAAGGAGCTGAGGCTACAATGGAACATAAGCTAGAGACCATCTTGGGGGAATCACCAAAAATGTAAACAAACGTTTGGCTAGAGAATTGAGATAACGAGATGTAATTGTGTTGATTAGAAAAAGGGGTTAGAAACTCACAAGGAAAGGGATTTGTTTTTAATTAAAATGTACTAAACACTAAGTCCTAGGAATATTTGATTCTAAAATTTGTTTTAGTAGAAGTCGGTTTTCATATATATGCCAGTTCGAAAGTAAGTGATTAAGTTCATTTTGTTTGTCAGTCGTTAATGTAGAGGATGTTTTTAGCTTGTTGTGTTTGTTTTTGGTGATTAGGATATCCATGATGTCAACGTTATTTTGTGTACATGTATCAAAGATATTCTGTAAAATTGATACTGAGCGCAGGTCGTAGGGTGTAGTTAGTAGAGTCAGAAGGTATTTTGACGTTGAAGGGTTTCTCATAAGTTGCTGTACCAAGTTGATTTGGCGGTTAGTAATTTCATTTGAGATCGAGTCTAGGTTGAAGTATTTGATTAGATCATTGCTACTATGTTTCGATAGGTTGAGGAGATGCTTTAGTGCTGAGCGACACTGTCTGCTTATGTTTTCAATGAAACTATTTGTACAGTCTGTAATCTCTATGCCGTAGAGAACTTTGGGAACGACAATTGATCGAAAGATTGTTGCAATTGTTGCTGGGTGCATTTTCCTGATACCACAAGAGGTGAGAGATGCTGTAGTTGCCCAGAGTTCAGAAATGCGTGAGTTTTGGTGGTATCTTAGCGATAGTTTGTCTTTGAACATCTGCCAGTTGAAGCCTAAGTGTTTCAGTTGTGACTTGGTATGGATTTCTTTGTGATTGAGGGACAGTTTGGGGTGTTCGATCGGTGATTTCCCTGAAATGAGAAATTGGGTTTTTGATATGTTGAATTTGAGTCCGTTCTGAAATCCAAAATCTGTACATGTGTCGACCATCTTTTGAAGTTGGCTTAGGGTTGGGCTGAGTAGGATTATATCATCCGCGAATACAATGATAGAGGTGTTTATATTTCCAGGTAGGTAGGTTCCAAGGTTTAGATCCTGTACAATATCAATTAAATCCTCAGTATAAATGTTGTAGAGATATGGTGAGAGGAGCGATCCCTGTCGAACTCCTTGTGATAAGTGGAAGGGATGAGAGGTGTTACTCCTATATCTTGTGGCTGCTTCACTGTTGACGTAAAGTTTGATTAGAAATTTTAAAACAGTTTCAGGCAAAAGGTTTTTGCTTTTCAGTTTTTCAAATAGGAGTAGCCAGTTGCAGCAATGGAAGGCTTTTTCAGCATCAAGACTGCATATATATACTGGTGTGTTTTTGGCATTGTAATACGAGATAGTGTCTCTGATGAGAAGCTCCGCATGGACGGTAGACGCGTCAGATGTAAATCCAAATTGAGAGTTTTTGTGGTTTTTCAGTGAGGGACATTTGTTTATGATTAGTTTCTCCATGATTTTAGTGAGTATTGGGATCAGGCTGATTCCACGGTAGTTGTTTGGATCTTGGATTGGTTTTTTGCTTGATTTCATAATTGGGACGATGATCGATGTTGATAATGCCGGTGGTAGATCGGTTGTATTGAGAATGTCGTTGATGAGGGGTGTAATGTAGGATAGCATGTTGGGAGAAATGCTGTGAATGAAGTGTTCTGCTTTGATATTGAAAGGATCGGAGGTTTTGTTTTTATTCAAACTCATGATTGCTTCTTCAACATCAGTAGCTGATACGTAGAAATCGGAGGTTTTGTTCTTTTCAAGGTCTGCTAGCAGCTCATGAAGTTTTTTGTTGGAAATAGTGTTATTGATGTTTTCAGTTCTGGGTGTGTTCAGAAGGTTATCAAAGTGGGAACTAAACTCTTGGTTGATATCGTTTACGTCTGATTTGTTGTTGATGGTGTATAATTTGTCATCCTTTGAATTTTGGAGTCGGATTTGTTTCCAATATGAACGTGGTTTGAAAGTTTTAATTTTCTCTACATTGATGAAGTGATCCGTAGTTGTTTGGTTTTTGCACCTTTTTGATGATGAGCGAAAGTCCTTCCTTGCAAGAAGATATCGATTATATGAGATGGTTCTCTGGTAAAGTTACGGTCTCTCCAATCATTAAAGCACTTTTGTAAAATTTTCCTTTTCTTTGTAAGTTCTTTGTTCCACCACGGTTTTGTCTTAATGAAATGGAAGTCAGAGAGCTTAAGGTTATTGTAAGTTTCAATAGCACAGTTGTTTAATGTGTCATGTAGATGTGTTATCTCTTCGGTGATGTTTGAGTTTTTGGAGTGGTATAGGTGCTTTGATACAGTTTCTTTGAAATTATTTATAAAAATGTCATTTTTCCATAGGTAGTTTGGAATGGCGTTTGGGTCATTTATTTCGTGATTGAAGCTTGGTGAGAAGTCAGTTATCATGTTACAAGCTATGGGTAGGTGGTCGCTAGTATTGAGGTAGTGTTGTTGTAGTATGTTGATGTTTGTTATTTTATCTAGGATGTTATTCGATACCAGTATATGATCGATATAAGACTGGTTTGGTAGCGTAGCATGGTGATAAGTGTATGATGGGCCGGTACCATTTGTAATATCTATAGGTGTTAAGTTAAATGTTCTGATGAATTCGTTTAGGTGATCGGTTAGTGAATTTGGTTTTCCGATTCTTCCTGATGGGTGGGTTGTTGGGCATGACTGGAAATCGCCTAGTATGATGCATTCTGAGCTGTTTTCAAATTGTTTGATAATTCCACCTATATTTGATAGTTGTGATGAATATATATCTCTAACGTTTGGGTTGTTATTGACAGATTGTAGATATACTCCAATTATAAGCAAGTCATAATTTTTCAAAGGTATTTTAACTGTTGTGTTGAAGTCTGTTTTCGATAAGAGTTCTGGAGAGGGTAATGTACGTTTTATCATCATAGCTGTTCCACCATAAGGGCGACCTGTCAAGCCTTGTTTGGCTGGTTGGAAGAAAATATAAAAGTCTTTTTGGAAGTTGTGTAGTAATATTTTTTCAGTTTCCGTTATCCATGTTTCGGATAGAAAAATAATGTCGTATGTCGAAGATAGGAAGTCAATGTATTTGAAATTTACCTTGATGCCATGGCAGTTCAGGGATATGAAATTAGTATTCTCCATTTTGAGTGTTGAAAGAGTCTGTTGGATCTAGGCATGCAAATCTGTTGGGATGTGTGAAGTTAGGTTGTTGGTTGGCGAACTGGAAGTCGGTAGGGTATGGGATGAAAAACTGGTTGTCTTGATCTGTGTTGTTGGGGTATCGGATTTGTCGGTTCTCTGTGTGAACAGTTGGGTGATTGTTGCGTTGTTGTCGCTGTGTTTGTCGGTTAGTATCAGTACGGCGTTGTCCGTTGTAGGCTTGGGTAAGAGGGTGAATTTCGGGATGTTGTTGACGTTTCTGGTTTCTAGTTGGGTGCTGATGCTGGTGGGTGATGTCCCTTTGAGGTTGTTGGTTGTTTGATTGATGGTGCGTCCTCTGTTGCTTCCTGTTGAATCGTGGGGGGTTGGCGGAATGATATTGGTCTTGTTCAGTGTTGTCTTGTCTTATGTGCGGCTGTTGGTTTCTGTAGTTGACCTTTTTTCTAAAATTTTCCTTAAAAGGTTTGACAACCAGACCATGAAACCAAATGTCTGGGTTGAAGGCTTTCTCTCTTTCAAACGGATCAATGTCAATTTTGAAAGCCTGGTTTGTATGGTTCTGGTGAATTAATGTCACTTTGACTACTGTCAGTCTGATTTCATTAGCTACTATGTCCCAAACATTGTCTTCGGTTAGAGTCAGTTTAAAGCCTCCAACAAACAGAGAGTATGGTTTCGGTTTACCGGCAACATGGTTTCCTCCAGGCAGTCGGTTTCCAAAGATGATGGGGCTTGAATTTTTTGGAGGATTACGGGTGCAGAGGCTGCTGTGTTAGTCGGTTGGATTGGTTGGTTTCCAGGGTGCGCGTGCTCTTTTTGGAAATGTTGGTCCATTTTTTGTATTAGTTCTTTGACATAGTTTTTAAGTTCCTGGTTTTCATTTTTGACATCATTAACTGTTTTAGTCAGTTTATCTATTTGACCAAGAAGTTCCTTGCTATTTGTTTCGATTACGTTTTGGAACGGAATTTCAGGTGGTGTTTGTGGGGTGGTGATGCTGGATGGTCTCAGGATCATGTATGCCAGTTTGTCTACAATGATCATTTCTGTTAGGCTTAACCCAATGACGTAGATATCGTTGACAGTTGCATCAGTATTTTGCCTTTGTTTCAGGTGTTGAGTAGGGTTTTTCGTGGTTTTGAGAACTTTGTCAAAGCCATGGATGGAGAGGGTATGGTTGTCGAAATCGCCCAAGAGCATTTGGAAGAGCTGGTCTCGGAGTAGCTTGACTTGGTCGGTGTCCAGGTATGATTCAAGGAGTTTGATCAAATCACTTCTTGATGCTCGATAGAGGTTGTTTATGTTTGCTTTGAAAGGGACGGATGGTTCATTTTTGTTGATTGAAATTTCTATCACTAGATCTGTTACATCTGTGAAGTTGTTGTTGTTGATGTCATTCTTGTTGTTAACATTAACTATTTCTGCAGCTCCGTCCGCCATCTTAAAGATCAATTCTATTGTTAAATACGGACAGGTCTGTAAAATACCAACCCCCCTTCAAGACGCTTCCCCTTGTAAAAAGATAGGAAGATGCTCGAAGGGTTAAGGCCTTTCCTGAATTTCGGAAGCAAGTCTAATTTGATTTGTTAGAATGGAAATATTCGTTGAAAATGGCAAGTAAAACGAAAATGAGTGCATATGGGCAAATTTAGTGGACGTTGTGCAACTGATCTTTCTAATTTTTCTGGCTGTTTTACTTAAAGGACTTACTGCAGACAAGGCTTCACATGAGAAATTGGCAAAAACCAGCTTTTTCCTTTCAGTGTCTATAATAGATAATAATTCCTTGAATTGACAAAACAAATTTCCTCTCAAATCCCCTGCCGTTTTCGAGTGAATCGATTTTTAGTTATTCGTACTTCGATAACTGCTAAAATGCCAAAAATCGCTATTTGATAAGTCAATTTATCAACCTATCTGATAGGTAAGAGTTTTGTAACAGATGACAGGGTTTTTCGATATTTGATGTTCTTTTCAGAGGTAAATAAGGGAAATTCCATGCATAAGAATGAAAGTATCGTTCCTACAATCTTCAATATCTTGAGGAACTGAATGAAAATGAGAGAACACTTTCTCACTCAGGACGACCGTAAATCCAAATCTCTGCAATATTCATATATCCGTAAGGTCCTTGAGCAACTGGTTGATTTGCATACAACTCGTCAGCATATTTTTGGCAAATTAAAGTTACACGGCCTCCTACGATTTGTCCAGTATTACCAAACTTGGTTTGGATGCTCTGTCCATCGATATACAGAACAGTGAAAAAATCAATGAAATCATTCCGAACTCCGTGTTTTGTACCAATCAAATCAGCAGTATTGACAAGTATAACATACTCAATAAAAACACGTTGCTTGAATGTTGCTTTGATCCAATGAGGTGCGTACTGTCCCCTGTTGGTGCTAGATCTTGTGTCTTCTAGCCCATCGAATGCAAGTTCAGCTGTTTGATTGCCAGAGAAATGATCAGACGATTGTGTAGCCGTCTGGACAAAAGACTGTAATTGCTCTGTAATAGAATTTTTATAAACATTATATCATTGCTTGATTTAAGAGAAAATTGAAATTTGAGAATTGTTATGTCAGGTTCCAAAATTCGTCGAATTTTTTTTCTGACAAATCAAATTTTTGCTAAAAAGTTGGTTTGCGAAAGGGACCGTTAATTGGAAATCTAGGGGTGCGGCCTTTATCCACAGGGGAACCAGGGGAAGCATTTGATGGGAAGTTGCCAGAGGAGAACCTGCTTAAGTATTTGTGACTCACAATCAGTTTTTAAACAGTTTTTATTTTTATCTACCCATAATTTCCATGATCTAAATGATCTAAATGATCTAATTTCCATGACGAAAAACTTGACAACTCAGGACTTATAATATGTGGTGTACAAGAAGTCCGACGATTAAACAAAGGATCTGCCATCATTACTGTAAACAATCCCAACAATAAATATGAAATATATTGGTGTGGTAACATGTTGAAAAAGCACCATGGTGTTGGTATTGTTGTGAAAGTTGCTCCGAACATTGACATTCTTGAGATCTATCAGGTTAATTCTAGACTTATTGTTATTGATGTTATCGTATCGGGCTGCTCTCTGAGAGTTATAAACTGTTATGCCCCGACAGAAGAGAGTGCTATAACTACCAAAAACCTGTTCTATAGCACTCTCAAAAAGCAAATCATTACCACAAATGCAAATCAAAAAGTGATATGTCTTGCGGGGATTTCAATGCTACTATCTCGGCATCACTCTACAATTCATCCTTGAGAGAGAACAGTGTAATCGAAGACTTGGTCATCAACGATAACGGTGAACGTTATCATGATGTCTTCCAATCGTGCAAACTTTCAGTCTTGAATACATGGTTCACTCATAAACTTTGTCGTAGATATACTTGGCACTCGCAAGATGGGAACACCAGAAAGGTATATCATTTTATTCTCTGTTGTAACTGGTTGAGACAGTATTGTACGAATTGTCGAGTATACTACTCATATGACTTTGATAGTGACCATCGTTTGGTGATCGCAAATTTATCCATGCACCAAAATGTCACGCTATAAAAAACATCGAATGAAATCACCAAAGAAATGTTTTGATTTCAAATCCCTAAATCGTGCTGAGACGGAACAAAACTTTAAAAGGAATCTTTCCTTCAAGCTTGAGTATATTCAGCCAGAAATGCAATCGAATACTCAATTCAACGATCACTTTATTACTTCTATTTAAGAAGCTGCAAACGAAACGATTCCGAAAATAGTTGCTCGAAAACTACACCAGCCGTGGCATGAGGATGCAAAACTTAAGGAACTATATCAACAGAAAGAACTCGATTGGGAATGAGAAATGCCTGTCCGAAAAAAATGAAAGCCGTTCGTAAGAAAATCAGAACTAGAGCTCGACAATTACGAAATCAATTTTATAGAGATGAAGCCGAGAAAATAAACCAATTGTCCATTAACAGAGAACTTGATAAATTATTTGCCCGTGCCAAAAAGCAAGAAACCACCTAAAAACCAGTCATTGGATCATGTCCTCCGGACAAACTTTTGAACCGTTTTAAAACACATTTTAACCCAGAAGACCCTTCTACAACCCAAACACCTGAGGAATTTCTGAATCTTCCAATTTTCGTCAATGCTCTACAAAATATCTCATTGAATTCTGAATTAAATGATGCACCCCCAACCGTTTAAGAAATACAGAAACACTTACAAAAACTTAAAAATAACAAGGCATCTAACGACATTGAACCGGAGCTCTTGAAAATATGTACCGAACCAATCAGGTGATACAGAGAATGATGTTCAACCTGTGGAATAATCTCGACATCCCTGGTGCGTGGGGAAACTTTAGACTTAAGACATTGTGGAAAGGGAAAGGTTCAAGAAAGACCCAACAAAATACCGCGGAATTAGTATAGCATCAACCGTCTGCAAATTAGCCATTAATATAATTCTTGAACGACTCAGACCCTGGTACGAGAATCAGTTATTGGATGAGCAAAATGGCTTTAGAAAGGACCGTGGAACAACAGACGGTATCTACACAGTCAAACGAGTTCACCAAATTTCAAACAAAAAGTCTGAACCTACATTTCTTCTATTTGTTGATCTAAGTGCAGCTTTCGACCACATACCACGAAGCTGGCTCTTTGAAAGTATTAAACTGTGCTTCCCTGATAGATCCATGCCTCGAAATTTCGAAATTCTTGAAACTTTGTACGAAAATACCACCCTCACCTACGACGATGCTATGATATCCTTCAAAACGACTCCCGGTGGGCGTCAAGGGGGACCCGAAAGTCCCTTTTTGTTCAATTTATATCTAGACTTCGTTATGAGAGTATTTATCGAAAAATGTAAAGATGTAAACTGAATCAAGTTCTTCAAACACAAATATCGAGTTAACCCACAAGCACACTCTCGTGCAGAAAGATCCGAGATGAGAGAAAATTAACAAATAACAAATTTTTTGCTAATCAGTGCTCTCTCATAGACACTGATAGTGTTTTGCCACAACAAAGCTTTGCTACAAATCTTGAAATAAACAATATTGCTCTTGATGAAGCAAAAATTTTAGCCCTTATACGCGCACTTACATCTAACAAAGCGCATGGTTGGGATGACATCTCCATACAGATGATTAAGATCTGTGATGAATCCTAGGTTAAACCTCTTATGAAAGTTTATCAATTTTCCCTAGATTCTTGTGTTTTTCCATCGAATTGGAAAAAAGCATATGTTGTCCCTGTTTATAAAATCAAAGGGGACAAGAGTGTGTTAAAAAACTACAGGCCAGTATCTCTTCTACCTATTTTTAGTAAAATCTTTGAAAAATGCATCTTTGACTCTGTTTACACCTATTTTGAAAACAACAATCTCTTTACTAATTCCCAGTCTGGTTTCCGCAAGGGTGACTCTTGTGTGTCCCAGCTTTTGTCCATAACGCACGACATCCTGGTAGGTTTCGATTCAAATCCACCTCTAGATACTCGCGGAGTATTTCTTGATATTTCCAAAGCTTTTGACAGAGTTTGGCATGATGGGCTGATTTTCAAACTTAAGTCGTATGGTGTGTCCGGGCCCCTTCTCTCATTACTTCAAAATTTTCTCTCAGGTAGGTTGCAGCGGGTGGTTCTTGATGGCCAAGCTTCCAATTGGACGGAGGTCTTGGCCGGTGTACCTCAAGGCTCTATTCTAGGACCGCTCTTCTTTCTGATATATATTAACGACCTCCCTGAAGGAATTATTTCTATGATCAAAATTTTTGCCGATGACTCGTCAATATTCTCCCTTATCCTTGATCATATTCGCAGTTCAAACGAATTGAACAGTGGCATGCAGAAGGTTAGTGAGTGGGCTCATCAATGGAAAATGACCTTCAACCCTGATCCTTCTAAACAGGCTGTTGAAGTGTACTTCACTCGGAGGATAAATCTAACTGATCTTCCAGAAATTTATTTTAACAACGCAGCCATTGCTCGACAAGATCATCAAAAACATCTTGGTCTCATTCTTGATCATGAGCTGGCTTTTGACCGTCATCTTGATGAAAAAATTAAAAAAACCAATCAAGGTATTGGTCTTATTCGTCGGCTTCGTGCATTCCTACCTAGGGATTCACTAGTCACGATATTTAAAACCCATATTAGACCACATTTAGATTACGGAGATGTCGTGTATGATCGTCCAGGTAATTCTACTTTTTCTGAAAAACTAGAATCAGTTCAATATGATGCTTGTCTTGCAATAACTGGATGTTTCAGAGGATCTTCCAGAGAAAAAATTTATCTTGAGTTAGGTCTTGAAAGCCTGTCGGACAGGCGACTAAGTCGAAGACTAATTTACTTTTATAGAATAATCAATGGCTTTGCACCTGCTTATCTCTCAAATGTTCTTCCTCCCCAAAGAGGGGAGGAGGAACGTAGGGCAGAGCGGAGGATACAACCACCATTTGAGGCACCATTTTGTAGGACTGAACGTTACCGTGCCTCCTTTTTCCCCTTTTGCATCAATGAATGGAATAACCTGGGCGAAAATATACGAAATCTTCCTTCTATTTCATTATTCAAACAAGCGATTCTTAAATTTCTCAGACCTTGCGCTAACTCAGTTTTCAGGGCTAGTGACAACCATGGCGTGGTTCTACTTAACCGATTAAGGGTTGGTTTCAGTCATCTTCGGGACCACAAATTTAGACATAACTTTGCAGACACAATCGACCCATTCTGCAACTGTCGAATTAATTCTGTTGAAACGACACAACATTTCCTGATGCATTGCTCTGATTACTCCAATAACAGACTTGTTATGTTCGACAGCCTTCTTCAACTTGACATAACCTTGTTTCCATTTAATCCCAAAACATTGTGTAGAATACTTCTTTATGGCGACCCCGATTTTAGCATTATCCAAAATCATGATATATTGAGTATAACGATAAAATTTATCTGTGATACAAGCCGTTTTGGGGGACCGTTATTTTAGTCTACTCCAACTGCTCTCCTAGCTCTTTTAGTTTTTGTTTTTTTAGTTCTGTTAGTATTTATCCTCTGTAGTTTGTTTTCTTTTTTCCATTTATTAGTTTATTTAATAGTTTATTGTTAGCTTAGTAGGGTTCCTACCTCCTGGCGGTATGATCTGGTGGTCCTTTTGCGGGAGGTTAGGAACCTTCAGTTTTGTACTATTTGTTCGTGTTACCTTTATATAGATTTAAAAAAAAAAAAGAAAAAAAAAAAAAAAAAAAAAAAAGATGAGAGCAAGTGGTATAAGAACTTGGGGAGAAGCGACTCTTTCTTGGTGTGGATATGCTGATGACATCATCCTCTTTCTACTTTCACTCGAGGGTATCAGTGCTGCAACAGAGCTTTTGGATTTAACTTTCACTGCCTTTGGTTTGACAATCAATGGCTCGAAAACCGAAACAATTTACTCGATCAAGTAATTAAAAATGAGAATTGTTCGATTGAAAGGTTTTGTGGACTGGCTATTGCAAAGAAAAATGCAAGATAGACAGAGAGTCTTCTTAAAAGGCTGTTAAACTCCCGCCTAAATTTCTTCGATTAAGATAGAAGTTTGGCTTTAGAGAAAGATAGAATCTTACGAGGTGGTACACATTTGTAAGATCCATAACATTCATCTTTGCAAACATGATAATCGGGACATGGACTTTTCCTTGCGCATACTGTTGTTGTAGGCTGAAAAAAATTGATTAGGTTTGAAGGAAATCTATTGAGGTTGTCTTTTTCAAGCAAGAATAATACAGTGGAGTACCTCTATAACTCGAATGCCTCCTTAACTCGAACATTTATCATCGTAGCCTGGGCCCGGTTGTTCAAATATCGACTAAATTAAATCCCGATAACCGCTAATCGCGATTAACTTTCGTTGTGCGAACGTCAGATTAACTTCAAAAATCTGAATTTGAGAATGTTTCCAAAACATTTTTCGTTCGAATTTCTCACTTAAATGCAGCGACTTCACTTTTTTTATAGGAAAAAGCTTCTTAATCCTCGCTAATCCTGGGTCAGAGCATAGTCACTAATATTCGATTGACATTGGTCAGAGGCGATGACCTTTATATATCCCTAATATATCCCTGGATCAAGCTACTCAATGCCGGCCAAGCAAAATATTATGATTGGAGTTTTTTTTGAAATTGGTACCCGCGCTAGATCTTATGTCGCTTGTACACTGGTGATGTAGCGCCGTTTGCCGGTAGGAAAAGTTTCAAAAACTTCAATGGCTTCTTTGCAGGCACCATCTTTCAAAAAACTTCGATCAAAGATGGCAGATATAGCTTGGTCCAGGGATATATAAAGATCAGTGGTCAGAGCAGGATTAAAATTTGGCCAATTTAATCAGGATTTAATCTAGATTTAAGTCTATTTTTTTTTCAAATAACCGACAGTCCTGTGCTAATCGGCGCTAATCGATATTTAATTAAAAATTAAGCTAATCCACTTTTGAACAGCCGGGCTCTGATATGAAACGGGAACACTTATGTAAAAATAAAACCTTTGAGTGTGAGTTTTAAAATCATATGAAATCTTAAAAAAAGCTAAAAAATAATAGAATGATAAAAATTTACCCCGTGTTCTTTGTAAAGTGCTCCATCCACTGGTGTTTGATGATTCGAATTAATTTCTTCATTTTCATCATTCACACAAAAACATTGTTTTTCTTCTTCAACAAAAAAACTAAGTTTAGATTTTCTTTGACATTTCAGAGCACATTCGATAGGTGAGGTTGCAACAACAGGTTTCGAAGTATCGTCAGCACTTGTTGTATTGTGTTGTTTTTCTTTGCCAATATACCATTGGGAATAAACCAAAACCAATTTGCTCAATAAAATGTAAAGGTGCATTGTAAGACCTTTTTTCAACAGACATGTTAAGCAAAGGATTTTATCATTTTAATTTGAGTGAAAATTTTTCAATTAAATTTTTTATAGGATTTTTATAGATAATTTATTAATTATTAACTCAAAAATGAAAGACAATCCTGAAATATAATAACGACCTACCTGGTTATCAAAACTAATCAATGAACATTGAAACAATAAAGCACATAAGACATAACTGGTCAAAAAAAAATAATGAAAGCATTTTTATTTTATAAAAACAATCCACTATCAGAAAAATGCACAGCTCAAACCATCGCGCTCTATGGTGACATTTTCTTCGTTCAGAAAAAAATAATAATGAAAATAACAATTTGACTAAGAACATTGATCTATGCTTATAAATAGGGATTCTTATAGATAAAGGTTCGTTTTTCAGCCAAAAAATAATAAGTTTTTCTAGAACACTCAAGCCACTGCCCTCTACCGTGACATTTTCATCTTAAAAAAAAAGTAATAGAAATAATAATAGGCTAAGAACATTGATCTATGCTTGTAAATAGCATTTTTGTGAAAATCTGCTTCAGCCATTTTATACCAATGATGTTAATCTACTTTCCTGCAAAAAATCAGAAAAAATTAATAATCCAATTTTTCAAAAATTCTTAAAAAGCCTTTTATAAGCCGTTTTTTGGCTGAAATTTGCCCAAAAAAATCTTTTTTTCGAAAATCGGACTCCGTCACATTTTGGCCACCACCATTTTGCACCTTTGTACCAAAAAACAAAAGATTCCTATGATTCGATCCTGAGAAAAGTTGGCAGACGAACGAAAGGACGAACGAACGAACACAGGTTAATTTATAGGACCTCCAGGTAGGTCCAAAAAATCAAATTATATTCATCTGTGCATCATAATAACATGTTGACGATCATTTTAAACTTATTTGACATCATAATAACATACATAAAGTAGTAAAATGTAAACATTTCACGAACCACGTGTCATTTAAAAGTATAATTAAAATCACGTATCCAAAACAAATTTGTAAAAACAAATTTGTAAAACGATTGAAACAATCAAAATCTGCCATATTTATTTTAATCTTTTATTTTGACATGTGACTTTTTTATGTATCCCGCTGCATACGGTTTGTTTACACATTTTATATTTTTATGTTACCGTGAAAAGCTCACACCGATATCATATATTGGCCTGTGCCGACCAATCCAGATTCTATTCAACGTGCAATCAACACAGAGAATATTAACCATGACGACTATGGATCTATGAAGATCTTGGATGAAGTTCAAAGTTGATAATTTTATTCCTGTCGTTGAAAACACAACTCAAAAATGTCAACAATGCTTTTTTTAAAAAGGAAGTGATAGAGAATCATAACATAAAGTCTGTCTATCAATTCGATTCAATTAAAGTGACATTTCCATAATTAAAAGTTTAGTAATTACTGTTATAGATTTGGGAATCATTTAAAAGATTTCTTTCGAACGAAACTCATTTCAATTACACTTGGAGGTTTCTAAGGAATTCGTAAATAGTAAACTGCATACTGATACAGTCTGCTAGACATCGATATGGTAATATTTGCTCTTCATCTTTGATTCTTTCTACTGTGATTAGATTGACACTTGCGCGATAAAATTTCTATTATTGGTCTTCAGAGGTTAATATATTCTTTGAAAAGATAACCTCTGATACTCAGGGTACCTTTACGTTCCTTTGAAACCACTCGGATCAAACAAAGGAAATTGTTTCAACACGATTATCCTTTTTGTCTTTTTTAATTTCGCCTTGGTGAAAGTAATACAATAGGCATTCTGCGGCGGCGGCGGTGAGGAAAAAAATTAGAAAACGAAAGTACTCGATACGCTGGACAATCTCACTAAGTCTAATTTGTTTTTCGTCCTTTCCTTAGTCACATTCACCATGTATAAATATCGTGGGATGTGTACGGGACTACTTAATACCAATACACCGATCCCTTTTTCTCTCAATTACCGATTACCGCTCAATCATTCATTATTTGACGTCAAGGAGATCAGACGTCAAATACTTTTTTGGAAGAGCTTTAGTAAAAATACAACAAAATCTACAAAAATTCTCAAAAATCTATGAAATCTCAGTATTTTTTACTAAAATAAGCTCACCAAAACCAACTCAATCACATCATCAACCTCAAAATAACCAAAATGGAAGAGGACACGCCGAGTGACATCTCCTCGATCGATTTATCAGAATCAGTCACCGTACCAAGCTGTTCACCGACAAACTGTCTCATCACCGAAGAAACCAATACTCTACAATGCTCAGTCGTAAAATGCTCTCGCCATGTGCACTTCAAGTGCTCGCAACTCCCTGCGTACCAAGTGCAAGCTCATCTAAATAGCCAGAGAAATAAAACAACTCGCTCCACAGCAAAGTCTACTTTCATCTGTTTCAACTGTGTGGAAGTATCCAAAGATATAGTCGTACTATGCCAGGGAAAAGAAGAAGAACTGAAGAAATCTATTGAACAGAAAGATAAAGAGTTAAATCATTGGAAAGTTAAATATAACACACAAAGAACAAACAAAGTCGAAGAACACACCGTCAAAGCTCTTGACAGGAAGATTCAAGAGCAATTTAAAACATTTGGGGAGACAATTAAATCTTCAATTCTAGAAGAAATCCAGTCATCCTTGACCAAGGTTGAGGATCAAGTAACCAAAGCCAACACGTCCTACGCTGACGCAACTAAAATTACGTCTCAAGTAACAACAAGCGGTTTAAAGTCCATTATAAAAGAGGCTCGCTACGAAGAGATAAAAGAAAAAAAAGACCATGACCAGCGGCAAAGAAATGTCGTCATCCATGGAGTTGCTGAATGGACTGGTGAAGATAAAAACGACTGTGATAAAAGGTATATTGAAAGCCTCATCAAGACGGTAAAAATTCCACCTCCAACTATAAAGAACGTATCGAGAATCGTTACCGAGGAAACCAACAAAAAGAGACCAATAAAACTTGTCCTTGGTTCAGAAAAAGAAAAGTTGTCCCTCCTTCACAGCCTATCAGCCCTCAAAGGAAATGACGACTATAAAGGAATAAGCATTACGGAAGACCTAACACGAACTGAAAGAGCAGTTCTAAAGGAATGGCTGGATAAAGCAAAAAATCTGAACCTAGACGATACTGAATGGGTACATCGCGTTCGGGGAAACTCAAAAAACGGTTACGGCCTCAGGAAGTTTCGTCGAAGAGAAAACCAACATTAACACCCTATACAACGAACCTTAAAGAAATACCAAGAAAAAACACAAACATAAAAATCACCAGCAAAACCAATGAAAACGACAAAAACAGTACAGACAACGATGAGTCCAACAACAAAGAAAAAGGTGACAGTGAAAGGTATGTAGATGGTCCCCCATTGCTTGACAAACCAACGGAAAAGTCTTATGAATTCGAAGAAAAGGCTCTGAGAAAAATCCGTATAATAACGTCGCAAACGTCATCATAGGACATCTTAATATCAACTCGATAAGATACAAATTTGAAGGTCTCAAATTAGTTATCAAAGATAACGTAGACATTTTTTTGGTATCTGAAACTAAGATTGACGAATCATTCCCTGAAAATCATTTCATTATTGAAAACTACTCGCGTCCATATCGCTTGGACAGGGACAAGCAGGGAGGAGGTCTTCTACTCTACGTACGTCAGGGCATTCCTTCTAAACTCGTATTAAAAGACAAGAATTATGAAACTATATTTATCGAGGTCAATCTGAAGAAGCAAAAATGGCTACTGGGTTGCTCTTATAATCCGCATGTAGACAATATAAATTCACATTTAGAGCTTTTACAAAATAGCCTTGATTCTATAGGAGATCATGACCGACTTTTACTACTGGGGGATTTCAATTGTGAAATCGACAAACATAAAATGCCTGAGTTTCTTGCTAGCAGGGAGCTTTCTAGCTTGATAAAGGAACCTACGTGCTTCAAAAACGCAGAAAATCCGAAATGCATTGATCTGATGCTAACAAATTACCAAAGAAGTTTTCAAGGCTCTGCCTCTGTATCTAATAGCCTATCGGACTTTCACAACATCACAATAAGCGTCTTAAAAACCACTTTTGAAAAGTGTCCACCTAAAGCCATTAAATATAGATGCTACAAAAATCTTAACGAAGATCTTTTCAAAAATCATTTAACACAAGTACTAGAGTCGAATCGCAACTTTGAACATAAAATGAAAAGTGTAGTAAATCTTCTAAACGCTGAAGCACCGATAAAAACTAAAATACTAAGAGGTAATGATAAACCTTTCATGACAAAATCACTACGAAAGGCCATGATGCATCGATCTCGACTTAATAACATTAAACGAAAAGACCCCTCTAACATCAACAAATATAATTACAACCAACAGCGAAACCGATGCTTATATCTCCTGAGAAACACTAAAAGAAGATTTTATGAATCTCTGGATGAAAAGCAAATCACTGACAATAAAAGATTTTGGAAAACTGTGCGCCCTTTTTTCTAATAAAGGACCAATAAGTGAGAAAATAACCTTAGTCGAAAATGATGAACTGATTAAAGATGATAAAGAAATTGGAAAAATGTTTAATGAGTTCTTCATAAATATCACTGAAAAATTAGATCTCAATCAACCACCAACAGAACCAGTGCCTCTCAATGAACTTTCTGATAATATTCTTCAAAATGAAATAATGCTTTTTAGAAACCACCCTAGTATACTCAAAATAAAAGAAAAGGTATCAAACAATGAAAACTCCTTCAAGTTTAGAAACACCACCGAAGACGAAGTAGAGAAGATAATTAGTAACCTTAAGACAAATAAGTCTCAAGCGGAAAATGATATACCAGCGAAAATAATTAAAAAATACTCTCACTTATTTGCAAGCTGCTTCTCTATAAGCATAAATGACTCCTTCAGCTCAGGTATTTTTCCCAACATTTCCAAGTTCGCGACAGTCACCCCAGTCTACAAGAAAAATTCTAAAAACGATAAAAGTAACTATAGACCAATAAGTATACTGCCGGTAATATCCAAAATTTACGAAAGAGTATATCACAATCAAATATCAGAATACTTTGAGCACTACTTTGATGAACAACAATGTGGTTTCAGGAAAGGATATTCCACTCAAACCTCTCTTCTCCCAATGGAAGAGCTCTGGAAGCTAGCCAATGACAAAAAAGATGTTTTTGGGGCACTGCTCATCGACCTTTCTAAGGCCTTTGACTGCATGTGCCACAAATTACTTGTAGCAAAGATCAGTGCATACGGGTTCGATGACCTTTCCACTGGGTTAGTCAAGAGTTATCTAGAAAATAGGCAACAAAGGACAAAAGTAGGCAACGAACTGAGTAACTGGATCAAGATCAAGGATGGTGTTCCCCAGGGATCAATCCTTGGCCCTCTGTTTTTCAATATTTATATCTGTGACCTCTTTTTCATCATTGAGGATACTAAGGTTGCGAATTATGCGGACGATACGACACCCTATGTTAGTGCTCCTACCTGGATTGAAGTAAGTGGTAAACTAAGCTCTGTAGCAGAAAAAATCTTCACATGGCTTTCGATTAATCAAATGGTTGGTAATGCTGACAAATGTCAGCTAATAGTTAACATCATTGACGACTCGCTCTATCTAAATATTAGAGAAGAAACTGTTTTCAATACCAAAACGTCAAAGATTCTTGGAGTAACCTTCGATAATCTTTTGACGTTTGAATCGCATATAGAAAATCTTTGCAAGAAAGCTAGTTTGAAAATAACCGCCTTAGCCAGAATGAGCACATATCTCACTTTAGAAAAAAAGAAACGCTTGATGAATGCTTTCATTAAATGCCACTTCAATTACTGTCCTCTCATATGGATGTTTCATAGCAGAGCTCTAGAGGATAAAATCAACAATCTACATAAAAGATGCTTGAGAATCGTTTACTCAGACTACAACTCATCATTCGATGATCTGTTGAAACTTGACAACGGTTCCACCTTCCATCAACGAGCAATTCAATCCTTATCCACAGAGCTATTTAAATCAAAACTCAATGAATCAGAAAGTAAAATATTTCTCAAAAACCAATGTAAGATCAACACGAGAAAAAGGAATTCCTTTCGTAGTAGAGTAGTTGAAAGTGAAATGAATGGAAAATCGTCTTTAGCTTTCCTGGGACCTAAAATCTGGGCTATCCTTCCCGATGACTTTAAAAAACTTAAAAACCTAGATGAATTTAAAAAAGAAATCAAGCAATGGAGGCCCACTACTTGTCCTTGCCGAAACTGTCGCACTTTTATCCATGGCGTTGGTTTCATTGATTGAATTTAAATTAATTTGTAAATAATAGTTGATCTTGAGTATCAACCTTCTAGATAGATTTGTAATTAATAGTTGATATTGATTAGCCTCGAGCTAAGTACACATTGTACTACTTTGCATCAACTTTAAAGAAAAGAAACATAAACATAAACAACCCGACATACCGATAATCTTTTCGTTCAAATACTGATACCGATTAAATTTTCCCCATTTTTCAGGTACTCGTCGCCTCTGAACGAGGGTACTTAGGCAAAAATGGGTGCTGGGGTATGCGCAGACGATATAAGAGTCCGTTTTTTCATCTTCAAAAGTCTCTCCAACGAGTAAAAAAATCTGAAAATTTCAAAGTGGTTTCTCCAGGTTCGAAAAATTCATCGTATTTAGAAATTTGTTCAAATTTAAGAAAAAAATTGCAAAAAATCTCTTCAGGGGTAGAAAAGTTTTCGAAAATCGAAGAAAACTTTTTAAAAAGGTCTCTCCAGCAATGATTACTTATTCAGTAATAGTCAGGTAGAATTAGCCTGAGACCTGGACAAAATTGCCATCAAGCTGAAAATTGGCACAGATGTTCTTTAGGGTATACTGAGTTACCAAAAAAAAAGCCCCATCAATCCGGACAGGGGAAACCACTTTTTCGGACAGTTTAAAACCGGTCATGTCCGGAAAATATGTCCGAAAAAAAAGTTGTTCAAATATACAAGTATTATATATCAAAAGAACTGACATAAATTTAACTGACATTTAATTTAACAAAAACATAGAAAACGTTGGACTTAATCGAAATCATTAAGAAATTGAAGGTTACGTTGTCATTACTGGCATTTTTCAACGTTTCAGGGGGTAAAAAATGCTATTTTTTGCTATATTTCGCCTATTTTGCTTACCTAAGCTAGTTGTAGAGCTCAAGAATGCTCACAAACCTCATAGAAGTGTGGATAATATTGAACTTCAAAACTTTTGCCTATTTTTCACCAATTTTGCTTACCTAACTTAGCTAGTTCAAAAACCTCGTAGAAGTGCGGCCAATGTAAAAATCATACAAAACTCAACCAGGATGTGGCAAGCACTTTTTGACTTTTGAGGGGGTAATAATGAGCACAACATCTTTTTTCGCCTATATTGGCTACATAACCTAATTGAATAATGAAGAGCTCAAAATATGTTTAAAATCCTGGACAGAAGTGAGGAAGGTTTGACCAATATGAAACTCGTACTACAATTTCACGACACGTTTATTTGCACTTTTTGGCATCTCAAGGGGCAAAATTCGGGGCATTCTCCGACCTCCATGTTGTACCCTGAGTATCAGGACGACCAAGTATAGAAATTTTATCGCGGATGTGTCAATCTAATCACTATAGAGAGAATCAAAGATGAAGAGCAAATATTGCCGTAATAATGTCTAGCAGATTGTATCAGTATACGTGCTTACTATTGACAAATTCCCCCAGAAACTTCCGAGTTTAATTGAAATGTGTTTCTTTCAAAAGAAATCCTCTACATCATTCCAAATGTATAACAGTAATTGCACTAAACTATTAATTATACTTTAATGGAATCGAAATAATGCACAGATCTTTACGTTATCATTCTCTATCACTGACTCTTTTTTAAAAGCGTCGATGATATTTTTGAGATATGCTTTCCACGACGTGAGTAAAAGTATCAACTTTAAACTTAATTCAAAATCTTAGATTTTCGTCATGCTTACTTTTCACAGCGTTGAATGCGCGCTGAATAGAATTGATATTCGCTGTCACAGGTCGGAATTTGATTTCGACATGTGATTTCACGGTAGTCATATTCTGATCGAGGTGATGTTTTGGTGTCAGTATTCCCTCTACCGGTAAGTAGGTACCTCCAACTTTGAACATAATATCTGTTTTTTTTCTCACGTTCGCTAATTTCGTTGTCTGGTCATTTATCTTTCTTAATGATATAAAGATCTAGGTCATTTTTTTAATGACCTGCATGAGTTCAACACAATGTTTGTTGAATTGAAAAAAATGTGGCATCATGGTAATTACTCTTACAAGAATATGATTTATTTATTACGATATGCACTTGTATTAATAAACCATGACTGCATTCTAATGCGACCCGAAAGCTTGGCTATCAACCCAAAGGTGGAGGAAGGTGCCACTCTTTCTCCCTGGACTATTCCACTCTTACCCTTTATCTTTTTCTTTAATACTGGGCATTAAGCAGTGAGGTATCAAGTACAAATGACCCGACCAGGGATTGAACCTACGACCTCGCGCATCGTAGCCAAGTATTCCATCTTTACACTATGGTTCGCTTCAACGTTTTGTTTTCAGGGTTCGCAATTGACCGTATAGCAAGTTGATTTTTATCGGGCGGAAAAGTTTGGTCCAAATTAATTATTTCATGTCTAAGGAACTGTATCGTACGGGTTGTTCGACAAGATATCCAAGCAGATTTCTGGGAAATTTCTTGTAACGGACTTTTTTTGGTTTAATGCTTAGGTTGTAAAGTGTTGCTCCTCATTAACAAGTCTTAGCAATTGTGGCGGTCAAAGCTGTTTCGAATGACGAATGAAGATGCGCTCTCGAACTAAGTTAAGTGAGCAAAATAGGCGAAATATAGGTAAAAATAGCATTTTACCACCTGAAACATTAAAAAGTGCCAATAATGACAACGTAACTAACGATTTCGATTAAGTCCATCATTTTCTATGTTTTTGTCGAGTTTATGAGTATTTTAAAGCGTGCAATTTGTTAAAGAGGGTCAAAACAGGCCAAAAATAGGCAAAAACGGCTTCTTTTTATCCTTTTTTCTCCTTGCGAGCCCCTGGAAAAATTTTTTCGAAGCTTTTTGTTTTACTACTTCTTTTGAGTATATTTAACAAGTTTCAAGACATTTCCATGGCTAAGATAAAAAGATATGGACTGATGTTACTGACATAAAACGGCTTCTCATAGTAAGTCCTTCCCACCCAAGCTCTTTTGAGACCCCCATAATCTAAGTCCCCTTAAAACGCTATTTACCTCTTCATTTCATAAACTGGATGTTGAGCAGCACGAAAATCGTATATAAAGTTACTACCCCTCTAGGTTGGCGCTACCCGGCACTCAGGAGCTGGTCTAAAAACACATGGCTTGAGGCTGTAAGGAGATTCGCTGCCATTGAGAATAGGGAATACTACTACATAATTCAAAAATAGTTGGACAGTAGGGTCTTTTCTGATACTCATAACTCTTTCTGTGTTTATTTTCATGACTTCTTGTAAGCAAATTTTTTGTTTGTATTGAAATTATCTTTCTTTTGATATATAATACTTGTATGCTTTATTTCGGACTTTATTTCGGACATATTTTCCGGACATGTCCGGTTTTAAACTGTCCGAAAAAGTGGTTCCCCCTGTCCGGATTGATGGGGCTTTTTTTTTGGTAACTCAGTATACCCTAAAGAACATCTGTGCCAATTTTCAGCTTGATGGCAATTTTGTCCGGGTTGTGGTGAAATTTCAACTAATTCTACCTGACTATAAAATTGGCTGTAAAAATGGGTTTTAGAGAAAAGTTTTGGGTCGAAAATGCAGTGGTTCTGAGCTATTGCCAGCTGGTGGAGGGCTGGTAAACAGCCCTTTTTCGAACGAATATCTACGTATATTCTGACCAGTAATAGGTTAAGGAAATTTAACAGTAAATTTCAATTGGTGTTGTGGGAAACTCTTTCTGAAGGAGCCAAAGTCAAAATTTCTAAAATGACAATACTAACTTTTCAAATCGGCGCCCCCTCGCCCGGAACTTTCCTTAATTTATCTATGATATTACCAGGGACAGATTATTTATTAGACCATATCTTTGAATATATATCGTTGATGTATGAAAAGAAAGCCCCATCGTGGTTGGGGCCGACCAGAAAAAATTTAAAGATTATTGACCGCGCCATGATGGGCCAAATTTTTAAAGAGAAAGAGATAAATTTGATACTATCTCTAGAGCAAAAATTTGGAAGAAACTAGTGCGAGTGAAGCGGACGAAAATATTGTGAGTTTTTTATTTGAATATTTTTGTCAGCAAAATTGTTCGTGGGCACAGCTAGATATTCCTTCAGAAATCGCAGATTATACACAAAAAAATTAGCAAGAAAGGTTAGTTATAACTTAAATGCGAGCGAAATTTCATGATTCTAAAGTTATTGATAGTAAAGCTAGTCTTGGCGCCCAAGTATTCCTTAATTTGTAATAGGGTACGTATGAGTGAAGGATTATTTAGTAGATCGGAGCTCAGCATATATATATTCATAAAGGAAGCCCCAGCATGGGGCCAAATAGAAAGGATTTAAAAGTGAACCGCATAAATAGCAAAAAAAATAAGAATGCGATAGTGAATTTGATAATTTTTTAGAAGAAGAAGAATTTCAAAGAAGGTAGTGCGAGCGAAGTGAGCAAAGAATTTGAGATTTTTTGTTTTAAATAATTGTGTTCAGCAAATTGATAGACTGTTAGAGAATTTCCAAGTTATTTCACCAAAATTGGTCTTGGAGCGCAATGGCTCGTGATCTTTGATACCGATAGTCGACCAAAAATACCGAAATAGCGACATAAAGAAGGGTCTTTTACCGATACCAAAATGATCTTAAAATACCGATTAATCGATCTAAAAAAGGCCAATACCCATGTACTGATATCCCGTACGTATTTTTCTGACTTTTTTAAAGCCAAATTCTACTTACTGCACATCAAAGAAAAGAGATTATGGATACGAAAATTTTCGGGCTAAGATTTAAAAAGTGAAAAGAGGAGTTATTTTTCAATTGTTCAATTAGAGTTAACCCTATTAGCCCCAGGGGTGGGGGGTAGAATCTACCACGCTAGAGTTCTTTTGTGAATATCTCTGAGAAAAATTTTTTAAACGACTTGAAACTTTCTGACTTTTAACAAAATCTTACACGTTTTTTTTTTTTTAAGAAACACACTTTTAAGAAACATGAGGCTCAGAATGCCTAAAAACTAAGAAACATCTAAGAAACATGCTGAGGCTGAGAATGAGAAAATAACATTTTTTAATTCGGTTTTTTTAAGAACCTTCCAATCCAGCCTTCTATGAGGCTGATTATGTCAAAAAGTTTAGAAACATGTAAGAAACATTTAAGGCTCAAAAGGGGGGGGGGGCGTACGGGTTTGACGGTGTGACGGTATTAACCCTTTTTTCTATCGGTGTTTCGGTGTTTGAAGAAAAAAGTGACGGTATTTCGGTGTCAAACATGCCATGCGGTGACAAAATTAAGGATTTTACCAAAATTCGCTGTCGGTGTTGACGGTAATCCAAGAAATATGGTATTTCGGTGTCTGCGACCCCCGTACGCCCCCTACTCAAAAGGCCAATTTCTTAAGAAACATTGAGGCTGCTTGGTAGAACTAGTTTCTTAAAAAAAAAAAAACGTGTATTAGATTATTAAAGGGGAACTAAACATTTTTTGAGGTCGTGCTTTTTTTGTCTCCAAGAACTACACAACACGAAAAAATATAATTTCTACTCTCAATGTCTTTACTATTTTGTATAAAACCATAGATAAAACCTTCTTTAAAAAACTTATAATTTGTTTAAAATGAACCCCCACTTTACACATGTTTGTGACGTCATACCGTTCATATTTTCTATGAATTCTGTGTATGTTCATCAACTTTAAAGCTTGATATTTCGTGAACAAGAAATAATAGAAAGATAGTAAAATCATTTTTGATTTCAGGAAGGATTCGGTTTTACGTATACTAAATTTGGGGTTTTCAGCTTATTACAATAAAAAGTTCAATTTTTTCAAGCGACTCTAAAATCATTTTCACTCACTTGTTTTCGAAAGTTCAAACATAGTTTTACTCCGCTCAAAAATGGCTTTTTAATGAATTCTGTCTCTTGGTTATACCATTTGTGGATAAAAAGTTATTGCTACACTAAAAAAGTTAAAAGTTCTCTATCAACTAAAAGTAAGAGCTTTTCCAATTACTTTCTGAACGTGTTTACGTCAAACAGATGGCTCGACCTATTCCCCTAACAAAATACGCATTGCTTTAAAAAGATTAGATTTTCTGTAAACATAAATGGCTATATCTTTCGATAGAGAAGTTTTTAGAGAAAAATATTTTCAGAGGTCATTCCTTTGAAGTATGTTCCCCTTTAAGAGTACTTGTGCAAAGTTATAGGTTCATAGGTTGTTCAGATCAGGTTTTATGACTTTATTGTGAAACATGACATAAAACCCAGCTAAAATAACTTAAAACTCAAAATTTAAAAGTGCTGATAACTTCTGAACTATTTATTCAATCATTTTCAAATTTTGACACGTGATAGACATTGACAATATAAATTTGAAAAATTGAAAAAAAAAAAAATTGGAAAATGATGACATCATCATTTATGACGTCATCAAATTTTGAAAATTTTACTCATCTTCAGCATAGATTTTAAGAAAAAATCTTTATGGAAATTTCTAAACCGGCAATTATGTTAAAGAACAACCTTTTATCTTTCAGAATCTTTAAACAGAATCTAAATATCTTTTTTTGGTTCGACTGTAATAGACATTTTTGTAAACCATATATTTGGGCTTTTTTCCGACAGGTGGAAATTTTGTAATGACGTCATCGGTTTTTGAATAACTTCATCAATTTTTTTTTCTTCCTGGAAATTTGTGTCATGATGGAGAACATCTGTACCAAATTTCATATATGACCATAGCTCTTCTAGATAAAAAATAATCGAGGGTGGTAGATTCTACCCCCCCCCCTGGGGATACCAAAGTCAAAAAAAGCTTGGGGTCAATAGGGTTAAAGGTTCGTTAAAGTGGCTGTATATTTTGTGTTTTAATGAAATATCTTGAAACAACTTTAGGGTCTTTAGGCGTCCAAACTTTCGCGAATTTTGCGAATTTTCTTTGAATGTTCTTTGAATATTGAATTTTATGACCTTAGGGGGCCCTCGTGGCACCTAAATACCAAACCGATACACGTGAGAATAGGCGTGAAAATAAAATTCTTCTTTTTATCTTAACTATTAAAAGAGTATTTAGGATTCATAAAAAATTCATAAATAATATAAAGAAATCAATGATGTGTAACCAGAGTAATGGATGACAAATCGAGGGGTTTTAATTAATTCATTTCATAGGATTAAAATAGCAAGTGTGATGAAAGTAAAATTTGATTTTTTGATATTATTCAAGAATTGTCCCTTCATTTTCGTCTTTTGAGCTTGAAAAAGAAAATTTTTTATCTCAAATATTATTGTCAAAAGTTTTTTGAGTTTCGGCTAAGAAAGTCCTACAATGCACCTATACATTTTATTGAGCAAATTGGTTTTGGTTTATTCCCAATGGTATATTGGCAAAGAAAACCAACATTACACATCAAGTGTTGACGATACTTCGAAATCTGTTGTTACAACCTCACCTATCGAATGTGTTCTGAAATGTCAAAGACAATCTAAACTTAGTTTTTTTGTTGAAGAAGAAAAACAATGTTTTTGTGTGAATGATGAAAATGAAGAAATTGATTCGAATCATCAAACATCAGTGGATGGAGCACTTTACGAAGAATATGGGGTAAATTTTTATTAGTCTATTATTTTTCAGATCTTTTTAAGATTTTATATGATGATTTTAAAACTATATTCCAAAAAATGACAGTCTACACGTTTTGATGAATTGCTGTTGAAGAAGAGAAGATGTGATTAAAAGCAATATCTGGTTAAAAAGATATTCTTAAGCGGATAATTTCAAAACTTCTAATTTTTCAAAAATTTTGAAAATGAAGATGAAAGAAATGATTTAACTTCGCTATAAATTCAAATATGTTTTCAGATTTTTTATATCTTTCTTAGATCGAAATTTACAGCCCTTCAAAGCGCAGATCCATTTTATCCAATTTTGCCAATTTTAGCAATTTTTAGCCGACTTGGAAGGGCTTTAACTTTTGATCCAAAAAAGATATCGAAAATCTGAAAACATATTTGAAATCAATTTCAGAAAAATATTAATTCAAAGTTCTTGGTTAGGTAGAAAAAATCTACATTTTTCTCGCTTTCATTTTTCATCTTCTTTTTCAAAAATTTTAAAAGATTTTTTTAAAAGACTTTAAAAAGTCTTTAAATCATCCGCTTAAGACCATTTTTTCAACGTGGTATCACTTTTAATCATTTTCTTTCAGAGCAATGTATCAGGGTCCGTTTACCGAGATTTTTCGGTACGGTCTACGCTCTCATCTCGTTACATGCCAGACCGAACCGAACCCAAATTTCAGTACGGTCCAGAAAATCCATGTAACGCCAAAGAAATTTCAGTTCGGGGTGGTCGTAGTTCTTTTTTCAGGCCGATTTTTAACAGAACTCAAAATAAATTTACTGGAACGGAATTTTCCAAAGTTTTTCGACCATGGCTGAGATTTTTATTTTTGAAGTCTGTGGTAAACATTCGACCCGCTAAAGTACTACGACTACCCCGGTCCGAAATTGAAAATTCAGCCCGTACACCAAAGCACCTCATGTAAACTCAGGTCGGTCTGGATCTCAGACTGTACCGAAAATCCATGTTAATAGGCCCTCAAAACGTGCAGACTGTCATTTTTTGGAACAGACTTTAGATGAAAATACCCCATAAAGCTTTCAAATACATAAGTCAAAGTGGTTAGTGGAGTCTCTATAACTCGAACATACACAGTTCGAGTTATGGATTTTTGAGTAAGGTTCACGAGGCATTGTTAACTGATGAGACTATAAAACTTGTTCGAGTTAAGGAGAAATTCGAGTTATAGAAATTCAGGTTCAAGTGACTCTACTGTATTATTCTTCCTAGAAAAAAACTACCTCAATAGATTTCCTTCAAACCTAATCAAATTTTTTTCAGCCTACAACAACAGTATGCGCAAGGAAAAGTCCATGTCCCGATTATCATGTCTGCATCGATGAATGTTATGGATCTTACAAATGTGTACCACCTCGTAAGATTCTATTTTTCTCTAAAGGGCTACTTAGACTACACAATATATTGGTGAGCAATATTCGACAATATAGCTTTCGGAACGTAATGTGCTGAATAAAATAAGGTGCTCTATTATAAAAAGGGATTTTCTTTCTGTAAACAATTCCCCTATATTGTTGGAGTATTGCAAATTGAGCTGACAATATTTTGCGGACACCTTTTCAATATATTGCCCGAACTCAGCAATATATGTCCAATATATTGTCTATCTATTGTGTAGTGTATGTAAGTTAAAGTCAAACGTCTACTAAGACGGAAGAAATTTTGGCGGGAGTTTAACTGGCGAATGGCTGTAATAGGTTTTTCAGAGAGAAGTTAATTTGGCAGATAGTGGAAAAAATATATTTTGACAGGAACTTGATAAAGCGGATTTCGAGTAATGACGTAAAACTCGCCGAAATTTCTTCCTAAATTTTAACAATAACCAAAAAATGGGAGGAGCCGATGAAACAATGTTTAGCAACATTTTTTATTATTTTCTAGGAGACAACACATGTTATAGCCTTTAAACTTTTTTCATTCAAATAGTGTTCTGATTTCTAGGAAACATTAATACTGTTAAGGTAAACAATAGCGTAGCCTCCAATTGACCCGCGGGCCTTTTTGTCCGCTTTATCCCACTAAACTCGATCCAATCCTTTTTTTGAAACATTTTTCTATTGTCTATAGTTGCGAAAAAAGAACTGGGACGGCTTTAGTTGGATTAAAAGGAGAAAAAAATGCCCGCCTGTTAACTGGTGGCTACGGTCGAAAAGGTGTATTGTGCTAAATTCTAAGCTGTATGTAAAAATTCCAAATTAATTATAGCAATAACTATAATCTATTTTAGAACCATTACATGCTTTTGTCCAGACTGCTACTTCATCATCGGTCCTTCCTCCTGGTCATTCCATAGCTGCTAATGCTTTTGACGGGCAAGAAACTGGATCTTTTGAGACAGACAACAGAAATAGGGTGTCCTCTCCGCACTGGATTCGAGCAACATTCCAGCAACGTCTTTTTATTGATGAGTACATAACAGTCGTCACTCGAACCGATTTATTAGGTACTCAATATGAAGTACGAAGCGATCTTACTGACTACTCCACCATTCTTCATATCAATGGACAAAGCGTCCAAACCATGTTTGGTAATACTGGACGAATCTTAGGAGGCCGTGTCACTTTAATATGCCAAAAATATGCTGATGAGTTGTTTGGCTATCAACCAGTTGCACAAGGACCTATCGGAATATTGAGTATGACCGAGATTTGGATTTATGGTCGTCCAGAATGAATTGGTGCTCCATTTCTCATTCCTGGGGTCATTAGCCTACACGTTTTTTATAAGAATATACACTTTATAAGAATGTTTACGATGAAAATGGTCAAAAAATTAAGAATATCGTAAGATATTACCTTGATGAAAATTTTCAATTCTTTTTTTTATGAATATATTTCTGCTTTTATAATTTTCTAAACTTTGAACTTTACATAGCTGTTTAATACATTGTATTTCTTCTTCTTTTTTTTAATGCATACACCAACGATGTAAAAATAATAGATAACCAACTTGCCTTGATTCTCAAAAAACATCCGTGTTACGGTTGTAAAAATATTAATGACATTTTGCATCGTAAAAAGTGCAATTAAATAAAAACTTGCTTCATTTGCAACCTTCTATTGGCCAGAATCGATCACGTGATGTATATTTTTCCAAAATTTGGGTTAGAAAAAGTGTATTTTCCTATAGGCAGCCTCACAGAAGGAATTTTTTAATTAGATATTATTGTTCTATAAACATTCATCTGTTTATTTTGTATCAGGCAACCTTCATGCACTTTTCATTCGTGAGATATCGCACTTCAAATCACACATATATTTTTCAGATAATATCATTTTATGAGCGTTTATTTATCCAGATGAAGATTAAGTGGTATCAGGCCGATCCGTAGTCAATTTGTCTAAAGATTGGTACCTTTATCTTTTGAAAAAAATTCCAAAATTTGCAGTAAATAACAATTCAAAATTTCTATCAATTCAGTGGATGTCAAAAAGTGTGTCAAAATCTAGCTAAAAGCATAACACGCACTGCACACAGAGCTATTTAAAGGAGTGCTCATTTCAATAGGAAAACAATGGTTGTTCTCTTGGGAGAAGTGCCTTCTAGAGGTAGTTGGTTATCTATTATTTTTACATCGTTGCATACACATAAGAAAGTCTCCTGTTTTTTCATTACTTTTCGGTGATTTTGAGACTATGACTGGTAAAATCTTAAAATTAACCTTAAGAACATGTTAATAAGTATTCGTGCATCTGTGACAAGCCATTCTTTACGTAGTGGGTGTAATGTAAAGAACTGAAAATCTTTAATACATGTCGACAATTTTTTCAAACGCACGACAGTCTTTTTCAGAATGACATGAAGAAGAACGGCAGTTTCAGACACACATATATCGCGACTTAACCCTATTTTCAATTCAATCTAAAGAGGGAGAATACAAAAATCTGTGTAGATTTCCCTTCGAGAAAGACGTTGAAAAATCTATTTTCTGCCATCATTCAATTTATCTGAAAACTTGGCTTCTGGTACCCAGGGTATGAATTTTGTCAGTAAAACAAATTTCTAATTTTTAGCATTCTCACGGTATTCAACCGATCTCTCAAGTCGACCCTTACAAAACACTGTAATACTCAAGGGCCTCGCCTATGGTAGGTCACCCTTCGTCAGTGCACTCACCTCTTGTCAGTGCACCCACTCCCTCCTTATCTGCTACTCCGATGTAAGGTTTCACCATCTAGGTGCCAGATAAACCCCTTCCGGGCTTGCATTTTGGCTCTATACCCCTTTTTGCACCAGATGAATTTTCCACATTAGTGGGAAATAAATGTACATAGATTTGGAAATTTTCTTTAACTTAACAACTTTTATTTTAACTATAATTTGTTAAATATTTAAGACAAAATACGACTTTCAAACTCAGCTTGTTGGTTTTTTTCCCTGATAAATCGTGAATGACATCTTCAACAAAACATTTCAATTATAGTTGGGATTTTCCAAAAAAAAAACGTGTACCCCCTGTTGAGGAGGTCCATCCCTCTGTGGCTGGAAATGCTGTAACCCTCTGGAGTTCCAAGCAATAGGTTTAAACCCCTCTGAATTCTGAATTTTAGTAGGATTCAAAAAGCTACCCCTATAGAATTCCAGTTATTTTTGACAGACTTTTTTATCTCCCTATCAAATTCCGTCACATATCAAACCTTATCCCCTTGAAACGGAAAAATGGACTTCCTGAACAGGGTGTGTACGGTTTCTTTCTGGAAAATTCCCCCATAGTTTTGAATTGCCCTCAAAGGCCTAGCAATCGATTGACAACTTTGAAGTTTATTTATTATTCAAAGCATTCAAAATAAAATCCTTTCAAAATAACAGTTATGGTATATTGTTATGGTCTATGGTGAATAGAGATTCATTTTGACTGAAAATAAGTCAATTCGAATTAGGTTCATGACTGTTTTTTTCGAAATGATTTCCTCTTTTTTTCAGAAGGTGCACGATAATCTTCTGAGTAATTTACCATTCTACTAAAAGTTTACATATTGAAAATTACTTAGAAAATCTCTTACTCACAAACTCACCAAGCTGGCAAAAATTCAGACAAAATCACTGATACCTTGCTGATTACCACAGTTTAGCTTTACACGTTTTTTTTTTTATAAGAACGTCAAAAATTTTCGAATCCTTCGAATGTTCTTAGTTTTTTGGATTTGAAGCCTAAAAATGTTCTTAAAATGTTCTTATTTTCAGCATTTTTTGAGCATTTTGATGTAATTTCTTAAGAAATTGCATGTTTTTAAGTCTCCAAAGCCTTAGTATGTTCTTAGAATGTTCTTAAATTTTTGGGCCTCGAAGCCTTATGTTCTTATATAGTTTGTTCTTATAAAAAAAAAACGTGTATCTGAAATTTAAACCACTATGGTAACGGACTTTTAAAGGGACATAACAGTACTTGCAAAATTTGTAAACAAACTGTATGCAGCAGATACAAAATCAAAACAATTGTCACATGTCAAAATAAAAAATCAAACCAAATATGACTAATTTTGATTGTTCAATTGTTTTACAAGTTTGTTTTGGACACGTGATTTTAATGGCACGTGGTTCGCGCAATGTTTACATTTTACTACTTTTATGTACCTTTTAGACTTGTGAACAAGTCTGTTATTACTTTTCGCGCGAGATTTAGAGTTGGGATACTAGTTAGGTAAAATCGGGAAAATGTACACACGGGAAATTAAGCGCCGAGAAAGAGGAAAATAACATTGAAAGTAGACTAGTAAACCACGTCGTTGTATTTCGCTGCAGATTAAATGATAATTTTGTCTTAATGAAAAGAATATGAACTGGACTGTACCTACCAGCTATAGGTACCCCAAAAAAATTCATATAAGGGGGAAAAATCTTTTTCAAAAGAAAAAGATGAACATTTTTTAGAATAACGACATCAAAAATATAAAAGATCAGGCCACTGCGGTAGAAGTCTGCCGGGCGGCACTGACCTTGGTGACTGACGGGGACGTGTCGGACTGGAGTTTGAAAAGTGGACCCTGTGAGATATGAATGTTTCGTAAGTTTGGGACCCATTCAGAACGAAAAATGATTTGATCGAAAAAAATCAAAATATTTTCCCACTTAAACCCAGTAAATTGGCAAAAGTGACTTAAAGTAGACGAAAAATTCAAATACTTTTAAATTTCCACGCTAAAAATTGTCTACATCTTGAAAATTAGTTAATTTTGGGACCCTTTTAGATATCTCTAGAGTCTGAAAAAGGGACCCTGATCAGCGGCATGTCCTCGTACTTAATTTTGCCTAAGTGCCCCCCCTCCCCTGGAAGTCTGCCAGTACCGTAACTTTATACACATTTCAACTTTTTTCAACTGTTACGTCAGATCGTGCCAATTGAGTTGCTTCATTTTTCTTTTGACCAATAGCATGGAAGTTTACTTGAAAAAGTGCGATTGAAGCGTGTGAAAGTGGAGACTGGCTGATATATACAAACACTGGATGGAGGATTTCCCGTACGAAACGGGCCTTTTTTGAAACCGGGTAAATAAGGCCTAAAAACCTGGAGTTACCTTTTGTCTAGACTACTAAGATCTTGGATGATTGCCATGGTTATGTATATATTCGCAGAATGCGCGCTGAATAAAATCCTGATCTGTCATCCCAGTGTAATATTCATACATTGTGTGTAACGGTACGTTACTAAGGTTGTTTGACCACACAATTTGAGATCTACCATCCAATCGTGTTAAAATTGGAAGTTTTTTTGATCAGAATTTCAATAAACCAGCTGCACTGGAAGCTCCGGCTTAAGAGATCAAAAGATGTGAAAGATGAGTTTATTGAGTTAGTTGTGTTAGAATGTTGCCCACAAACTACTAATCAGAACAGATCAGAAAGCAAAGTAATAATTCTATTGCAGAGCGAGTATGAGAAATAATCTTAATGAATAAATAAACCAGCTGGAAGTTTAGCTCTTCTAAGTGATTACACATGCACTTTCTTGCCTAAAGAACCAACCCCACCCCTGCCCACTCATCCTCGACTAAAAAGTTCAAAATTGGAGCTAAAGGAGATAAACATTTAGAAGTCAATATTTCCAAGTTCTTATAAATTTATTTTTTTCTAAACTTTCCAATAGCAAAGCCATGATGCGCCGTTGATTTGATTGTCCGGATAAAATTTCGGGAGAAAAATAGCCTAAATTAGAGGCCACAGCTTTTAGCTAACCATTATTTTTTTTGTTGGGATAATACCTGGAGGAGAGTAGGATAAACCAAATAAAATGGTACAATAGTGTATTTGGAAAAAAACCTGTTTAAGGTTTGAAAAATCTTCAAAAGGAACGGTCGCCCCAGCCAATGAAATTACAACAAAGTCCAAAAAATATAATTTTCAGTTATAACACTGTGAAAATTTCTCCAATCTTGTTCAAATTTACACAGGAATTGTGTTTTAGTATCCTTTACTGAATTCTCATAGTGATATGTTTGTAAAAAATCTGTGTCGCGTTGAAAAATCAAAAGGAACGGTCGCCAGCCAGTCAACAATGATGAATAGACCTTTTCGCCTTTCCGTTCGCCATCTTGAATTGTATGCAAAAAAAAGGGAACGAAAATGCCGTGGTTGGATTTAGTTGGAATGTATGCAAAACATATGCAAGTTTACACAAAGATTAAAAAGAAAACAAAGCATCTTATAAAGAAATATTATAATCATTAGAACGAAAAAAGATGGAATTTCTTAATCCAAAAGGAAATATTTACAGAACAACAAAAGCCTTTTAGGTATTTGTTCTTAAAGACATTGCATATTCTGTTTTCATGCCATTAAAAAATTCCACGAAGACGGAGTACACGCATCAAACTTTCAAAACACGCAAACTGAAAGCAGTAATTATGACGTCACACTTTATCAATGTTTTGATTTGATCATTTGGCGGCTCTATTCCCAGGAGAATAATTTGCCGTCAGCCGAATAAGGATTGTTTTTTACCTTCGCGGGTGATTTTTCAGTTTGAGTTTCTGTCTAATGTTATGGTCTTTTGAAGTGCTTGTTCTAAGAGATGAGTGAATATAATTGTTTTTAGTTTTCAAGAGAAGCAAATTTAATCTTTCTTCTACAAGATTGCACTTTAATATAATGCCAATTGTGCATGTAAGTTTTTAATTAATACTTTCTTTTTGCATATGTTTTGCATACTTTCTAAGGGAATTTCACCACGGCAATTCGGCCACCATAATTTTTGCATACAATTCAATATGGCGGATGGAAAGGCGAAAAGGTCTTATACAAAACAGGATCATTTTCAGCCATAAACATATGACATAACACCACAAAAACTACTCAGATCGTTTTCAAATTTGCACTGTAATGTTGTAATTTTAGTATTCTCTTTTGAATTCCAATGGCTGTGTGTTTGAAAGTTTCATTGTCAAGTTACAGAGTTTTATGGTTTTGTGCATTGAGTTTCAAGCCCGAAGGGCTAGAGGTCAATCTCTAACCTTTCTCAGGCAAGAAAAATTGAAGCCTTAAAATATGCGCCGTATTTTTGATGACGGATTGAATCTAGCAATTCCTTTGTTTTCGAGTGATATATTTTTCGAAATTAAGCGGTAAATTTTAGTTTCAATCTGTCATTTGTGTAAAAACCAGGCGGGTCGCTTAAGGCCGCGCAACTTTGGTAGGATTTGTTGGCTTCAAATCCTACCAAAGAGATTGACCTCTAGCCCTTCGGGCTTGAAACTCAATGGTTTTGTGGTGCGTCTAAAAGACCAGCAAGATTTAAGCACTCGATCAGCTGACGATTCATGGCCAAAATTTCTCCAAAGTCTTTCCACATTGTTAGAGAACCAGTTATGCATCAAACTTCTCATAAATCATGTCCAAAACATCATGAATAATGATGAAAATGATCAGTTTTTTACTGAGATTTGCCCATTCGCTACACAGTCAGTTAGCCCACTTTCGGCAGCCATCTTTTTCTAAATACTTTCGGCCGATCAAATCACAATATTATCGGAATCCAGATAATCCGTTTTTATTAAATCGGAATAGATCATCGGATTAGATAAACAAAAAAAAATGTCTTGACGATTGTCGGAAGAGAGAATTAAAGGCTCCTAGGCCGGAGCAAAAAGTTTCGAGAATGTGTAAAGTTATATTAAACTTGTCCTGTTGTTTGAAAAGTTTTTTAATATTTCCCGCTTTATAGGGAAATGTTTTTAAAATCGGCTTTTTAGGGAGGTTCGATGTAAACTTTTGAAAGCGGTCGCGCGATCTGAAAGCGTGTGATAATAGAATGAATAAGTGTCAGTAGCTAGTCTTTCCAAAGCTTTAGCGTATGCTATTTTATTACTATTGAGATAAAAACAATATTAAGGATATGGAAAACTGTGGAAGTTTATCTCCCTAGTATTCTTGAAGTGAGAGACATTAGTGTACATTAGTGTACCTACTGGGGAATCAAAGCAGTTCACCCTCAGTCTAGGGGTTCGCCAAGGAGCCATCCTATCACCTTACATGTACAACATCTACACCCAAGAACTTATTTCGAACATCAAAGCCCTACAGATTGGCACCTCACTACCAAATGGTCTTCAGACATGTATTATAGTTTACGCTGACGACATTTTACTACTTAGTCCTACCCTCAGAAACCTTCAAACTCTTATTGACCACTGCGCATCCTTCGGTAAGGAACACGAGCTTAAATTCAACCAAGCAACGACCAAAACACAATTCGTCATATCTGGACCCACCAAAATCAAATCGCCGACCCTGACTCTTAACGACTGTCAAATATCACAACAAGACACCCTAACGCATCTCGGATTTCAATGGACAAAAAAGAAAAATCATCTATGCTTAAAGAACCACAGACAGTTAGTCACACTAGGAAATCTAGCTTTCAGAAAAAAAAACATCAGTCATCTACAGGATACATTTCAACAACAAGGATGAGAGTTACCTGAATCAAGTTCGCAAGACAATATTAATTAAAACTTGAAAGTTGGAAACAAAATAAAACGTGCAGCAGCCAAAATCAACCAACCAAAATTTGTCATTCAATTCCCGAGACAGCGCTTCGATTTTTAAGGCCTTGTTTATACGCTAAAGTAAAAACAATTACGCACATGTAAATGGGTCATTGTTTGAGGTCCGGCAAAATTTCCGGGAGATAGCCTATCCGGTAGTGCGCGGATCTAGGTGGATTCCGCCTCCCCCGTAGATCTTTTTCTTGGTAAGTTGATCTTCAAATTAGTTTTCAAGGTTGGCTTGGCTCAAATTTTTTCATCTATGGCTCAAATTTTAGGCAATTTCTCAAAGTTTTTGAAAATGTTAATTTCATTAAAAAGCGCCGGGTTATTTTTTCATGAATCCCTTTAGAAGTTTTGCGGTGCATTTTTTTGCTTGAGAGTCAAGTAAACGATATAGCGCTTTCGCAGCATTAATCTTTGATACGTATTTTGGCGGGACGCTAGTGTGGCTAACTGACAGAGACACTCGAATAGCAGAGTTATGGTCTGTAGCCACCTCCCTCATCGCTTCCGGCATCCGTAACTGCCATCCTAGCACTATTGTTTCTATATACAACACAATTATTGTCATACCAAAACTTCTCCTATGGCCTTGAATTAGTTGAACTTACAAAATCAGAGATGGAGTACCTTGATTCTCAGGCAAGGGCTTGTTTAAAATCTCTATTCAATGTATCGAAGAGAAGCAAAAACGACATTCATCGACTGTACAGTATTCCCAATGTATGCAGCATTATTGATGAACGTCGTCTGAACTTACTCAGGCAGTTAGTGCTTAATGAATCTACCAAGAGTTATATCTGCTTTTTACTGTCTACTCATACGAACGTAGAATTCAGCTTTCTCGACAAATGTCAAAGAATAATCGATCTTAACGACATATCCTTCACAGAAACACTATTCAGCAAAAGACACCGTATTATTCAATGTTTTGATCAACTGCCCTCAAATATCTTTGTTGATAAGTACAATGATTATATTCAAAACTGGTATGTTTATGATAATCGGGTTGCTTTCAAAGCAATGTTAGAAGAACACGTCATCAGAGCGAGAACAGGGATCTGACCTCTGTCTCTTTATTTCTTTCTTTTATCCTGTTCAAATCCCTGTTCTCGCATGTTGACTGTTCATATATTCTATTTAACGTAGTCTTGTTTTTTATTTTCTTCTTTTTAACCTGTACATATTTTTGTTTATATACCATTCTACTGGTGATAAAAGAGATTCATATATTTTAATTGTTAAACTAATTACCCAGTAAGCTTTGCGTTCACGTTTGGTTTTTATGCTCTGTGTTGCTCTAGATTGAAAGAGTTGGTTGAAAGTGTCGTCCAGAGTCCAGTTTCCCCTTCAGATAACTTTTATAGTGAATCTGAGGTTTGTGTATGCAATATTTTATCATATTTTTTTGTTTTTTTCTTTTCTACGTGCCAGACTGAGTAATAATTCCAAGAGTGAGTAATAATTTCTTGATCACCGATATAAAAGTTCAGTGCAAAAATATACTTTATCCACTTGAGTGGATTGAAATACATTCTCGACAAAGAGGTCGATACAAAGATTTTCCACTTGAGTGGATTGAAATATATTTTTGATTGACAAAGAAGTCAATTTGAAAACCCTCTACACTTGTGGATTTGGATTTTTAAACTATTTTTCGACAAAGTCAAAGAGATTTTTGTTTTGAAAAATATTGAAAATAGGGGTAATTCCCTGCGACGAACGAAATACACTTGTGAAAATACGCAACATGATTTGTCAAAACTGAGGTTCGGAATTCTCGAGTTATGACGTCATGACTAGCATTTTCCATCCGTCGTGGCGATTTTCATCAAAATATTTAACCTCGCTATTCATGATATTCTTGACGTAATCTTTTCCACGGAAGCACCCGAGATAACCCGGAACTAGTGGCAAAATAACAAAAGACTTTTGCCACTAGTCCGTATTATTTCGTGTGCTTCCGTGTAAAAGATTACATCATGAATCGAGAAGAATTAACGGAAATCTCCATTCCAGTCTTTATGAACGGACGATGGATTTCAAAGTTCAAAATCAAGTGTGAAAATGTTAAAAATTCATTGGGGCATAAATTTTTGCCAGGACAGTTAACTGGCTATCGAAGAAAAAATAGTTACTTTGATATTATTTGTCTTTCTTTTGATATTAATATTCAATGTTTATAATCCGTATTTACATCCAAATTTATTAACCCTTCTCTGTGCTGCTTCCTTTTTCATTTATTATTTAGACAAAAAAGAAATTTTTATATGAAAACTAAATTGAACTTTTAATATCGCGCCGCACCTAAAGTAAATTCACAAAAATTAGATAAAGCGCCAATTGAGAAAATTTGAGTTAAATCATTAAAATAAATACCATTTTATTAAAGTTAAAATAGATGCTGAAAAATGTATCCAATCCAAAAGTTAATTTGTGCTTAAAGAATTTGGGCTACTGTTGGGTATCTAGGGGGTATGCCCCACGTGGCAAGATTTCAATACGATAACATGCTATAGTAGTATATATGAATGATGTAGATAAAATGATCTCCAGTACACCTTGGGGCCACCGCAACCAAAAAAGCGCTGCGAATTCTTCAATCTTGAATTAATTGCAGATATTTGATATGGAGAGGTGGTCTAAAAGATAAACGAAGCAAAATTTTCACATTCATTAATTTAAGATATTTTACCTACGACCCGGTCGATGGGAAGTAAAATTTCTTAGAACTTCTCTAAAAAACTGGCAGAGAGACCAGCTGCTAGTATCATGATACACAATATTTATAAAGGCAAGAAACATGGATGATAGCCAAAAGTCCGTCATCCGGATATAAGTCCGTGGACATGTCTAGATCATCTATCGCGAACGGTTCCGTGTATGTTACCACAAGGAAACTAATTTAACAAAGTATCGCTCGAGAAATTTGATGTAAACAACCTCTATACGTGCTACGCTCGCGCCTATCACCGCGTGCGTGTGCGAAGAAAACAAATTCTTATCAGGGTGTATTTGTAAAATACTCTCTTTTCTATAGTATATTTATTTGATAACTTTATTTACAGTGATTGATAGAGTTAAGGAATAAGAAGAAGTAAGGACAAGAATTTTTGTTTCATCGTTAGAAAATAATTTCAATTACAATTTTAAAAGCTGTTGTTGGGAAATATTTTGTCGCATATTTGCGAATCTTGTTTATATTTGTATTTCTTTTTGCTCGTATGAAAACATTTCCTCAACTACACTCTTTCCTTTATAAGAACAAGAAGCCGGAGCGGCGTGAAGGTCCAGCTGACGTGGCAATAACCGAATGTCGTTCGTACCGGGTTTCTTAAGTGACGCAAAAAAATTTCCTTCCCATCCTCCACTCTGAGCTTCTATTCTTTGACACTTACTTTGTATTGCTAATTTTTGATAGTTTTTGATGCATTTCCCGAAATTTCGAAACTTTTGCCGCTGATGGGATTCGAACCCACTATATACAAGGAACCTATGCTAGGAACGCCAGCGCCTTAACCACTCGGCCATCGAGTCACAATTGCATGAAGGAGTTCAAAGTTCCTTATAAACATGGTATTTACTCCAAACTCTACCCGGGGGCTAAAACCCTAACCAGGGGTTAACTCCCATCCCCATCCCCAACCCTATCCCTAACCCTACCTGACCCTACCTGAAACAACCCTTTAATCTAACCGGGAAATTTGACTCTACTACCAATTCAATCCAAAACATAGGTCAAACATCGCGCGGGTAGGCGGGGCAAAAATTCTAGATCGGCGGTTGGTTTAGCCTGGACTTGTTAGTTTATTGCGCGCACAGGCCCCGACAAAGACAAAATCTTTTCGATCAGTTGCTTTTTAAAGGTCCATTCTGCTGCGCGCTGGACCAACAATTTCATAAGGAAATTGAGGCTCAAAGTCCCCCTAAAAATAAGAACAATTTTAATATACTGCTGAGTCTAGAATTTGTGGGTCGAATTATGAGAATTCTGGAATAAAACCTAAAATGCCTCAATTTTGCACCAAAAATAAGAAGAAGATGACCAATTTGAGGCTCAAAGTGCCAAATAAAATAAGAAAAGCCGAGCATCGGCAAAAATCTACTAGTTCTTATAAAAAAAGAGTTAACTAGATAGTTACTAACCTGTCGGGTGACCTCTTTTGTCTTTTTGATTTCGCAAAAAGAAATTGAAACCCTGAATGGGGTGAATGAACTGTTATTTTTTGTTTTTTTGAAACATTACGTTTGACTTTTTTGTCACGTTGTTTAAAAAAATATGACCGTTTGTACAGTTGAACAGCTTGAAATTTTCTCAATTTTCTTCTTTTATGGTCTGGAAATAGTTAGTTGGCTCATTGGTAGTACTCGTATTTTAAGGCTTGTTCAAATTAAGTATATGTTTGTATGAATTTTTTCGCAGATATGTAATTTCTGCGCAAATAGTAATTATTTTACGCAGTTATGTAATTTTGAGCTGCGCACATATGTATTACCCGATCTTTAGGACTAAGGTTTTTTCTGGAATTTCTTTTTCTTGATTTACTCGATTTTCATTTTAAGTATTCAGTCGTATTGTTGACTATGCTTGGTGATTTTTGTTTTTCTGACATACCTGCGCATAACAGCTTGTTCAAATTAAGTACTATATAAATTTAGGGGATATAATCAGGGGGACAAGAAAGATTCTACTATCGATTTGATAACTGGGGCCCTGTAATAGCTAATTAGTCAGAGGGGATAAAGAGGGCCACCCTATAAGACACAGGTATCAAATCGAGGATAAATAAATGCATTTCCTAATTTTTTCTTACTAGTTTTTAAGGAATTTCCAATTTTACATCACTGGCTCGTCACTGGCTAGAAGAATCTCTACATGAATCAGTAGAGTATCACATAAAAATCCTGCATATTTTTACGACTATATCCCTCATTTCAACAATGGAATGGAATACAATAATGTATTGATGAGTAAACTAATGGCGCTCACCAATCTCGTTCCCTACGCATTATCAGCTTTTCTATGCTTACTTATAGCGCTAGATAATACCTTGGTATTGTATGCTTGCTTTTCGGGCGCGAAAGATCACGTAACCCAAAAACAAAAACGTCAGATTTCAATCTGTTCTTCAATTTTGAAGTCGTTGTAACTTTGTAACGTCAGATTTTTATGACGTATTGTAATGAGAAGTTTCCCCTCTGAGAGGGGGAACTTGCATCAGCCAACACCAGGGTATTCACTGGCTATCTATCAGTAACGTAAATAAAGCCTGGAATACACGGGAACGAGGTTGGGCATCCACTAACGAATTCGTGTTCCTTATACCATGGATATATCATAGACACGGGAAACAGGGCTAGATATTGAGAAACCTAGCACTGTAATGGCTGATTGCAAGCTGTGAAGGGAAGGTTATTTGTTTTCGACCTAGGTCCATTCACTGGGGCGGGGGTATTAGGTTTGCATATCCACTTCTCACAGACCCACTGGGAACCCTTCTCACTTGAAAGATTGGCCAAAATATCATCCCCAGTGGAAAATTATACTTTAATTTGTGTCCCGTTGAGAATAATCAGATAAGCAAATTCTCACTGCAAAATATTGTGCTATTTTTTCCATCCCCAATGAATTTTATGACCTAAAAACAATGGAATTCAAATCCCAAGCCTTTAAAAACACGGAAAAGTCGATCCCCATCGCGTTTTGATCCTTTATTTTTACCTCCACTAGCTGAAAAGATCCTACCGGGTCTGTGAGAAAGGGGTCTGTTTGCAAGATTGACGGGCATGTCCGAGCCAAAGTTTGAAAATCGACCCTTAGAGAGACTGAATTTTAAAAATTATGTCCAATTTTTGACGTTTTTTTTTTTTAGAAACACACTTTTATAAGAAACATGAGGCTCAGAATGCCTAAAAACTAAGAAACATCTAAGAAACATGCTGAAGCTGAGAATGAGAAAATAGCATTTTTTAATTCGTTTTTTTTAAGAACCTTCAAATCAAGGTTCCAGAAATATACATACATAACAGTTAGAAACACTTGAGAAAGTCAGAAAATCAATAGAAGATAGGGAAGTACCGTAGATAAGTCAATCAGACTATTGTATTATCGACATGCGTCCTTTAAGCTTGAAAAAGTTTAAAAACATGTAAGAAACATTTAAGGCTCAAATAGCGGATTTCTTAAGAAACATTGAGGCTGCTTGGTAAAATTAGTTTCTTAAAAAAAACAAAAAAAAACGTGTATTTTCCCAAAATTTTGAAATTTTAGTCCAAATTTCAAGAATTTATGACCCTTTTAGGGAGTCGATTTTTGACTTTCGTAATATTGGAACCCTTACGGAGATTCATTTTTTGTACCCCTTAGGAGGTCTTTTCGAGGGTGTGAAAAAGAACAATCTGACGAATATGCAATCTCGAAACCGTAAGGACTGCGTTCCTCTAAAAGGGCTTGGAATGACAACAAAGTTGCGTGATTGTGTTTATAAATAGGACGCCGTATCAGTTTTTGACGCACAACAAAGATTCTTGTATCAATGAGTGTTTGAATTCTAGTATTTCCTAAAGCAAGCCAACAAAAACTTCTGAGTTTCAGAGGGTTTTCGGCTTCGTCTACTCTACTTACTTGTATCATAAGTGTTGGAGACCCTACGGCGGTTAGTCATTCACTCTTGACCTGCGGACACTGGTTTTTGTAGTGTCCAGGTTTCTAACATCGGTAGCAAATGACTTTAGAGTCTCTCTGTTGGTTCGGTCGGCTTGGAGCATAAGTTTTTGGTGGTTCTTGGTTAGAAGCTTCATTGCGGATTTTCGTCCTGCAATCTTTGTAATGATGACCAAATCTGTTGCAATAGTTGCAGCGTTGCCATTGTCTGGATATTTATTTCTTCTGTTGCTGGCTGCTGTTGGGTCCTTTCGTAGGGTCCCTGCGTTGGTTATTCTTTATCGATGTTACTGTCTCAAGTACTGTTTTCATTACGTCATTGTCTTTGGGCGGACTGATACTCTCCTTCAATAGTAGTGCATGCGAGCCCTCACGGAATATCGTTATATTCATTTGAATATATTACCTATATCCCTGGTCGAGACCGGCAATCATCGAGTCAATTTTTGTCTGGTCGGGTACTGCAAGGATTTGGGCTAGTTTTTCGACCTTCGCGAGATAAACCGCGATCGGCTCTTCCTTTTGTTGGACACTATAGAGCTCCTGTCGTTTCCTGTATTTGATTTGGACTGGGTTGAACTCTTTTGCTAAGGCATTTGTTAACAGAGTGTAGTCTTTCATTGTGTCATTCGGGAGTGAGACAAAGAAAGTATGTGCCCTTCCTCGTAAAAGGAGTGGAACTAGCTTTGCCTTTTCGTCATCTTCGAGTTGGAAGAAATTCAACAAGAGCTCCAGTATTTGTAAGAATTCTTGGACGTCGTCATTGAGACCCTCTCCAAATTTCGGGAGATTGTCTACGTTTAAGTTCCGAGCCAGTTGGGCTGCGGCAGGAACGTTTGCTGCTGCTGCTTCCTGGGCCATAGGATCTATTGGTTCCAATTCTTGATATTCCGGGAAATCGTTGATAGTAGTTTCTTGTTCTGCGATAGTGTTTTTTAGTTCCTCGTGTTTTCTTAAGGTTCTAGCTAGTAAGGTAGAATGAGTGGTCTTTGTGGTTTAGTATTTGTTGGTAGTTCTGCTGGATATCAGAGCTGTCTCCCCCTGTGAATTTTCTGCTGCTCACCTTGGCTGTAACTGGACACTAAGGTATCGAGAAGTTCCGAAACGTCAGATGCCTGTTGAACAATTTTGCCTTCGGATTGAGTTATCAACCGTGTGAAGTACTGGAGTCGTCTTTCTAACTCGTCTATCTGAGTAAATAGAGGTGTGTTCTGGCACGACACGTTTTTGCTGTATTAGCTGTTGTTGTGTCAGTACAAAATCTTCATAAAGAGTGTTTAATTCAGCAAGAGTTGTCCTGTTTACACTATGAAGAGTAACAAATTCTTCCTGGACAGGTCCTATTTGTGTCAAGTTTGTTTTCTGAGTGTCAGCTCTCTCAAACGGTCGGTGATCAACGTCTTGATCTTTCGAACCAGTCTCGTCAACTTGCGTCAAGTCAGACGCAGTAGTGCTGGCTTGTTTCCGTCTGACTGCTGACTGTAACCTTTTTCTAATTTCGTTTAAATTCTTTCTATCTTTGTCTGTCGATAACTTGGTGCTCATTGATTTAGACTTGTACCTACGCTGCAATTCCCCTTGCAGTTAATTCACTAAATTTTCTCTTGCAGTTAATAGCCTGCGATTCATTGCAGCTGATGGCCTGCGTTTCCCTTGAGCGCTTTTCTTGCAGTTGATAGTCTGCGATTCGTTGCAGTTGATAGCCTGCGTTTCTCTTGCAGTTAATAGCCTGCAATTCGTTGCAGTTAATAGCCTGCGTTTCCTGTGCACGTCCTTGTCTCTATATACTAAACTATTCTAAACAACTAAATGCAGTATTGGCAGTAATAGAACAAGCAAATAGCCAAGAAAAGTAACAAAAGTTATGAGCGAAAAGTAGAAATAAAAGTGCAAATAGTCGTAAAGATAGAAAAAAATTTCTAAAGTATCGACTGCTAGTCTCGGAACCGAAGATCTTACAATAAGATCTCGCGTTGAACCTCCATGTCGCGAATCAGTATTTTTGAGATAAATTCAACCGAAAACTTAATGTACTTAACCTTAAATCTTAAGTTCAAAGCCTCCTATGCGATCCGGAACAAGGTTCAAACAATAAATAAAACAGTTTAATTCCCTTTTTTTATATCTTCACGACTTTAGAATAGTAAAATTTACATACCAAATACGATGGTTGCTAGTGAGTTATAACTGCTTTTAAATATTAAAATTCAGTATTTATAATCAAAGATTCTATACAAGAGAGAAATAATGCTACTCATTTACATTATAATAGACGTAATTCCAAATATGGTTATCGAAGATAATTTTAACGGTAGAACAATATATTTCAACGCCCTAAAATCTGTCTTCGCTGCGTCGAAACAAAAGCCATTGTTGAGGTTGTTCCTTTCGTGTCATTTCGAAATGGTAAGGTAGTGACGGTTTCGGAGGAGCTCAATGTTTGCTAATTCTCCATGGTTATGTTTAAATAAGTACTAAATTTGTGAAATTCTAATGTGTATTAAATCCCCATGGAAATGTTTAAATGAGTACTAAATTTATAAAATTGTAATGTGTGTTAAATCCCCATGGTTACGTTTGCGTAAGAGCTGTCTTAACATAGAACTCGTACCGTTAGCGCACGACAATGGTAAAAAGAAATACACAGGTTGTAAAATTAAAGCATTATTTTCTCGTTATGGTTTTAGATGGTTTCTTCTTAAGTTTTCCATTATCTTCACTGTAGAATTATTTATTTATTTATTTATTTATTAAAAGATTGAGATTCAAGGCGCGCCGTGGGCCTCTAAGAACCCATCTTTTTACAAACGCTCGTTGTTACAATTTTTTTTAGGTATAGTTTTGTTCTGGGGCTTCCCCTGACTTTAAATTGAATAGTTTTGTCATTCATTTGAGCATTGAGCTCGCGTGCTCTCTTGCAAAATTCTTTGATTGTCAATCGTTCAATAATTGTGAGGTCTTCTGTTGCTCTATAGGATGAAGGAGGGCCTCTGTATGTCGTGATGGCATGCGCCGACAGAAAACTGTTAAGGGGTTCCCTTTGACGTCCTATCGTAGGCCATCATTTAAATCAGTAGAAAGAAAAGATAGTATACGGCACATCTAGTAACCACAAGTGACTTATTTTTGCCTTCCCAGAAAACAACATGTTCGAAGTGTAGTTGGGGCTTGAGTTTGTCTTGCGAACCGGGTGTTTCAGACCCTGCTTACGCTTATCTTTTAGCAGAATTTGGATTAAGGTCTAGACAAGGCAGTTTTTGAAAAACACGGAAGCTTAACTGAGAGTCGAAAATTTGATTTCAAGCATCGTTGTAGAACCTACGTTTTCAGTTTTCTAAGACATGTAGCAACAACCTAATGTGAGAGAGATGGCCTTTTCATGCTCCTTTATCAGTGACCTGTTAAGAATTTTATGCCAGTGGGGATATTTTTACTCAAAAATCAAGTGAGAATTCGATTTATCTTTTCGAATGGGATAATCATTAAGTGCAATTTCCCATGAGGATCCTTGTTTGACCAATTATTGAGAAGGGAGCGGCGGGTTTGTGATATACAGGGGTATCTTGTGATATACAGGGGTATCTTGTGATATACAGGGGTATCTTGTGATATACAGGGGTATCTTGTGATATACAGGGGTATCTTGTGATATGCAGGGGTATCGTGTGATATACAGGGGTATCAAAGAGAGTCAGAGGAAGGTTTCGAATCAAACCCTAATATATGAGATAAAGCAACCTTTAACTTAAATCTGTTTAAATATCAGGATGAAAATTTGAATTTGCACTGGATACTGAAGAAGTATGGTTTCCAAAGTCAATGATAACCACAATGCAATTGCAAGTGCTGACCCATTACTGGTTGACACTCCAACACCTCAAGAGAACACTCAGCTCTCTTCATGGCAGGCTAAACGCAAAATCACATATCGTATATATTGTGTTTTAGCCGTTTTTCTTGGCGCTGAATACTCTATGATCATTCCGTCACTATTTTTCTACCTCAATGACGTAATCAAAACTGATCACGTGACCGCATTTTACGATCTTTCATTGGCTATTTATTACGTCGCATCTATCTTTGGAAGCTTATCGTTATCAGTTTATGTAGATCGTACCAGGAATACAAAACAAATCATGATCGCGCTCGTTATCTTAGAAATCATCGGGAGCTGTTTATACATTATATATACTTCAGTATATTTCCCGATCGTAGCAAGAATTATACAAGGACTCGGTGATGTTAATATGTCGTTAATAACAGCTGAAGTTGCTCGCGTATTCCCAAGAGAAGAATGTACGAAACGTTTAGCAAACTTGGTAGCATGCTTTTCAGGAGCTTTTGTACTTTCACCGGGACTCAACATTATTTTCAAATACATCGATTTCGAGTTTTATGGTTTTCGAGTAAGCTATGGTAATTTTCCTGGAATTTTGATGGCTATATTGTTTAGTGGTATCTTGGCATTCGTAATTGTAAAAACAAGTAATCTGTCAAAGGAATACGACTTGAAAGAAAAAGACGATACAAAAGAACATATGGTCGAGCAAAGGAGATTTTCACAATATACTTTATTCAAAAATATTGATTTCGTGTTACTGATTTTCATTGGGTTTCTGATGTCGTACAGCATAGTGGCTTTCTTAGACGTTTCATTTCCGATCATATCTGCCATTTACTATAAACAAACTACTCAATACGTTGGAGGGATGTTTTTAGCAACTGGTTTATTGTTTATGATCGTGTTACAAGTCATTAAAAAGACAAGTGAGAGATTGAATGATTTTTATTTCTTAATTGCTGGATTGTGCGTGTTTGTATGTAGCACGTGTTTATTGCTGATCGTCAGTATCTTGAAAGACAAGCATCCTACTCTAGGGCTTGTATTACTTTCCATTTTTGTGCTAACTCTTGGAGTATGTTGGTGCGTTGAGCAAGTCTTTGTTAAAACTATCCTAGCCAAAATGATTCCGTCAGAAGTTCAAGCTTTCGGTGAAGCTGTACGTCGTGCGGCTAGTGCATTAGCCTGTATATCATCCAGCCTGGTTACTGGTTTCATTGTCGATTATCTTTATGTACAATGTATTGTGACTATCGTTGTTGTGGTGGGTGCACTTGTACTTTTGGTGCTTCGAAAACACACGCTGATTGAAGCGAAACCGATCGAACTGAAGATGAATAAGCGTAATTATCAGGTTTTGAATGAATCAGATCTGTAAGTAATCTACTATTGACGCTAGCCATTCGAGACGTTCTTCTTATGATTCCTTATGCTCCATTATTCGATAATATTGTAAGCACGGTTTACTATTCGATTCGCTAACCTTATGATGAAAATTTATTTCGCTTGCAAATCGAATTAGAAAGCGTCAACTGTATATCGCAGCCTAGAAAAGTGGTGCCAAATTGACCTTTTCATAAATTACGTCACGGACATCACTTGCCTCGTCTTGAAATTATTACCAAGGTGATTAACTCCAAGTGGATTTTAGTTAAACTACTTCCTATTCATAAAAAAATCATTTAATGTCTCAAGGGACATAATTACAATGGTAATTGTTTGAATACGGGGCGAGTGATGTTCGTGGCGTAATTTATGAAAAGGTCTATTGATACATAGTTCATGACACTCTACTATTCCACATACCCAATTAATCGATAATATTTCAATGGAAATTTCCAGTCCTTTGAAGGTTTTTCGATCTGATTTGTAGGGCGGGTGAAGGTGAAATTCACAAGTCTAATTATCTTTCTTTCGGCTTTGAAATTAATATTTGATATTCGATTGACCTGATGATTATAGGCACTCAAACTGATTGGGTGTCGCATAAATATTTCTTCCTGAAATCGAGCTAAACCCTAGACGATGCTAAGATCAAGCTATCGGGTTGCTGTCAGAGTCGCTATTAGAGAGTCGGTGTTTTGTAATATCTTATATCTTAATCGCTTATTTTTTAATTTTATATTTTGCAATTAGTGCTCTTATCAAATTTATATTTTGTAATTAGTATATGATTAGTATATGATAACGAGTGCAATTCGAATATAATAGCACGAGTGATTTTTTTGTTATTAATTTTCCGAGTCCGAAAGGACGAGGAAAATTCGAAACAAAAAAATCACGAGTGCAATTTTCGAATTGTACGAGTTATCATGTGATTACAGTCCGATGACAGTCCGCCAGATTTTAGTTGTTTTTGGAAGATAAAAACAGTATATGAAGCAATATTTTTATTTGAGAATACGTAAGGGATTGCAAATCTGTCAGAACGTCAGAAGCGACCACCGCCCTAAAATTGGCAAATATCTGTTCTGATTTGCCAGCTGGAAGGATTTCCCCAAAATTAAGAACAGCTCCTCGTTTCAGGGGAGAAATGTTTACTTCAGAACAGTTATATTTTCTCAGCTAGGAGGTAAAAAAAACTTTCGGAACAGATACGAAATTACCAGGCGATTGATTTTATGCGAGTTAACTGTTCTTATCTACCAGGACTAACACTAGTACATAGCTTACACTAACATGCCACCGCAGCAATATAATATTTAAAGAATTCTATAATAAATTGTATAATCATAACAATGTCAGTTGCAAGATTATAAGAAATGCATGGGGACAAAAAAATAGTAAGTAAACTACACGTTTGGTTAAACGAAGAAATAAAAGATTTTCTTTTTTCCTGAAAATAATAACAATAACACTCCATCTAAATAAATAAAAACGATGGCCTAGTTATAATTAAGGTTTCGACGAAGACATGAAAAAATCTAATTAAAAAGAAATGACTCTTATGTTTTGCAAGCTAAAGTTTATTCCACTTAAATTGGCATTCATTTTTGCTATCATGTGGAAACCATATCAGAGTAATTAGACTACTCGAGTACCTAATAAACGTACAGTAACGAATAAACGTACAGGGTCGAAAATGGAGGCATGCAAACCTAATTGAAGGATCTTTTTAATGAGGTTAGGGGGTAAATATTGGGTAATTTGCTTTCTTTTGACGAGTAGAACAAACCTCAAAAGTCAAAGATGGATATTTATCATTAGAAACAAAAGTAGGCACTTGAAATTGAGGAAAATTTTTGTTAAAATTAATAAACGTACATGTACGTTTATTAGATACCCGAGAGTATCTTCCTTGAGAGTGGTTTGTACATGGTAGCAAAACAAACTTCCAATTTACATGGAATAGATTTTAAATGTAAGACGGGTTCAAGAAACGAGCTTGTCGGAACAGGTTGACGAGATAAAGCTTTTAATGCTTTAAAGATTGAAACATAAAAAATAATCAGGAATAATTAATTGATTTGATTATTGATTGATTTAATTACTGATTGATTGATTGATTGATTCTCTATTGCTACTTTGCCTAATAAACAATAGTCAAGAGGATACTGCGGATAAGATTTATCAAAAAGTTCTGCGCCATCTTAAATAGGGCGAAATAGAAACCAATCCTAGCTAAGGCCCGGACTCCACTCGCCTACGCTTTGATTGTACTTCTCAAGCAAAATCTTTTATGTTGTTGGTCAAAAGAAAAATAAAGATATGCCATTGTGGTCCATTCAGACGTACAGTCGAGAAAAGTTGAAATGCGCCTAATTTTTTTTAAAGTGCATAGTACTTTTTCATGATGCAATCTTTTCTCCAAACTAAAAGCTGATTGAATCCATTAAGATGATCGCAGCGCAGACAATGAAGAGACGTGCCTTCAGGAAGCTAGACTTTTTGAGTTTATAGCTATATACTTTCACTTTATGGTGTTTCTGTATGACTGTCTGTGTGCCTAGTCTAACCACCGTTAAATGCCTTCGGGAAGGTCCCTCCTAACTTGGAAAGCCAGAATTGGAGCTATTTCACCAAACTACTGGAGCGCAAGTTATTACGTAGGCTATCACAACTGAAAAAGTTGAATGTATGCGCCTAGGTATACAAACTTTTTTCAGGTTTTCCAAATAGATTTACCACACTGAACAAACAGTGAAAACACTCTAAGTGAGGTAAATCTATTTTGAAGACCAAAAAAAAGTTTGTTTACATCGATTCACATTCAATTTTGGATTCATATGCTACATTCTACTTTTTTGTACTTTGCCGGTATCTTGTTTTACAGTTTCTGTATGACTGTCTGTGTGCCTAGTCTAACCACCGTTAAATGCCTTCGGGAAGGTCCCTCCTAACTTGGAAAGCCAGAATTGGGGAGCTATTTCACCAAACTACTGGAGCGCAAGTTATTACGTAGGCTATCACAACTGAAAAAGTTGAATGTATGCGCCTATACAAACTTTTTTCAGGTTTTCCAAATAGATTTACCACACTGAACAAACAGTGAAAACACTCTAAGTGAGGTAAATCTATTTTGAAGACCAAAAAAAAAGTTTGTTTACATCGATTCACATTCAATTTAATTTTGGATTCATATGCTACATTCTACTTTTTTGTACTTTGCCGGTATCTTGTTTTACCGAGTTAAGAAAGATATTCCCGAGTTACGACCATATAATGGTCTTTAAAGCTTAAGAAGCTCTATAAACAATAAAGGTAGTTATTAATAAAATAACAGACAATATAAATTACAGTTTGATAAGTTTGAACAAAAATATCAACAAAATGTACATTTGAAAACTTGAGCAAATTTCTTTAAAGATTCCCGAAAAAGAATTGAAATCATTGCTGAAATGAACTTCTGACTAAATTACAGTATTTATTCAGTTTTAAAGACAAGAAACAAAATTAGACATACAAAACACTTTTTCCATTCAATGAATCGAATCAGCTCATCATCATAACCAGTCTGCCATTTTGTTTGTTTTGATTTGCAAAAGTAATATTGTAATTCGTGTTATATCATACACTGTTTTGATTTGTAATCCTTGTTATGGTGTAATTATATACTTTTTCTATAATTTGCATTTATAACACTCGCTTCAGCTTTTCAATCCTAAATCAAAACTAATGAAATGCAATATATAATAATGGTAATAGCATATAACGTAATATGAAAATGTGTATAACATTTACCGCTGTATAATTTACCGCCATATTTTTGCGGAACACTTAATTGGCCGGAACATACAATACGAACAAACGCGCGCGCAAAGATTCGAGATTCCTGTCCAATATCCTTGCGTGAAGCTATGAAGGCCTCCTCACTCGCTACGCTCGTTGCGGGGGCAAAAATCTTATAAGAACAGATTGCTAAATTCCAGCTCGACTGAAGGACTTTTAAGAACAGAAACTTAATTTCCAGCTAACAGTTTAAATGTCTGTTCAAACAGATGGAGAATTTCCAGATGTTCTACACAGATGGAGAATTTTCAGCTGCCACTCCAGGCAACTACATTCAGAAGGAAAAGAACAGATCTCAAAGACTTTTTGATATTTTTGAAATTCCCTCAGGATATTCTTAGACACCTTAATTTTTTCAAACTATTTTTTCATAAGAACAGATCCCCGGGGGGGGGGGGGTACTAGGGCACGATGGGTTACGGGGATGCTCCACTGGTCAGGGTACCTTTTTTAACCTCCATAAGTCCCAGGTAGGGTCGCAAAAACACCAAAATAGAAAAATCAGTCCCTCTTAGGGTGCCTATTTTTGGGAAACTGGGAAAATTTGACAACATTTGAGAAAATCTTGGAATTTCAGTCCCATTCAGGGTCACCCGGGGGGGGCACCTAGGCAAAAATAGGTACGGGGACGTGCCGCTGGTCAGGGTACCTTTTTCAGTGTTGCAGAATTACTAACAGGGTATCTAAAATTGCAAAATCCTGATCTGACAGGGGCGAAATTTCATGATGTGTGTCTGACAGGGTCTGTTTTTGCCGTTTTTGCATGTAGAGTTCTTTCACAAATCGTTTTGACGCGGCGGTGAGCAGACCCCTGCGAGGAGCAAACAGCTTTTTGCAAATACTTATCGCACGGCCAACACAGGCGCTTTGCTGCTGTTGTCTCGCACCACACGCCCGCCATTGCGCCCTCTTAAAGGGATCGAGGCTAATTTCAACGATATCTCTTTTGAACTATTTAGAATAAATGTTCAGCTGAATAGTGGTACTAACAACATTGTTTCCGGAAATTTTTTTTGAAACTTGTATTCTTTTCGAGTTCGAAATCGAAACCTTCTGAGTCTTGCGCATCTCCCACACAACAAAGCAAGCATTTGCTCTCGTCCTCTTTGTAAAAGCGTCGTTTTAAAGCTTATACTTGCAAAATAGTCCTTTCAAACCTAGACTTCATCAGTTCTGATTTTGAGACCCTTACCGTAGGATCACGTAAGATTCCGATTCCTTCTATAACATTCCACTTGCCACTTGAAAACAGATGATAGTTAGTTCCGATACTAGTTGAAAACAATGAAACAAGTTGGCCGATTATAAAAATAATCAAAACATTACAGTACCTGACCCCGAGAATGTAGGTGAATTTGAATCAGACCTGTGAGATGTAGATTTGCATTTAGAAAAATATTGAATGTTTTAAACAAAATTTGAACTCCCAAAATCCTTTCCCAGGGGTTAGTTTCGTTACTTTTGATAGATAGGCTAATTTTTTTGGTCTTTGAAGTTGACTCCCATTTTCGTTATAACCCCCAGGTTGTAGGTTTGGAATGGCTTCATAGTGTGGAAAGGGGTCTGACCCCCCCTTCTTAAACGACCCCCCCCTTCTTGACATCCCCCCAACCTTTAAAAATGCAATGGGGATAGAAATTTTATTGTTCAAAACTTAGGCAAATTTTCTGATTGGGCTGGCGGGGTCCCAGCTGGTCTGGGACACGTCGTAAAAGCTTAAAATGCCAACATTAGTCATCTCTCAGGTAATACTTTCATGTTATGAAAGTACAACAAAAACGTTTTATATAATTTGACAGACTTTTTATGTCGGGTTATGAAGGCTCCCAAATTGTAGGTCAACTAACCCCAAAAGGTAGGTCAAACATTTTCGTTAAAATATCTAACTTAGAACAACAATAAATATTCAAATGGACTATTTTCCACATTTCCTTAGTTCATTAGGAATAAGAAAATACCCTATTAATTCTAATAGATTTCGATTTAGAGAGGATTTATTTTTTAAATGTCTCAATTCAAGTAGTATCCAATCAACTTCGATTCAGATTTTCGCCTGAAAAGATCAATTCAAGCATAACTCTCGTCGTCGATTATTTTGGTCGGTTTTCCAGGTATTGAGGTTTAATGTTTATGCAATGCTGTAGTTTTTTAGCCTGGAAATGTTGATATCACGTTATACTTTACGAAAAACGCGAAAAACGTGTATAAAGAGTAGGTTTTTAACATAGAATCTGACAGGGTAGGTTTTTCAGGGTAGAATCTGACAGGGTAAGGTTTTTCACAGTAGAATCTGACAGGGTAGGTTTTTCATCAAATTTTTCTTTTGACAGGGTCTATTTTTCATCAAATTTCATTTCTGACAGGATCGACTTTTTAAACTCCAGCGGCACGTCCCCGTCATTCGTCAAGGTCAGTGCCCCCCCCCCCCCGGGCAGGGTCACTTTTTCGCAAATTTCGAGTCCCGCGTAGGGTCTATTTTTCGAACCTCAGCGGAGCACCCCCGTCGGTCGACAAGGGTAGTACCCCCCCCGGAACTAGATCATATTTTTCCAGCTGATCCCAATCTTCAGTAGAACAGATCATAGTTTTCCAGCTGGTCCCGCAATTTTCAGTAGAACAGACCACTTCAAGTAGTTTTTTTGTTATTTGGATTTTTAAACGTTCTTTCTCAAAATGGCTACCTCGCCTACTTCACTGAAGTACTGAACTCAGCGTCATCAAAAATCATCAAAAAGCAAAGTTCAGCCTAGAAGTAGACTCTAGTCTAGTAAGATCAATCGTAAAAGGGGTTACGCACGGAGAACGAGTCTCGTGTTCGCAAAGCGAAAGGATTCTATAGACGCCTCAAGCCCACACTAGTTATGTATTAAGAGGTGAAGGCTATCAATCCGCTGCTCAATAGAATATCGTACTCTTTTTCCGAAAATCTTAAACCCCAAAGAAATTCCGAAAATCCAAAATTCCATAAATCTAAAAATTACAACTTAAAACGGATCAAAACTCAAAATACTGTGAATCTTGAGGACGTCATTTAGGCCCTAAATATGTCGTCACCGAAAGGGTGATAAATTTTTAACTTTACTGAAATGAAATCGATTTCTAAGTGATCCGATAGATTCTATCGATGATTACCAATCCAATAAAGACTCAATAAGTAATAGTTATCGCATGACTTTGAGTGCAATACGAGAAATATTTTACGAGCGAGGCGAGCCTTTTTATTGAACGTAAAATTTAATAGATTTAGTCTATTTACAGAAAGTTAATTAAAGGAAGCCAAAATTTCCGAGTTAAGAAAAGGAAAATAACTCGGATAATTAAAGGAAGCACAATTTCCCGAGTTAGAAAATCAAAAATAACTCGGAAAGCTAAAGAAAGCAAAAATGCCAAAGTTAAAAAATGAAAAATAACTTCCGGGTCTCTAGAGAATTTCGAATGTTTTTGTTCGAAAATCTTGTTAGATTCGAATTTAAGATTCGAACGAAAACATTCGACTGAAGTTTCCGCCGAAATTATCCACATCAAAATAAAGAAAATTTTTGTCATCCTGTCATCCAGAAGTTTCAAAATAAATGCAGCAGCTTTTTCAGAGATGTGAAATGATTATACATTACTATACACAGAAAAAGAAGATGTATTGTATTTTTTTGATTGAGAAGAAATTCTTGATTATTGCGTTTCTCTATCAGATTGATAACACTTTTCGATGTTTTTGTTTCGATGCATAGATGAGAAAATGCATACTGGTTTGAGCTATGAATGGTCTGAAACAACATTTTTGCAACAAAAACAAATTGGGGCGAACTTCTCGACTTTCAACTACCGTCAAGCTGTAAACGTGTCGAAAGTAAGAAGTGTTGATTGTTGAAGAATTGATGCTGAAAAGTCAAAGACACAGTTTTGTTGAGGATTGGGAGAGACTTTTTACAAAAATCCCTCGTTACCTGGTTTAATCAAAAATATTGAATTTCCCTCGTTTTGTTAAGAGTTATTGACAAGTATTAAAGAATTTCAAGTTTTTATGGCATAATACATTGATAAAAAGAACTGTTTGGTTTTCACGAAACGAACGAAAGTGCCGAAAGCTGAATTTATTTGCTTTGGATCGTGTCACGTGTGTGTCGATTAGTTTTGTAATAATTTTTTTATATTTCATCAGTTTTAATTTCACTGACTTTTCGGAAAGAATGGAGTAAGAGCTCATCAAAAAATAGCTTTTTTTGCGTTTTTCCATTATTTATTCCGAGAGTTCAGTTCCCTTCGGCTGTTTTGTTTTGATTTTCTCACGCTGCTTACCCAAATGTTAACCAATTTTTATTTAAAGTCGTCCTAAGGCCTCATAACACCCCTCTCTCATTGCATTCTTGATAAATTTTCCGATCCAAAGAGGGGTTAGCCATTTCCAAACTCCTTTCCAATCTCGAGTTATCGCATTTTTTTGTTTTGATGACGTCATCAACTGAAAATGGCTAAAGATTCAGCCAAATTTGAAAATCGTACTCAAGCCTTATAATTATAAACCCTCCCATCTCATTCCCCATAAATTTCTCGATCTAATGAGGGGTCAACGACCTCTCAACTCTTATTCAAACTCGAGATATCGCAGGTTTTCTATTTTGATGACGTCATCAACTGAAAATGACTAAAAATTCAGCCAAATTTGAAAGTCCTACTCAAGCCTTACAAACCCTCTCATCTCATTCCCCATATAATTCCCGATAAAATGAGGGGTCAACGACCTCTCCACTCTTCTTCAAATTCGAGATATCGCATTTTGAAGTTTTTCCCAAACCCGTGACGTCATTGGGTCCCTTTAACCCTAATGTTATCAACGGTCAATTCGCGAATTTTGAAATTTTTGCGGTCAACAGGTACCTTGTTATGGCGCGCCAAAAGGCTTTTTAATACCAACTTTTTTTTATAATACCAACTTTTTTTTATAATACCAACTTTTTTTTATAATACCAATTTTTTTTTATAATATCAACTTTTTTTTATAATACCAACTTTTTTTATTATAATACCAACTTTTTTTATATAATACCAACTTTTTTTTTAAAGTACCAACTTTTTTTTTAGTTCGAAGTTTTTTCATAACACCAATTTTTGTCTCGCTTACTATGCGTGTATAATCGATCAAATGTAGAAGGAGTCTTAGCGCGATTACACCTAGCCTGGAGGCCACGTAAGGTTTTTTGATAGACTGGATGACACGATTCTCTAATTCATGATATGCACCACTGGAGTCTTCCGAGAATTTTCAAAATATTCAACCCAATACGTCACTTAAACAATAGAAAAAGTGACGTATTGGGTTGAATATTTCTGAAAATGTAGGAAGACTCGCCAGTGGTCGGCCAGTGGTGCACGCACACAGCGCACAGATCTGTAAAGCCCGAAGGGCTAGATTTGCGGCTTTTATCAAAAAGTGAAGCCTAGGTTTGGAAGGATTTCCTACCAAAGTCACGTGACTAAAATATGCAATTTCACCGGTTTAAGAGATGTGAAATAGCGTTTGCCGCCTACTTTTTTTGATCTCGCGCTCCGAAAACAATTAAAATGCTAGATCCTATCCATCGGCACGAAATTTAAAAAGTCAAATTTTTGCTTCACTTTTTTTTGCTGGAGAGAAAGCTTAAAGTTGCCTATCTAGCCCTTCGGGCTTTACAGATATCTGTGGTGGTGCATCCACATTCTTAGATTTTCCAGTGAAGAACTGTAAAGGTCCGTCTACATGGTGAAAAAAGAAAATTGACTAAGCGAGACCAAAAAAATTGATATTATAAAAATGAAAGTTAGTGTTATAAAAAAAAAGTTGATATTATAAAAAAAGTTGGTATTGTAAAAAAAAGTTGCTATTTAAAAAAAAATCTGATATTATAAAATTGAAAGTTGGTATTATAATAAAAAGTTGGTATTATAAAAAAAAGTTGATATTATAAAAATGAAAGTTGGTATTATAAAAAAAAGTTGATATTATAAAAATGAAAGTTGGTATTATAAAAGTGAAAGTTGGTATTATAAAAAAATGTTAGTATTATAAAAAAAAGTTGATATTATAAAAAAAAGTTAGTATTAAAAAGCCTTTTGGCGCGCCATACCTTGTGTCCCAAGGGTCCCAAAAAAACAAAAAACGTCAATTTTTTCCAAGGGAAAGTGGGTTTTTAAATTTGCGAAAGATTGACACTGCAACGACTTCATCTCAAAAAACGCTAATTTTCACGAAATTTTCAAAGTTGAAACATTCCAGAGGCTAAACATGTTGGAATAGCGGCTAGACGAAAAAAATCGTGAAAAAAAACTGAATTTCCATTTTTAGTACCCGCATATCATTGAAATTTTGTAAATTTTGCTTACGCGCATGCGTTTGCCAAAAGAGTCGCACTCCGCTCGCTAACGCTCGCTCCGTGCGTAATGACATTTTTTCGGCTCTTGTTTGTTTCTTCTCTCGATACCGTGTATTTAATTTTGCATTGTCAGCACAAAAATTAGATCGGCCACTTTCACTTTCGATTTTGGTGTGTTATGCAAGGAAAAAGAAGAAAAAGTTGACATAAACCAGTCTAACAACCAAAAGAAAACTGATTATTATTCTTAGTCAAAAAAGGTTAGTTTTTATTTTCATTCTTCCTAACTGAATAAAACTGCATCCTAGCATCTTCATTTCCGAAGCAAAAATCTTACTAGAGTCCAACGTTTGAGTCAGTTAGTTTAGTCACACTACACAACAACACACCTACTACACACCGCACCGTGGCGTGGTGGTGAGAGTGGGTAACTTGCATCAGAGGAGGCAAACATGCATAGCCCTCAAATGAATGACCTGGCTGGTCATTAAAATACAAACTTAAATCAAAACAAAAATGGTAGAGTAGAGCTGTGAGCGGAGCTGAATATAGTTTATTTTAATGACCAGCGCCTGCCCTGGTTGGAGCCAGGTCATTCATTTGAGGGCTATGCATGTTAGACACTCCACTGGCACTGATGCCAGTCTGGAAAGGAGGGGAATGTTACACCAGAGCTGCACAAACTTAACTGGGAAAAGTTGAGAGCAGCAGATCTCAAACCTCAAATCTACGTCGGCCCACAAGCACAAGCCGCAATTTCTAGACTGGCATTGATGCAATTACCCACTCTCACGGTACTAAGTTACAGACGGTACTAGTCAGTAAATTCGGTTATTGAAGTATAAATCGATAATGATCGAAGTAACTGAACAACCACTTATCAATTAGCAATCGAATGTCGAATACCAAATTTTCAAAAATTGTGAGTACTCGTTGGGTCTAAAAAGCCAGACGATCTCAATCGAACGGAATCGACGATCAAACCAGTCGAACCAAATCGAACGCAATCGACCGATTGAAATTTGATTGTCAAACGCAATCGAATCTCAATCGAACGTCAAAATTCTGGGTAATATTCGATTGGTTCGATTGTTGTTCGACTTGTTGTTTGACTGGTTCGATCGTCGATTCCGTTCGATTGAGATCGTCTGGCTTTATTCTTGCAGCTTCCCAACATCCAAGCTCTCAAATATCACAAGCCGAATGAAATTACTTTCAATTTCCCGTAGAAATTATGCGATAAACAATCCGGGGGTCAACAGGCCATTTTTCATGCCCTTTAAGCGTCCGGTTATCAGACGCTACCCCTCTTGAAATTACTAAAATATTGGTAAAAACAGCCTTTTTAGTGAAAACACTAGAAAAAGTGCCCTTTTTGGCCGCCAACGGACGCTGCCTTGTCCTTTTTAAAATATGGCCTAGTCAATGAATCGACGATCGAACGCAATCGAACATCAATCAAACGCAATCGAACATCAATCGAACGCAATCGAACATCAATCGAACGCAATCGAATATCAATCGAATCTGAAAATTGCGGTAATATTCGATTGAGATTCGATTGAGATTCGATTGCATTCGACAATCGAATTTCAATCTGTCGATTGCGTTCGATTTGGTTCGACTGGTTCGATCGTCGATTCCGTTCGATTGAGATCGTCTGGAAAAAGTGAGTCTGTCGGTCGGTCGGTCCGTCGTAAAAATTTTCGGGTTTCCATTTTTCCATACATTTTTGGAGTGCATTATTGGAGGAAACTGCCAGCCAGCCAACAGCCAAAACAATCGCGTGTAATGGGTGGTTTAAAATTATGACCTTTGAACACTGTGACCTCTGACCCCAAAATGGCGCATGTAATGATGAACAAAGTCAAAATGCTGCGAATGCACTAGAAATCGCTCGCAATAAATCAGCAATAATAAAATTTTTGAACGAAAGAAAGGTCATTGACAGAAAAAGTCCGACAAATTTAACGACTCACCGACTCAATTCTACTCAATTTTTGCGAAATGCGAATTTGGCAAAATTTTTTTGAAAAATGACCCTACAAGATTTGACTATTATATCCTTTTATTCCATGAAGAGATTACTTTCAAATAAAAAATATATTGACAATGAATGGGTAAGCTTTCTAGAAATCCAAACATAAATTGCATAGCTTTTACCAAAAAATAGCACTTAAGTAGGGTGCGCACTCGTCGGGATTTTTTGCGCGGAACGAGGAAGAATTTACAAAAATAAACTTCAATGCATTAGTACTTACCTTTAAATCATCCAAATCTGTTCATTCTTTTTTTTAAATCAATCAGGAATTATCAGGGAAACAAGTAAAAAAAACTGCATCCAGTTAACTATTTTCTTTCCAAAGATATTCATGTTTTTCAATGTCAAGGTGAAAACGCAATTTAAACCTGACCACGGCACCGGAAAATTCTCGACCCACATTGAAACAAATGGCTGTCGCTATTGAGCTGGTTCATCTTTTAATCGCGGTTTTTTTAGTAAACCCAGGGTAAGATTAGGCTACAATCTATCACAAAGTGCTTTATTTGAAAATCTACAGGCCGTCTGGAATTTCGAAAAATAAGAAGAAATTGCGATTTTTTAACAAGATCGTGGATTTTTTCATTTAAGCACCATACACCATCTGAAAGCTGAGGATTTCAGCTTTCTAGTGGTGAAATTTGTTTTTAGCTATAATTTCCAGCTCATTAGCGGTAAGCTAAAGTTTAACAGTCATCGGGCCAATTTTTAGACCGCACCAGCAAAACTCCCCACACCCCGCCACACGGAAGACTAGATTTCATCCGCCATGTTTGGCGCAATTTTTGTGCTTCCGAAAATTATTTCTTGCTGGGGTGGTGTAAGGAGGCAATTCTTTGAAAAGGTGATTTTTTTGTGTTTTGAAAATGGAATAACTTTGGGAATACTTTACCAATTCTAATAAATGACCCCTCATTTTTCTCACAAAGGTAAGGACTTTCAAATAAAATTAGTTTGGTATCTAAAAATTGAGGGAAAAATTTTGGCCTGTCCACCCTAACTTTAGGATCAGAAACATTCCGAGACGGGGGTAAGAGAATTAAAGTTTCTAAGTAAAATCTTAATTATTACCCAAAAGAGTGCCTTTTTTTGTCCATATCTTTTAAATAGATGGTCCCACCCTTATCCCTCCTTCAGTAAAGCTTCCTATACCTTTTGTCCTTCAGAAAAACCAAAAATATTGGCCTTAATTGCTTGCTTTCAGTTCCTGTAGCCAATAGTGTGACCCCCTGTATTTCTATTTTATTCGGCGCAGGTTTTTCAATAGAGATGTCACATGACTCAAATCCCGCAGTCTTATTGGACTAGAGAAAGCGAAAGTGAAATCGCGCGATCTGATTGGATGAAAAAAAGACCGAATGGAATTCTCTTGAATTCTCATTCTAAAACAAGATGGCGGCAAGAAAAGCACGTCTTTTGCTTCGGACGAAAAGTTGTAAATTCTGGTTGATTTTAAGGATTTATCTTATCTTATCTCATTTACTTTAATTAGTAGAGGCTTCTTCAATGTTTGGGGAAGGTAAGTCTATTTGTTTTTTGGTGGAAAAAAGTGTTTAAAAAAGCATTTTTTGTGCTGAAGGTTTATTTTTCTTCGCAAATTTTCGTCTTCAATCTTAAATAGATGAACGAGTATTTCACTGATGATTATGATTTTTTCACAGAACATAGTAAAACTATTCAGGAACTTGGACGTTTTTACAGAATTCCAAAAAATCTGTTAGTTCTGGAGATAAATTGAAAAGTGTAGACATGGCATGGGTAGTTCGCGTTCGTGTTTCGCGTTCCCAAACCAAACGCACGTGGTATGCGATATCACTTTCTTAACAACCCTTCGAAGACTCGATTCGATAAGGCGGCAATCAAAATATGGCCCAATAGTTCCATTCGGGTCATCCAACAGACTGTTTATTTACAAGAAAACCCAATTCGAAAAGTTGGTAAAATCGTCGGGTTTTCACTTTGGTGAGATTTTCAGACTAAATATGACGGTCTCAGGCAAAAATCATAGGGTCAAAATGAAAATTTTAGAGACCTGTTGTATATTTTTGGAAAGCTCTCAAAAATTAAGATTAGAGATATATTGCGAGTATAGGTGATTTCAGTACCTAACTTGAGATATAAGGCTTCAAAAAGCGCAAAAACTGGTCAAAACAGTTGTTTCTGACTGAAAACACTGTTTTTAAAAGTTTAATACCTCGATTTAGGTAAAAACCTAAAAAAACGAACAAATTTCCCCCTACTATCTAAGATTTTCCTTAATTTGCTCTTAAAAGACTAATACCAAAATTGAGCCTTGTGGTTTGATAAAACTGTTCTCAGAAAAAGCAGCCACTGAGTGTGTAAAAACCGTGTAACAACAGGTAGTATCCATAAAGAGTGTGGCTAAAATATTAATAAATTTTGCACTAACTCTAAAGTAGATTGTTTCTTTTTTCAGATTGAAAATATTCAGAGCGAGCCTTCGACATCAATTTCATTAAAGATGGCTTATAAAGTTTTCCAACAGATTCGTTCAATCACAATTATAAGAAATCAAAGTCACTCAATTTCAAATGTAAGTACAGTAAATTCGTTTTGACGTGTTCAATACAGTATATGGCCCTTAAAATATCCCTCTGGAGATCTCAGTTACAAATATTTTGTCAAATATTTTGCTTTAGTTACAAATATTTTGTTAAAGTTTTTGCAGTGTTGGAAAATTCATTGAATCTATTTTTAGTCCCATAAATCTTTTCTTAAAAACTTTATTGATATTTGTAATCGATTTCAATTTCGGTCACAACTTTTTAATTGGCTCCTAAAATGTAGCTTTGAAATTTTGGTGATTTTTCCGGATAAAGTACTTTTAATATTAAAAAATGATTCCTGTATTTAATCGTTCAACACATTATTATTTCAGCTATTTAACAATTTCTTCCGACATACACATTCACACAACAGCCATTTCCTAAATTCAAAAGGTGGGGAATCTTCGAAATTATTGACGATAACAAAAAGATCTCTATCTGCTGAAGCAAAGAAGAAGAAACCCACCAACCGTGGACCAATTGGTTGGGCTTCTCTAGCAGTGTTTATGTTAACAGGGGGTGGTATAGTTGCTTATGTCCGATATGAAAAAGAGGAGAAACGCAAAGGTCAGTTGAAGTTGAAATCTTATTTTTGTAATGTTGAACATTTAGAACAAATCGCGCATAAATTTTAATTTACTAGTAAGGTAAAACTCTCCGTAGCTCAAAGCTCTTTGATTGGAATTTCTCCTTAAGTGAAACATCATAGGGGCTGGGAGAGGTCCATAATTTGATGGTTTGAAATATAAACTTTCTCCTAAATTTTGAGGTTGTCCTTTAATGATAGAGTTTGTTTTAGTAGATTTGCAGGTAGTATTTCACGTCTTATTCAATACCATATTAGAGAAGTGGTTTGGTGCTTCTTTTGTTTCAAAATGATGTGTAAGCAAATTTTAGAAGGTACGTTAAATGATGTCCTTTATTAAAGTAGTCAAATAAACAACATATGTCTAAATCAATATTTCAGCTTCATGACCTTTTTCAAAGGCGAATAGTAGATAGTACCTGAAGGTATCACGTATGTATTTTTTACAACATTCTCTTATCGTTTTAGCCAAGGAGAAGGAGATGAAAAAATCAGTTGGGATGGCTGCCATCGGTGGTCCTTTTGAACTAGTTGATACGAATGGAAATACTGTCACTGATAAAGATTTCTTTGGGAAATGGCTTCTTTTATATTTTGGATTCTGTCATTGCCCAGATATATGTCCTGACCAATTGGAAAAGTTATCTACTGTTGTGGAAAAAATAGGTACAACGTTATCATTTATTAAGAAGGCACTATTTTATTGATTTAAATTGAAAATCTTTTGTTATTCTTGAATTATCATCCCATCCTTTTTAGTTATCTTTGTTGCATTGTTATTTTCACGGATTTTTAAAACTCCGATCTCGCTATAGCAGTTAACTTGTTTGCTTTGGTGCTGCAGATTTTTTTCTCCGTAGATGGTTGCAACCATCAATAATGCCTGTAATCGTCTACAGAAAAAAGAATTTTGGATTCCTTTCAGTTATTTTAGCCTTGGGTTCTAACCCCTCTCTCTCTGACTTTTAAGTTTAAAGTTAAAAGTTAAAAATCAATATAAATGTTTTTTCTCTTTTGTACTCTTGTATATAACCCACTTCTGTTAAAGAAAACTAGTTTTAAAAAGTAAACGTTTTAGATTAAAATCTGAGGCTCGTTGCGAAAACTATGAAAAATATTCATTTGAGGCAAAATTTAGCATTATTCGTTTTGTCAATTTTAGACGCCATACCAAATCTACCGAACGTACAACCTGTCTTTATCACTGTTGACCCACATCGAGATACTGTGGCTGCTGTAAAAGAATACATTCAAGGTAATAAATGTCGCACAAACTAAATTTATGTTATAGTTATTGAAAATAAATTTAGACGATTGCACTGGACAGACGTCAATCCTTCTTTCAGCTCTAGAATTGTACTGCAAGAGCGTCATGAATTTATTTAATAAGACCGAGAATTCTCCCCTGAGAAGCCCGGAGATTCTATACTTCAATAACATTCAGTAAATCGTCTATATAAACGAATAGTCGTTACTGCGCGAAGAAAAAGTCGTTAAAACATCTAGTTTAGTCTACCACTATGAACGGGTCTCAACCTTTTTCTTATCCCTTCGTAGTATAGCATGTTAGCCAACATAGTAGTGCATAGTAGAAAATAAGCAAAAAGTAATGGAAGGGACAAATGGTAGTAATTTGATACAAACTGATATTATCTCGTAACAATTATCGTATCATCACAAAAACAACCTTGTTACTGTATTACACCCTATATAGTGTGCCCCAAAAAGGCGGACAAATTCTTATATAAAGTAAAACCCTTATGATTTTATGACTTGTTTACTTATATCTCCAGAACCTATTCAATCATATTTAGAATTTAATATTTTATTGATGGAACAGAGAATTGTAATGTTATTTCAATTTTTAAAGCCCAGCTTAAATACTGAGTTTTGAGGATTCGACTTATATGAAAATTTGTCCCCTTTTTTTGGGACACACTGTAAACTACTCCACTCTAATCCTTTTGTAGATTTTCATCCACGAATGGTTGGATTGAGCGGCACGGAAGAACAAGTGAAGAAGGCCTGTAAAGCGTATCGTGTATATTATTCAGCTGGTCCTAAAGATGAAGATGAAGACTATATCGTAAGTTATTGAAAAGGTTTTTGGGTGCAGTATTAGAATTTCCTCCGCCCAAGACGAATTTCCGTCCCAGCGTAGTATATTAGCGAGTTAATGTATGTGTATTTTTCTTGACTGACTGAGGACGATGGTAATTCACCACTTTCATCGTCTTCGATTTTTCGGGTTTTTCCTAATCGCTTCAATCACTCCACCGTCCTCAAAAGTGCAAATACAAAAACTCACTTCTATAGAGTGGATTTTCCGTCTCAAAATTCTGCATAATTCACTAAAATTTCAAGGACATGTGTTAATTCGCTGTGGAAAATGTTCCTTCTCGAAAGACCTTGCTTTCACCACTGATTATACTCTAACGTGAATAGTGAATTTTGAACACATCAATCCTTTTTTAATTCTTGGGTATAAATATGTGTAGCGCAGTCAATGGTAACGCGAAGGGTGTCTTTTCACCCAAAAAGCAAGGTAAAGAGAGGACGCCCTTTTTTCACTTTTTTGTACTTACATTCCTCTCTTTACTGGTTGAAAATTTCAAGCAAAGAGTTACCAAGTACCATTTTTAAGTCCTCTTTCAAACTCTAATCTAATTATTTCCCCATTTTCTTTCATACACGGCTTTTGCTGAGAAGTTAAAGATAACGCTTAAAAAGAATTTCCAAGGGAGTTCTAAACAAGTACTTCTTTGTGGTCACGCTAAGCGTTTTTTTTTTCTTTCTAAAGAATAATTTAAAATGTTGTAAAAAGTCTGGCGTGGGTTTCAGCAAAGATATGGGAACTTCAAATATAAGACTAATTGATTGGTTTAACAGACCTTGTTTTTAACGTCTCTAAACGTGAGCCATTTTTAAGTTGTTTAAAATACCATATTGATTATAGAAATCTGCGTCAAAAATGTATCGGTTTAATTGTATTATCTTCAACGTCACAAAAAAAGAATTTCTCACAAATCTATTTGATTCGGAAGATAAATTACTGTAACTCAAGGAACAGGCGTCTTTTGAGTTAGATATTTCTTCCGCCTTGCTACTCATTTAGGCAAAGGGTATAGGCTACTGATTTGGACAGATTGTATCCAAAAGACGTAAGATTTACAATGTCCAGGGGTTAGTGGGGATGCGATCTGTTTGATGCTTAACCAGTGTTGTCCAAGGGTTTACAAATCAAAATAATGAATTTAAGTTCTTTTTATAAGAATCGCAAAGCTCAAATTTGAAAAAATTTTAAGAAATTTTTAAGAATCATTTTCAGTTTTCCATTTTTATCTATAATATGAATCAGACATGTAAACCATATGCGGGCTTTTTGAGATTTTGAATTTTTTGTTTTTGTTTCTTACTTCTTTCCCGCATGCTTGAGACAATACTTGAAAGGAAAATATATAATTTTAAAAACCATTAACTTAAAGAAACTTTCATCTAATTTCTTTTAATATTTATGAATCATTTTGGAATTTAAGGGTCAAAACTAAAAACTCTTAGGGTCACGAGGCTCAATTTGATCAAGGAATTTCTCACAAAAAATGTCTAAATCATTGGATAATTATTGGACTTAATATCCTCCAACTTCCAGTAATTATAGCTGAAGATTTAAAGATTTTTATATTTTACTTTCCATTTAGGTTGATCATACAATCATTACTTATCTTATTGGACCGGACGGAAAATTCATCGAATATTTCGGACAGAATCGTGAAATTAATGAAATTGTAGGTTCCATAAGTACTAGAATGGCTTTGTCTAAGAAAAAATCGTCTTGAGTTGAATAACACATGGAATATTTACTTGTCTGTAGAACGATTCTATGCTCAAATGTTGCAATTTTGGTACAAGAGGTATGCGGTCAATTTTTTTTGGCAGAGAAAGTAAAAGGCATCAGTAATATTTAGAGACTTCGTCAAACACTTAAAAGGTCTGGAGTTTTTCGAAAAGGCGATACCAGCAATACAAGGAAATTGTGTCATTTTGATCATTTGATCGAAATGAATGCTGAAGGTGTTTCCCGATTAACGGAATTGACTCGTTGATCTTGAAGTGAATTTCATACTTTGTCAATAGTTGTGAAATTTTTTAATGATATTATGCAAAATGTAAAATATTTGTTTGCCGCTCAAAATGAATTATATTATTAATTTTCGGAAAATGTTTTAGAAAATTAAAAAAAAAAAGTAATCTAACATACTGTAAATTGATTTCTTACCGCCTCATTGAAATTAAACTTCAAAATCTCAAAAAAAATCGTCATCAGTTAAATGTCAGAAATATTTTTTTGTGTGACTTTTGATAGCTTTTAACGTTTTAATCTGTTTAAAAAACAATTTGAGTTATACTGTAATTCTACTTTGTTTGGCCCATGAAAAGAATCAACACTAAGGGGCCGGCTTTTTGATGATTTTTGATGCGCTTAATTTTGAAAGCCTTTTCTTGAAACTTTGTGTTACGTATATATTTTTTTTAGAAATTGAGAGAACTGAAATAACACAAAATCAAAACTGAACTAAGCTAATTTTTAATTTGAATATTGCTGAGATTTTTATTTTGTGACTGAAGAATTGGAAATCGCAGCTGTAGACTGACTTGAAACACGTGTCATTTTGCCACCTTTTCGTTGGAAAGATATATTCAAGGGTTGAAAAGAATTGGCAATTTCATAAATCAACTGCAAAATTTTATTGTGAAAAGTTTCATTTTTTAAAGGTAGAAAGAACTCTTAAGATTTTTTAAATTTTGAGACAAGATGACTATTACTGATAGCATTAAACAAATTTTAACTGTGTCAATAAAACCACGGACGGACGCTTACACTGATCAATACTCTCGTATATTCATGGTCAAACTTACCATGGTTGGAGCTCTGTTAGTAGGTTTAAATTGGTATACGGATAAAATCACTTGCATACAACCTGGAGCTCTCGGTATTAGTGAAGTATTCGTCGGACAAGCTTGCTGGATTAATGGACTTTACATATTTCGCGACTTGCGTTACCGTAATGATGAAGTCGCGTATTTTGGCGTGCCCCGAGATATACGTATGGACGGAATGTATGCAGACGGGACTCTATGCGCTACGCAGGATACGTCTTTACGTCACAACCCGAAATGTATACCCATGAAGAAAACATTTTATTTGGAATTTCAATACATGTGTTTTGTGATTGCTGGTCTTGGTATACTTTATTACGCGCCGTACGCGTTCCATCGCTTGGTCAATTCGGACATCGTATCGCTAAAAGGATCTGTAGCAGGTAAGTTTGCAGTTTTATTCCACATGCTTTTTTTATGAGAAGAATCTTTATAAGAACACGAGGCTAAAAATTGGCCAAAACCTAAGATTAAATTAAGAACAGTCTGAATCTCAGACTTCAGAAATCACTAAGAATGTACAGTTTAACAGATTTTAACCAATTTTCATTTTTTAAGTTAAAAGACTAAGTAACCGTATTAAGAACATCGTAAGAATATTAAAGCCTGAGAATTTCAAAAAATTAAGAACACTTCAGTTTGAGCTAAAATTCACTGGTTCTTATAAAAAAAGCGTATGTTTAATACTTTTGACACTTCCTTTTCTCGAAGTCAGATCTCTAAACTTAACGATATAGGTTTTTTTTTATAAGAACATCCAAAAATTTTGAAGCCATGGGATGTTCTTAACTTTTTGAGTTTTAAGCCTAAAAATGTTCTCAACATCTGCTTTCTGTTCACCATTTTTTGAGCCTTTTTGTCCATTTTCTTTGGAAATTGGCCGTTTTAGAGTCTACAAAGCATTTTTGCCATCGAAGCCTTATGTTCTTATATACTTAAAAAGCTTGTTCTTATATAAAAAAACTTGTGTACATATAATCTGCTATTCTTGATCTGCTATTTGGGGATGATCTAGCTGGTTTGGATGTGGTCCTCTAGTTTTTGCTTGAGAAATAGAAAAATATTGTTTTTGGAACTTACTGAGAGATTTTGTATAACCTTTAAAGATGAAGAAATGTTTCAAAAAAGAATGTAAGGCGAGGCCAATTTAATTTGTTGTTTTACGGGCCAAGCTACCCAAAGAAGAGGGCCGGTCTAACGGCGAAAAAAATTCACATAATCTCCTAAAAAGGAAAAACTACTACATCTTGACAAAAATGCAAAATAGAAAATAAAAAGACACAAAAGGTTGAATTCATGGATAAAATGAAAAATTGAACATAAAATTCTCAATACTTGAAAAACTAAAAAAAATTGAAAATTTGGGAGTGTGTAAAGCTATGAAAATGAAAATTTACTACTCGGGTAACTTAATGCATGTCCCAAATTATTCAAAATCTACTTTTCGTTTTCGCCCCCAACTCTAGCCCTTAAACCATAACAAATTATACATTTTTGGAAGCGTATTTGGATATAGAATGTTGGATTTGGTGTTACTTAATTTTTTTCTCAGCATAATTAGAGTTTTTTTAAGAAAACCTAATTATGACGTCATTATTCATGACGTCATAATTTAAAAAAGTTGAATATCTCAAGAACTAATGCTCGAAACGTTGTGAAATTTGGACCAATGATAGAACTCACCAAGAGGAGGAGAAATGTTTTTGAAAAAAATTGAAGATGAGCTGATGTCGGCATTTTATTGCAAGAATTCGAATTTCTGCAATTTCTGCTGACGTCATCAATTTTGGGAAATACTTTAAACTTTTTTTGAATCGTGGCAATGTGCTCTATCACTGGTCCAAATTTTTATAATGTTTTTATTTATATTTCTTGAGATATTCAACTTTTTGTATTTATGACGTCATCAATTATGACGTCATAAGCAGGTTTTCTTAAAATATCTCTAATTATACTGAGAAAAAATTTAAGTAACACCGAATCCGATATTCTACATCCAATTACGCTCCCAAAAATATATAATTTGTTATGGTTTATGAACTGGAACTGGGGGCGAAAAATTAATGCAATTTTGGGACATGCATTAAGTTACCCGAGTACCATAATAAATTTCATTTTTATTTCGATTGGAATTTCAGGGTCGGTCTGGCCCGTAAAACAACTGATCAAATTGGTCTTGCCTATTAAAAAAAAGAACGAGAGAAGGTCGATCATATTTTGAAATCTGTAGAGAATAAACCAATCTTTCTCATACTTCCTGATGATATAAAATTTCGATCACGAAAAACTTTTATAATCGATTCTCTTGATTCTTTCACGCTTAAACATAAGAACCCGAATTGAATTAATAATTTTTTCAATTACCGTTACGACCTAGTTCTTGACCTCGTGAAGCGAAACACTTATATCTTTTTTACCTAAGGCGAGACCAATTTGATTAGTTGTTTTACGGGCCCGACCGACCCTGAAATTTCAAAATTCGAAATAAAAATAAAAATAATTTTGGTAGTACATTTTTATTTTCATTGCTTTACAGAATGCCAAATTTTCAAAAGATTTTTAGTTTTTACAAGGTTTTGAGAATTTAAAAATGTTCAATTTTTCATTTTTTTCTTGAATTTGACCTTTTCACGGCGATCTTTAATCGGATTCAAAAATGTTTAATTTTGGTCATAAAGAAAAATCGATGATGTCTAAAGACATGATTTTCCCTTTATCTGATGATGAACTAAAAAGCGAATATACAGTGAAAATTTCAAAGTTCTACTCCTTTCCAATCCGGAATAATTCCAATTCCGATTTTGAGGGAGCTCACGCGGGATGTGGTGGGATATTGAGGGAGCTGAAAGTAAACATTTCCAAAATTATCCGATTTTGAACAACTGTCTTTAAAAAAAAGTTTTGTGTTAAAATTTTACATACTAGGGCTTTATTCACCCAAAGAATGGGGTTATTTTAAGAACTTTTACAGCACTTTTTACAAAAATAGACTTTCGATTTCCCCGATTTTTAAACATTACTCTAAAGATCGCAGTGTTTTGCGCCTTTTTATTTTCTATTTCGCATTTTTGTCAAGATGTAGTAGGTTTTAGCTGCCTTTTTAGGAGATTTTATATTTGAAATTCTAATTTAATTTTTATTTTTTCGCCGACCGATGCGAGCGACCCTCTTTTTTGGGTAGCTTGGCCCGTAAAACAACAATTAGATTGGACTCGCATAAGTCTGATCGCTTTTCTCTTACTCTTGAAGTTTGTTGATGCAGTTTTGCTTTTGTACTTTTTTTTCATTTTAAGAGTGCAACCCAGATGCAATCGTGAAAAACTACTTCAATTACAAGATCAATCCACGCAGTAAATTGAGAACACGTGTCATAGGTATGTTAACCTTTAAGTGCCAATGACGAGTATACTAGACATAGGCCATATAGGAGGGCGAGGCCCTCCCGTAATGCCCAATTTGAGTTAGAAATTGTTTTCTCTTTTTCTTCGTTTAACTTGTTTGAACTTGCTCAGAAATTTCGTATATTTTTATGGATTTATACCAAAATGATAAAAATGACAAATGATAAAATTAGAAAGAAAATAAACTTGGAAACCTTTTTTAGAGAGGATTTCAAATTATCCAAGTACACGCTTCTTTTCAGAATAAAAATGACAGAAAGATAAACTTGGAAACCTTTTTAGAAAAATTAGAAAGAAAATAAACTTGGAAACCTTTTTTAGAGAGGATTTCAAATTATCCAAGTACACGCTTCTTTTCAGAATAAAAATGACAGAAAGATAAACTTGGAAACCTTTTTTAGAGAGGATTTCAAATTATCCAAGTACACGCTTCTTTTCAGAATAAAAATGACAAATGATAAAATTAGAAAGAAAATAAACTTGGAAACCTTTTTTAGAGAGGATTTCAAATTATCCAAGTGCACGCTTCTTTTCACAAATGATAAAATTAGAAAGAAAATAAACTTGGAAACCTTTTTTAGAGAGGATTTCAAATTATCCAAGTACACGCTTCTTTTCTTAACTTAAAACCATCCTAAAATATTTATACAGTATTCTTAGGTTAGAATGCAAATCTAACCTAAATTTAACATAAATTACATACCTTGAGCATGAAATGAGAATTTTGTGAGAATTTTAAGTTGTACTAGGAGATAATTTGCAATTCACAGTTAAAATTTTCATCTTGATTATTGTTATAGAATATAATCTTGCTCAATTTCGTGCTGAATACACAAAAACTTGTTTTTCTTTTCCCTTTTTTCCGACCAATCTTGCTCCACATCCTTGTCAATTCAATGTGAAAAAGCTTGCAATTCAAAATTGATGAGTAAGCAAACGATGTCAACTTATTTAAAAACAAAACCTTAACCTTTTTCTCAGGTCATGTGATGATCAAGATATTTTACATCATTATAAACATTGTAGCTTTCATTGGCACTGATATTGTTCTTGGTGGAAATTACAGAAACTATGGCTTGAAATGGGTCACGTGGTCCAAAGATGAAAATGACGTAATGTTTGAGTATATTGGTAAGAGTGTTCTTTAATGATATGAACTTTTCAAAGACCTATGGAATAAGGTCTGAGTAAACTTTCAAAACCCATTTTTTACATTTTTTTACTCCCCCAGTGCCTAAAATGGCCTCATTTCACTCTTTGGGTAGCTGGGGATAGTGTTAAATTATTGGCCATTGGTCGATTCATTTTGCACTCTGTTTAACTACCATCTGAATACTACTCCCAAGGAATTCGTCTAAGCTGACATGGTTTCTGTATGAAAACAAAGTCATTTATGCGTACAAACTTTCGCGAGCAGAAACTTTCGCGATTTTCGCGAATTTTGGCCCTTTTCGCGAAAGTAAATGTTTTTAAAAATTCTAGGAAGGGCCATTCGCGAAAGTTTATGCTCGCAAAAAATTCTTGACGAAATAGAAAATCTGTAAAACTTCAAACTTTAAATAAAATGTAACTTTTTGGCACTTTTTAGCCTGCTAAAATACTAATAAGTCAAAGGACAAATGTTTCAAGCCAATCCAAGAAGTATTTGTCCCTCTAAGCCATTTTTTCATGTAAAAATTCTCAATTTTACGTCTTGATTCGCGAAAGTTTATGCTCGCGAAAAATATTTTTCCGCTAAATTCGCGAAAGTAAATGTCGTGAATTTCGCGATTTTTCGTCCTCGCGAAAGTTTCTGAACGCGAAAGTTTGTACGTCTAAAGTAGTGCAAATTTAAAGCGAATGGGTATAAGTGGTTATTCAGTGGATCTTGGGTGTCCATTTTCAAATTTTAATAATTCCTTACATGATTCAAGCTAACTTCATTTACATTTCAGAGGCTCGTCAAGGTCCAAAACCAGGAAATTATCTTCTTCCATCATTTGGGTTCTGTTCATTGCAAGAAGCATCTCAAGATATCAAGTTTCTTATTACCAACAAACACAAATTGGTCTGTGAGCTGAGTCAGCATATTTTATACCAATACGTATTTCTTCTGTTCTGGTTTTGCATGATATTTGGGATTATTATCTCGACCACTGGTTTCTTGTTAACTGTCACCAATTACGTCATCACAATTTTTACACTAATGAGCAACGGTGGCAAAGGAAGGTGAGAAAATGATAATTACTTTAAATTTAATATGTAGAGGGTTTTCAGGATTTGCCAGACTTATGTAACTTAAGGAAACTCCGCCATTACATGTTTTTTTATAAGCATTGCACTTGTAATTATATCTAGGCTCAGATATGGGGAAAATTAAGCATATGGCAAGCATTACTTGAGCCTAAGCTTTAGACCTAAGCATCTCTGAGCCTGTTTTCAGATTTTTATATGCTTATAAAAAAACATGTATATATAGGCCATTTCACAGTCGAAATGGATCATGGATAGCTGATTGCGCCCCTACAACTGTTTCCCGTTGGTTAGACGCAAAAATCTTCAAAACTTTTTCAAAACCTTGGAGTAAGTCGTCATTGGCGCGCAATGGTCCTGATTACCCATTACGCTTTGCGATTGTGAAATGGCCTATTAAAGCAAACGTTCCAATTTGTAAGGCCAAGCCTTAGTCAAATCGAACGTTTGTTCCATAATTGCGGAAGTTACGTAACTTTGTCAACTTTAAAAACCTTTAAACACGCCTTTACTTGTAAATGAGAAAATCAAACCTTCCTAATGCCTACTCTGAATGAAATCAGAATTTTTAAAGCCTTTAAAAAACGTTTTTAAAACGCTGGTATCTGAACGGGTCGATGGAATCATACATTATGGCTGGGTTAGGAATTTCAAATATACGATTCATACTTTTTTTACCAAGGTAACGTTTTTCTATTCCTTTATTGATAGGAGACTTTGCCGTCGTATTACCCTACGAGAATGCGAGTATTTGGAATTCATACGACGTAAGAATTTGGTGTTATACGGGGCCGTTTTCCATCGATTACGTGGTATGAAGGATGGCCACCATCTTGAAGATATTTGATGGTTAAAAGTTAAATCGGACACAATTTGAGATACTGTTTACAGCGTATCAGAGGGGTAGTTGTAGGTAGAATGAATGACATTTTGACCACGTATTAGACATATAAAGCGACTAAAGTCTGTCTCAATATAATTTGCAGTAGAGACAAAAAAGGCTGTAACTTTTCATAGAATTATATAGCGGTTTTGTGCTCGTTAAGAAGATAATCCGGAGTGGAATATTATCAAGAAATAAAAAATTAAAAAGATGGAAAAATGAAGATGAAAAATGAAGAAGAAAAAAATCAACTTCTTGTAGAATAATGCTATGATTTTTATTTTTATATCAGAAATTTTTTAATCTTAGAACGTCATAAATGCGAGAAAAGAAATCAAAAAATGTTTATTCAGCTAAAAAAATACAGCTTAAAACTTCCTTATTGACTTAAAAAAGGGCTCTTTTTTTGTTGTTTTTTTATGTTTTTTGAAATCAATCAGTGATAAACGTTGTGCTATATTTTTCGATGGACTAAATTTCTTTGAAAAATCTTTTCACGATATTCTAAGATCAAAGAATCACTCGTGTGAAAATGATAATTCATAGAGGTATAAAGAAAGACAGGAGATGAATTTGTCGGTAATTGGTCGTTAAAGTCTTTTGATTTCTTTTATGTAATAAATCAAAAGAAATTCTAGGCTCGCCCGATGAAATACGACTTTTTAGTAGAACTCAAGTTTGCTCTGAACATTCTTACTACCAGCATCGAAGATTTATAGCCTTCTAATATACGAGAATAAAATAAAATTTAGCTCCACGAAATATGTTTGCGTTCAATTTTGTCATCCATTAAATTTTGTTTTGAAAAGATATTTTCTCCAGCCAGAAAATAAAAAGTTCTGTATAAGCACACACAATTTCAGACCCAATTTGTAGACAAAAAGTCGCTGGAGAATTTTGGAGGAAAGTATTAAGCAATAGAGTTCACCTTGAAGAAAATGTTGATCGAAAAATCTTGTCATTTGATGAAGGATTGCAAAGTTTACAGGCCTTATTTTAATCCAAATATTTTCTTACACCTATGCCAGAAACAATGAATCTCGTCTCATCTTATTTCCAACACTTAAGTTAGCCAATAAGATTTCACCTATCAACAAAAGAGCTCATTAAAAATGCACGATATATGAGATTATGAGCATGCATACCTCGTAATTTTTTTAATCGTAGGGCGAGCATGGTTACAATAGCATACTTCTCCTGTTTCATTATACCTCCATGGATAATTATAGCACAATTATTGAAGAAGTCGATTTTTTTCTTTTTCATTTTCAATCTTCATTTTCCAATCTTTTTCGAGTTTTTTCTTTATGATAATATTCCACTCCTGTTTGTCTTTTCAACAAGCACAAAACCGCTATCTAATTCAAATTCGTTCAAAAGTTATAGCCTTTTTTGTCTCTGCTGCAATTATATTGAGACAGATTTTTATGTTTCATGCAACAATAATAATTCGGCCATAATATTTTGACTGTGATACATTTTTATTATAACGTATGATAATAATGCAAAACTCACTAATTACATATGTCGACTTTTCAAACGTCATTCAGCTTTTTGACGTGAAAAAGACGACACATTTTAAACACAAATTTATTGCTACCTTGTAAGAATTTATTATAATAGACATCAAAGCGATTGTGATATTACGATTATGATTCATGAATCCTCTTCCTCTTCCTTTTGAGTTTTAACTGCTTCTTCTATATTTTCTTCAACATCTAAGTGTCCTTGTTCAGGGGCGGTGGTAATGGGTGGTGCATTATTTGGTTGAATTTGTGCCACTATTTCTTTGGGAGGGCGGTGGGGTGGATCATAAGGAGCTACATTTTGCAGTATCGCTAAGGTTCCATCTACATCAGGAGCTATGATGATTTCAATACCTTTCACACGCATGCGTATAAATTTCAATTCGTCATTCGGGTCCATTATTTTGACAGCTTTTCGAGCTGTGTATGTCAAAGCTTGGAAAGCGTTTCGATATAGTTGTGCACGTGCATTATCAATTGTCGTGTGAACAATAATACCATTCGAATCGTAGGAAATGAGCTCTTTAACAGTCGAGTTTGAAATGATGCGTTCGATGCATTTTGAATCGGTGTTCTTTGTACAGTGACTAGAAAAATTATAGAGCATTTACTTAATAATCAGTTTTTAAAATATGCGACGCGATAAAGTTATTACAAGAGTTTCAATTGATCACCGATCACCTGTAATGCAGCCAAAAACTTACTTGCTTTGATTTGAAAAGGTTGAAAATTCGCTTCTAGTCTTCGAGTACATCTCATGGGTAGTAGCTCTATTTAATCATGATTTAATTCAGTGTAATGCCAAACGTCAGTAACATATGAGTGGTACCCATTAGACTTTACCATTGTACCCCCTATAATGGCCCATTCCATTTTTTATCCATAGAGGGGCATTTCCAGGGAGTAAACGGAGAAGAATTTCATGTTCCAGGAGGACATTCATATTTAGGAGTATCATTTCATTTTTCCAGGGGTAAAAGGTTATTCTAAAGTTTTCCAGGGGGTAAAAGACTTATTCTAGTTGGTCCACCCTCACTTTTAACGTACGAAAAGAAGTTTTCCAAGAGTTTTTTTTTCTAAGGGTTCTTTTACAAATTTTACAAATTTCGCCATTTTCCAGGGGATATTCACACATTTCTCAGAATCTATTTTTGCCTTGAAAAGGTTCGTCCATCCCCCTGTTTGGATTTAATGCAACAAAATCACAAAATAATATTCTTACTTCATTTATATATTCAATTGAGTTTCATTCGTCCTCGTTTTGAACTGGTTCTTTTTTCATTGAACTGCTTTCATGATTAGAAATGAAAAAGAACTGTTCGACTGTGCTGCTGAGTTCCAGTAAGCAAAGTTCATTAAAAATTCTTTATCTATATTAAATTTCTTTTATACAGCTTTTAAAAGAACAACATAGTTTTGTTCATAAGATGCAATGAAAATGTTATTTTTTATAAAACTGTGGTCTCATCGTCGCCTACGCGTTTTGTTTATAAGAACAAACTATATAAGAACATAAGGCTTCGACGGCCAAAATGTTTAGAACAAGTTAAGAACATTTTAAGGCTTTATGGACTCAAAACTCAACACTCAATTTCTTAGGAAAATGGTCAAGAATTGGTTAAAATAAGAACGTGTTAAGAACCTTTTTAGGTTCGAATCCCAAAAAGTTAAGAACATCCGAAGGCTTCAAAAATTTTGGATGCTCTTATAAAAAAACGTTTCTCTATTCTCAAAATTCAATAAAATCGGGTCAAAATAGGACTACACATTTTTTATAAGCAACCGAGTTGCCCGGAAAATGGCCCAAAAGTTAAGCAACTTGGCCTTAGTAGCCTATCCCTGAAACTGAGCTTGAACCAGGAAAGCTACCAAAAATACCTTGAGAGGTATTTTCGGCATTATTTTTTATCAAAGTTGAATACCGATGGTATTCGAATACCTATCTTGAGGCATTTTGGACATAAAATGAGATAAACGGCCTAAAATTCATAACAACAACTTTTTGGCTGAAATCTGAAAAATTCTTGGCAACTCCAGCCCTGAGCCGAAAATCGGTGGTGTTTATAAATAATGTGAAATGTCATTCAGGCGAGAAGAAACAAACAGACAAAAATACAAAAATTTGGCATTTAGGATGTCTTTAGGAAAAATTCTTGATAAGACCGAATAGAATCTGAAAGAAACAAAATGAAGAAAATCGAGAACAATTTTACGTGCGAAACATACCTTAAAGGGATAATCAGATGGTTTGAGATATTTGGCCTGTAAAAACCTTCTACGGTCCTGAGTAAAACCTCCAAGTATGTTTGGGTAACTATTTTCCAAAGTCGAGATATCACAATTTTAAATTTCTGAAAATAGGTTCTCACACGGTTCTTACGTTGAAATTCTATTGTTTTCTCGCTAAAAGACAAAAACTTGTAATTTAAATATCTCGACTTACTTTTAGGTACAAATATTTTGAGGTTTTGCTCAGGACAATAGAAAGATTACTTATGCCAAATATCTCAAACCACCTGATTATCCCTTTAAGTGGATCAATTTTCGCGAGGACTTAATTTCGCGAAAAGGGCGAAAATCGCGAAAATTAATCCATTCAAAATTTAATCCACTTAATAAAAGGTAAGCAAATTTAACAACAAATTTAACAACGACAAATTTAAGTGCGATAGAAGGGAAAATTTTGATATGAAAAAAAAGACCAACAGTCGACGTGAAAAAAGTTCGGGGAATGATTTGACGTTTATTGAAATGAAGGACATTGAATCAGTCTATTATTTAAATGACGAAGTCATACATTTTTTTTCTCTTGAGTATCGAAACTAATTTAAGGGATTTATCCTTTTATACATAAGAAAACAAAATTGGGGCAAAAATTACATGATACAGTTTGATAAGATAAAATAAAAATTAAAAAAAGGCAAGTCTACAAAAAATATATATAAATTCTATTGGTTGAGAATTTTTCTAAATTTTGAAATTTACACAAGTTCATTAATCGTTTTAAAATTCATTCCATTTGGTTAGGTCTTCTTTTAGTTCCTCCGAATTTTATAACAAAACACATAGCAACAAAATAAGCTCAACGCGAACACAAATTGAAATTGGAAAAATCTTTTTCAAATGCTCTTGAAATACACTCGTTTTTTTTATAAGCATACGGTAAATTTCGGCTGAAGCTCACTATGCTTAAGTAAAGCTCAATTTTGAGCCTCGACTTATGCTTAACCCTATGCTTGGTAAAAAAAATTATGAAGGGGGTTAATATTTTAGAGGATATTTTATATTTTTTACGTTCACAAAAACGAAAAGCTTATTGTAAGTTTAGAAAGTGTACATTCTTTAGAGACCAAGTTGTGTTATTTAAAAGAGATTAAACAAAATAAAATCACCAATTTTGTTTGTAATTCTCTTCTTCATTCTTGTTATTTTCTGAAGTTTTGGAAATTATGATTCTAAAAATTTCTTTGGCTAAGCCTCAATACTTAATTTTTCTGGAAAATTGAGCTTCAGTATGCTTATGTATCATAATTCAGGGATAAAAAGGGTTTCTTTTCATGTGGAAATCGTGATAAATTTAGACTGCATATTAAAAAGAAGAATCGACGAATGAAAGTATGGAATTTTAGGATCTGTCGCTAGCCGTTGCTACTAATAAAAATAAAAAGCTGCATAATATTATCTTATCAACAATACCTTATCAATAAAATAAGAATTGAAACAAGAGAAGACCAAGTGAAAAGGGTCTATTAGTCCTGGATATACCCAAAATCTGCGGAAATAGTACAAAAGGAGCGGGGCGAAAGAGGGAGTGGTTCTTCAAAGGACAAAAACCAAAATAATAATAATTAGCTGGGAGAGTTGTTTATTAGGCACTTTAAGACTATCCATATCGCAGGCTGAAAGGCAGAAATTATGTAAAATATAATGCAGGAAAATATTCATGCAGGCAGACGGTCATCTGTAATTTCAAGGATAAAAAAAATCAAAGCAGTTATATTAACAGAAGTAAAAATAAGGAAAAAAAGATTTTGGAATTTAATAGGCCAAAATTACCTACCATAATAAAATAAATACACTTCTATTCAAAGCTTTTTTGACTAAATGTGGCAATGATTTCAATAGCCTCTGAAATTGTTGAAACCTATTTGGTTGAATCGAGTAACCATTGATCAAGTAATACTCGACTGCAAGCTTCGGCATAGTGTCAGTTTAACAGTTTTATTCACGACAGCTTTTTACTAGTAATTGCGTACCAAGATGGCGTAGTTTCTTTTCTGTCCAACAAAATATGTATCAAATATATCGTTGTTGTTATCAATATCATCTACAATGCTATCATCAAAATAACCTTCCTCTAGATAATCGCTTTTTCAAAAAAAAGCAACAAGAACAACAGACATTCTAAACTCTTCTCGTTCAAAACAACAACCAAAAGATTCACCTTGCTAAAATGCTAATCAACATTTATCATCACACCGTCTCCATTCATACCGTCTCATCACATGTTGTACGCAACATAGATTGGATCTAGCTGATCAGTCAAAAAGCTATCCCTCAAATGCATTCGTTGTTTTTCACCACGCGAGTTGAGTGGAATGACACTTGGGTCCACCACGACGACTACGCCCACGACCACTTGGTGCTCTTCTAGCACGATGGTTGTGACGATGGGAACCAGGTCTAAAGCTGCTCTCTCGTCACCTTTCAGTTCAACAACGACCACCAATAAATTGGTCCAGTTGAAAACAGCACTATTAATGTAAAAAAATTTGAAATTATTATAGAAATATATCTTTGAATGTTATTTGTTTCTCGAAAATCTAGGTACTTTGCCCAGGTTCTTAGGACACAGAATTCGCAATTCCATTTCAAATATTGCGCAAACATCGACTTGTATCCATTCCAGATCTACATTTCAGAGATGGACCAAGAACAAAAGATATGTTATGGTAGGCTTTGCGCTTCCCTGAAATAGTTTTTGTTATCAAAACATATCAAGTAAACACCAGTTACGTTCACCACACCTCTGATACTATTTCATTATCGTATCTGCAATTCAAACCATAGTCTGTCTGGAAGCCTTTTGTTTCCTTCCATTGTTTCTTATTTGAACTTGCGTTGAGGAATTAGTTTGTTTTGCTCACTTTTTGTTCATGTGATTAAATCTTAAACCAATCCCAAGAGGAGTACTTGGTAAGGTGATCGACTTTCATCTTTGATAATATAATAACAAAGGAAAAAGCTAACAAAAGGTTGAAACAATAAGCTTCCAGACCAGTGTTTTTTATAAGGACTATGATATAACAAAAGAAAACATAGTTTGACATCAATCTTACCATTCCACGATGCTCTTGTGACCACGAATGACGCTCATCTCGATATCAATAGGATGGTATCGTAATCCACGTAATAACAAGGCTTCGTCTAATGCACCCACAATAAAGAGGGCATCGTGTGGTGCTAGAAAACAGAATAAGTATTTGAATAAAAACGTGATAAAAATCCTAAAGAGAAAATCTCGCTACTCGCGTCAAACCCTTCTTTTGCAATGTTTTGACCGCTACATTTGTTTAGAAATGAAGAACAAAATGAGGCTGAACTTAAAAAACTCTTGCTTTGCCGTCAACTAACCCTCGATTTTGGAGGTCGGTCGGTCGGTCAGAAATTTTTTTTTTTTTTTTTTTCATTCATGGAATTTTTTGTCTACATTTTGTAATTTTTGAAGAAAAAAATTCTCTTTGTCGAAAAATCTTTAGGTAGGCAAGTTGAGAAAAGAGTCGGTCGGCTGACGGCAAACCAACATTTTTTCTAAGCACACCAAAATCTTCCCTATCGAATTATCAACTAACCTCCGTCAGTTTGTGTAAGTTCCGTGCGTTTGACGAAGCCAAGGTATCCAGTACGAGCGTATTGCAGTTTGTTGCCTTCTTTATCAGTGGTTGCCAGCATTGCTGTGAAATGTTCTTCAGTGAGATGATCACCGGCCGATACGTTGAAATATCCACTACCGTTGTGTTGCGATGCTACCCAAATCTTTAAAGAAATTGAACCATTTTACACCCCATTCTCACAGACCCACTGGGAGCTCTTCCCAGTGGAAAAATTGGCCAAATCCCGTCCCCAGTGGAAAATCATCCTCCAATTTCCATCCCTACTGAAAATAATCAAATAAACACATCCTCACTGCAAAATATTTACTATTTTTCCCATCCCCACTGAATTTTCTGACTTGAAAACAAAAGAATTGAAATCCCCAGCCATAAAAAAATATGGGAATATCAATCTCCGTCGAGTTTCCGTACGTTATTTTCATCCCCTCTGGCTAAAAAGATTCTACCAGTTCTGTGAGAAGGGGTGGGTCATTTTGGCATAATAATAAAACCAAACGAAATTAAAATGTCTATTGCCGATGCACTCATTACTAAGAAATCCTTTTAATCTAGGTTGTGGTTTCAAAGCTTTTGTGAGATTGGTCTTCACATAGTTTGCACCCCCCCCTTTTTAATAGGGGGGGATGCCAACTTTCTGGAGGGCCTTTGTAGGGGGGTACCGAGATCTGCCGAAAAAACTAGGGGGGATGGGAATGTAGGGGGGATCAAATAAAAAAGGGGGGGTTTGGAAATTTTGGTACGAAAGTAAACTATAAATTAATAAGAACTTTCAACAGAACACACACATTTTAGATTAGATTTTAAAATGATCAAGATTAATGAAAAACGCTAGTTATATTCTGTCATTGTTGGCTCGTGACTATAATACTTCATACTCTTTCTTGTTAATAATTTTGCTGGTAGGTGGGAAAGCGAGTTTCCTTCGAAACGGATTTTCTGTAAAAAAAAGGGGGGGGGATAAGATTTCATTACAAAAGGGGGGGATGGGTATATAGGGGGGGATGAAATAAACCTAGGGGGGTTCATACCCCTCTGCAAACTATGCTTCATTTTCCAAAGCTTATGTGTCATAATAAAATTGGAGGAATAAGAGAGCAAATAAAACCAATATCATATTTAGCATAAAGGAAAATAAGCAGAATTCAAACCTCTCCAAGTTGTGAATCAATACAGAGTCCTCTGGTTTCCGGGTTGGCGATAACAACACGAACTCCTGGTAAAATCTGGAAAAAGATATTTTGAAATATCAGTGAATATTTATTTGCTGTAGAGTCTGATCGACCAAAAAAAGTTGAAATAAGATGAAAATGTTCAATTAAATACTTTAGCATTTACAATGATAAGCAAGACACAGTTAAAGGGACATAAAAGTAATGTAAACATTGCGCAAACCACGCGTCATTAAAAAGAACAATTAAAATCACGTGTCCAAAACAGACTTGAAAAACAATTGAAACAATCAAAATCAGCCATATTTGTTTTTTATTTTTTATTTTGACATGTGACATTTGTTTTGATTTTGTATCCCGCTGCATACGGTTTGTTTACAAAATTTGTCAGTACTTTTATGTCCCTTCAACGAGTTGACGACTCTCTAAATCGCAATGAACAGTGTGGATATTACCCTTCCAGACTCCATTAGGCAAAGGCTGCTTGGTGCACCACGTTCCACTTGCTGTATGCGATCGTGTCTGAGCGATCGTGTGTCGATGTAAACTGTGATCGGCTCAGGGTGCGACGCCTCCTGAAAACAAAAGCAAGGACGCGTGTTAAGCAAAATTATTTTAGAGAAATAGAAAACATCAACTTTATTTTTCCTGGAAGATGTGTTATAAATATGTAAATGAAAAGATTTCATTACACCAAAGCCAGTTGTCAAGGCTACCCTCGGCGATGAAAATGACATTATTAAAAACTGTCGATTTTAAAGCCATAATTAGTTCGAATACGGCAGATCGAACAGATCGAAAGTGTGGCTAAAACACAAACCTGCATGCAGATAGCAATATTGACTCTGGAGCCAAACGATGTGCTGACAGCTTTGGGTGAGAGACCAAGCGAACAGAATAGGGCGTTGAACGTTTGTATGAGGGTGATTCGAGGGCGTTCTTCAGCAATCACAACACACGTTCGAAGAGATGCTAAATTCACTTGCTTCAACTATAAGAGAGAAAATGAATCATTAATGGCGAATTAAATTTTGTTTATTTCCCTTCTCCTTGAACCACAAGGGATATTTGATTCAATCCCGGAAAACCAACAGAAAAAAAAAACATTTATTTCCTGAACGAGTTCTATGGTGACATCTAATTTCCGCCTAATTTTACATCTTCCTTTAAAGAAACAAGTCCAAAGACTACTCAAAATTATAACTTGTCATGTTAAATAAGGTGGTCTACGGTATAAATATTATTGATGCTATTATCAAAGTGGAGCATCCGGTCAGATACAATGTACCTTTAACGTGTTGATGTGTCTTGATAAGTGTTTGGTACACAATTCCATTACAGGATAAGAACATACTGTGTCACGAACTGAAATTAACAGGAAAGTAAATGTAGATAGAGACTTATTTTTTTCATTTTATTGATCAGAATTGACAAAAGGCGAATGGGCCGATAGAATGGCTTTACCGTTGATACTCTAATACTTCGATTTTTAAGGAGATTGGAATTTCTTCGAATTAGGAAGCGTATCGAATGGCAGAGCGTCGTTTATGAAAGTTTCTTATTGATTGCGACTTTCAATATCATCGAATAATGGAGAGTATCAAATAGTAGAAAGTCGAATTAGAGAGTGTTAGTATTTATGTTATGAAGGGAATCGTTCCACTTACCTCGATACTGGCTGACAGCTTGCAACCATAGACTTGGTGAAATTTCCAGCTCTACAGGTGGAATCAAAATGGTGTGGTGGCCTGAGTAGACACTAAAAACGTACAAAGGACAATTTTTCGAAGTAAGAGCTATTATCTATATCTTGGTCAAGAAATAAACAAACGGAACATAAATAACTAATAAACAGAACACAGACATTTACTTGATTGATTGATTACCATTCGGGTCCGATGGTAAGTTGGGCGGCTGCGAATACGCCAACAAAATATCAGATAACGCCCTAAACGAACGTCGAAACAACATTGTATGGCTGTTACCTACCTGCTGAGACACCATAGGACAAAGCCTAGACCACAATAAGGATCCATGCAGATCGCTACTTCCCTTGATGGATAGAGTTCAGCAGCCAGCTTTTGTGCTCGACAGAGTGAGGTGACCGCTAAATGTGACATCTACAAAAATAAGAAGGAAGAGAACAGAATAAAAAAGACGTTTAACAATTTTCAGTCCTTTTCCCAAAAGCCAAAAAGATTACTTGAAGAAGTATGAGAAACTAAAGAGAGTTTTTTGACTGACTGAGGCAAGACAGCCGAGGATCTTACGAATAAAAAAGAATACCTCAAAGAGGTAAAGATGTCTGAAATTTGGTGCAGTTAAGTTCCTTAGGTTAACTTTTAGCCTGGGCTTTACTTTCCCCCATTATGTGAATGAATGATTCATTGAATATAAAGCCCCAAAGTAGCTAGAAGCGAACATTTGAACGATTTATCGAATCCAGTGGATTCTTTATTTCCAGGAAGAACATTTTTAAAAATCTGGCGCTTAGGATCTTGGATGGGAAATAATTGACATTCTAAAGAATCCATTCTGGCCTCTTTTGAGTTTTAAATTCAATGGGAGTAGTCGATGTATGTTTGATATAATAACCCTAACCTTTACACCAGCAAGCATACCAGTTGTCGATACACTAAAATCAAGGTAAGCCAACAACTCGGGCGTAGGGGGCGTGCGATACTTGAAGGTCGCCTTCCGCCTTGGCAAATCATCTGTATTCAACATGGGCGGCCAAGTTTTTGCGTCGATAATATGTAATGCTTCTTTGGTTCTGAGTAATTTGATCAGTTGACTATTTGTTATTACGGCAACCGATTTACTGACTTGAACGATCATTTTAACGGTTGGTAAGGTTGTCAACATGTTGTTAGGATTTGGAGGACGAATGGGTACCGGGATTAAGCCGACGTAAAAACATCCATACACGGCTGCGATAAGATCCAGCCCCGGTGGGTATAAAAGAGAGACGTGATCCCCAGATTGTAGTTTTCCAACTTCGATAGCAACTTGGGCGAATTTTTCAGCTTTCTTGTGTAGTTGTAAGGAGTTGAGTGTGCCGGCAACGTGATTTTTATTGTTCAGAAGTGTATATAAATGTTGGTCAGGATTAGTGGCTGCTCGCCATTTGAGAATCTCAGTAATGTATTGGTGCTTCCTACTGACATCTCCACTACTACCACCACCGCCGCCGCCGGCTGTTTCACCATCCACGTCACGCCCTTGTGCTTCTGCCATACGTTGTCCTTTGAGGAGACCACCAACAATGGCTGCATTGGGTCCAGGTTCTGAGTAAGAGAGGAAAAAATATCTTTCAGGATTTTGACAAGGGGTTGTCAGGAGTCTTTTGATCAACATTCGCTCTACATTTGTCAAGTAAATTGACTAAAAAATATTTACATTTTAAAATGAATTGAATGATTTTATAATAAAAGCTCAATCAAATAAAAGCAAGATAATATAAAGAGAAACGAATTCATATAAAGTATCCAGGGTAAAGAAAACAATTAAGATACCTTGGTGCTTCGTCCTGGGTTTCGGCAGATTAGTGACCGTCGTGTGTGGACACATCAACAGATTCACCAGATTCAACGAGCCGTCCAAATATCTGACTTTGGTCTCGTTTGAACAAACTCGTCCGTCACTCGTTTTCGGTAAACCGTTTGGAGCAACGAGACACAGACAATAGACTCCAACACCGTGCACCGTGTCAATAGCAGGCAAGACGTGAGACATCCACTGGAAGCTTTTCTCTTCACTGCAATTACTCTTCTGCTCGACTACGATCACGATACGGTCCTCACGCAGTACGGACACGGAGAAAACGGCGATGCGGCCACGGTGCACGTGTTTTACGGGATCAACTGCTAGTACGGTGGCTTTGATATCTTCGGCGTTATGTTTCCGGCCTTGGATGCTCATGAGGCCGTCTGTGGTGCCAGTGATAAATACTAGCCCTCCCTGAAAACAAAAAAATAATAATTTCAATGGTATTGCTTTTTCACTCGATTGCGTATCATAATCATCATGTATCGCATAAAAGTCAGCAAAATCTCAATTGGTACATCTGACAGCTATTTAAAACGATTAAACACAATTCATGGACATTAGGCTCAATTTCCTAAACGCCCCCTAAATTTAAAAGCGCATTAAAACAACCTTACTCATTCTCGTCAGTGTAACAAACCATCCCCTTTGAATTTACTGTCTTTCGTTCTCAGTCTCCAAATTTAAAAAATAACACGGTATTCTGTGCCACTTAAAAATATTTGTTTTTGATTACCATAATGTTGTAATTATAATACAGCTTTCTTACCGGTCCTAGGAAGCCAAGCAAACCCGTTCGAACATAATTTTCATTTGATGGTACGCCTTCAATTATGGGTCGAGCCTGAAGAAAGAATATACTGGTAAGTCACGGTGTAAAGTAAACTTAAGAATAATTCGAAACAGGCTGTTCCGTTATCCATACAGGGGGTCAAAAAAATTCTTGGAAATTTGTGGACACCCCCTGGAAAATAGCGAAATTTGCAAAGAAACCCTTGGAAAAAAATTATACTTTAATGTGACAGTCTTCAACCCCCTGGAAATTTTAGAATAACTATATACTCTCTGGAGTATTTTCTGAAAAATACTCCTTGAGACCCCCCTGGTAATGGTCGTCCACTTCGTACAGAGTCCACTCCCTGTATGGATATAAAATGGAATGGCCCAATGCAGAGTCTTATAAAAAAAGTAGCAGCCGATTACTCTCGGGTACCTAATAGCCAGGGGATTGGAATAAGCGGGGGGGGGGGGTGGAAAAAAATGTCCTGGGTGGAAAATTTTTGAAAATGAGGCTAATACAGCAGAATTAGGACAAAAGAGAGGAGCTTTCAAAAACATTTCCGAAAAATTAATAAGCGGGGGGGGGGGGGGACGGCTTTTAAGTACCCGAGAGTAAGTGTGAAGTCGTTAACCACGGAGGTAAAAGCGATTTCAACTTTTACCTTGAATGTGTTATTCGTCCTGCCAGCCAGTCCAAAGAAAGAGATGCCGGTCGTGTAAGCGTTGATACATAGTTCACCAACTTCATCGATCTTACACAGCTCTGGAGTACCTTCCAAACGAACCACCACTACTTTGGCTGTGGAAACAAAGAAAAACGTGTGTTTTGAAAAATATTATTTTAAGATTTTGTATAAAAAATGGATTCGTTCTTTATCAATTTTTCCGGGGAATAAAATATATCATTTTTCAACCGTCATTTTTCAACCGTCATTTTTTTCACTGCAGAGTCATTTCTTCATTGTCCCTTATCAAGCTTCTCAAAGACAATTCCAATTTAATACTTTTTCCTTGGGTTTCAAAGATGCAAAGAGTCAACATATGAGGAGGTCAAAGTCGGCTTAACTTGTTATTCCCTAGAAATATTGATAGAAGATCACAATGTCAGACGAAAAACGCTCGACTTACCCCCAGGTATAACCATGCCACAATCTTGTAAGGTTAGTGCAGTCAAGGAGCCTTCTTTGTCAACTCGTACCACACCATAACTTAATCCTGTCAAAGATAACACACCTCGACCTGTTGCTGTCGATCCTGGGTTACCCGGTCTATAAAATAATGAAAGTCGAGGTCTTTAATAAAGCAAATAGCAAATCTTCTAATCTTCTTTCTTTATTAATGATCAGTCAGTCACATGCATTTGCAAGATATAAGATTGGGTGTATCGGATTCAATTTAGACATAAAATTGATTGTGCAGATCATATACAAAAGTTTGAAGCTATAACATTTTTACCTTCTAATAGCAACAGTTAGACCAGAACATGAGTGTGCACAGGGGCAAACCACTTCTTTCCGTAGGCCTTTCGCTTCGAATGTATTTACGAATGAATCGCATGCTGCCAGCGACCCTAAAAGCGAAAAAGAGTTACAATATTACTTCGAAGGGTGTTTATTAAATTTGTAGATTTGTAGGAGTGGCGTTTATTCGAAAAGGGCGTTTATCAAATAATTTTGAACCAAGGTCACTTTATTAAAGTGAGTGAGAACTCCATTTTGACTTTTGATTTTTGTTTGGGTAAAAATATGTTAATTTAAAGATGTAGAAATGAATCAAAATCAGTTTAAATACTAAAAGAATACAATTAATATCATATCTAAGTTTTTCTTCATATTATACTTTCTTACAGATAAACGCCACTCCTAGAGGGTAAACATCTATTCGAAGGGGGCTTTTTTTTGAAAGTTTTTCCCAAGGAGGAGCGTTTATTTAAGGGGGAGTTTGAAAGAAAGGAACATTTATTGGAAGTAATACGGCAAATGAAAAACAAACTATACAGTTGACTCTACGTAATTCGAACCACCATAACCTTGAAAGGTTTCAGCTTCAGCTAAATCAGCTCCGCTTCAAATATATCACTTTAACTTTTGGCTATTTTGATAACACCATTTTCCATCTAACTTTTTTCCATAGGTCTTTGTTATAAGCATTTATATTATTTTAAAAAACTTACATGGGTTTGCTCGATCGGCCAACATAAGCATCCTCAGTGTTGACAAGTTGACATCTTTGAAATCACGACCAGTGTGTAAACTCAAATGTAAATCCTTTGAACTTACAATACAACACGTTGCTAAAAAAGTACAAATTGAGGTTAGGTTTAAAGTATTTGATAAAAAGAAAAGGCGTAATTTATTCCAGGGTCACAACCTATTGTTTAAAACCCCTTTTGAAAAACCCTCCCTAATAAGAAATGTTCCTCTCATCTATGATATAAGGTCATTCAAGGAGGGGAGAGATTACAGATTTACTCAAAAATTAGTTTACCAAAAAGTTTTCCCCAATTTTGCAGCTGTTCATATTTCCCCAACACTGACTTTTTGTATTCATCTATATCCCTTTGTAACTTGACCTCCCTTCAGGCACAAGCTTTTGAATATGTCATGGTACAGACGTATATAGACCAGGCTACGAATAAAACAAATACATACCTTTTTGTCTGGTGACAAGTGGAAGCCAGATGGCGGAGGTAGTGGCTTGCACAGCAGGTGGAACAAAAATAACATGCACACCATTCAATACACTCTGTTAAGAAAAGGGAAGATTAATTATAAAAATCGTAAAATAATTTAGAATAAATTCTGTATCTGTACTTTTTGAAACGGGGGGGGGGTGGGTACTAGAGAAATGATGTTATTAAGATAGTAAAGTAAAGCAGTAGTACAGTGTAGTCAAACTGGACAAGGGCAACTATTTCTAATAGAAAACTATAAAAATAAAAACTGCAAAGATGAACAATTGTTAAATGGTGCATTTATCTTAGCAAGATCCTAAAAATATATGATTGGGTGTATATTAGTTTGTAATCTCGTTCATGAAAAGAGTATATTATTATAATCAAGAAAAGCAAAGCAAACGAGAAAAGTGTTTTTATAATAGAGTGATACTCACAGCAAATATAGAATGCCAAAGACCAATTTCTTTCTTGAAATCTACTAAACTGACCATCACTTCACCTAAACAAAGGAATGTTTATCAATCATATTGGTGGTAGTGACTTATAAGTAGAGTTGAAATGGAAACTTCATACAGAGATCAACCTTTTATGTACACTATTAACAGCATTGCATCCAAGTTACAACAATTTGGATAATTCTCATACTGGCAAGACTACAAAATTTTATAAACGGCAATTGAATTGGCTGGAGAGTTCCTACAATTTACACGTAGAGACAATTGTTTTGTAACATAACAATCATTTCAACTTTGTGGGAAAATCACCCGAAGAAATACGACTCTAGAAATATATAATCTATGATTGGTTTAAAGGCCCCCTGTGCCCCATACGACTTGTAAATTTCTTTCTAATAATATTAATAACAATTATTTCTTACCCTCTGTGTATCCACATGCCTGTGTCAAAGCAACTGTATGCATGAACATTGAATCCCTGGTTACAACAACGCCTAAAGCACTGCCATCTTTATCTACTGTATGTTCGATGTATGCTGCCATCTTCTTGTCTTTTGACATGTGTGGTGGATGCCAGTCACGTTGAGGTTTACCCAAATTGTCTGTCAGGAACCAATTCACTTTAGGCCATCCTTTAAAATTGGCAATACCAGAGCCACCCTCTTCACGAGGGACACTTTTATAACATGATTCAGAAGTTAAGATCCAGTGCACACCACAACTGCCAAGGAGAAATCCAATTTGTTGCAAACCAGCATCCTTTAAAAAAATAATTGAAGATTTTCAACATTGGGCTATCATGTTCAATTAATACTCAATTAGCCCAGACTAAATACGTCGTTCTGGCTCTTAAAAATCAAGTTTTTAGAATTTAGTTTGTGAAATAAGCTTTGGGATTTTGTATACAGTGAAAAAGAATAATTTCACAATACCTAGAAAAATAGGTTTAAAACCTAAAGTAATGTAACATGTAGGAATCGCTTAGTTCTTATAATTGATATAATAGTAAATGAAAACTTTTATATAGTTCATGTTGAATGTGAAAAAAATCACAAAGCTTTTTACATCTTTTTGGACAGGTGGGTGGATAGGAACTGGCACAACGCCAGCGAATAAACATCCATAAAATGCACACGCAAAGCCAACGATGTCATCAGGGCTGTACATCAGCGCTACCTGTAGTGTGAAAATAAAAATTTAATAATTGATGAATGAGTTTGTAAAAACGAAGTCATATTTCTCGAATTGTCTTCAAATTCAACTAGACTAGACAACTAGCTTTTCATTCAACTTTTAAAGGGGGCTTCATAATTTTATTAAAAATCAGGGGTGACGGAAAAGTTGTGTAGGAGAGCAGATTTTTATGACAAAGTAATTATATATATTCATAACATTAAAAGATAGTTACTTCGCAATAAATTTGCGCTCTCCTACACCCCTGAGAAAGCTACTGAACAGTTATCATTTTATTACAATAATAATATTTGATAAAAATAAGGTTTTTATTTACTTACCCTGTCTTCTACCATTATGGAAGTGCCATCTCTAGGGTTTCCTACTTTGTGCAATAATGCATATGCTATTCGATAGCTCCTACTTAGTAGTTTGCCTGGATAAAATAAACAAAGACTAACTTTATTATAGTCTATCAATTATACAGTAGACAAGGCAAAGTTACTCAACATGACCCAGATTTTCAATATTTCGCTGACTTTTCCTAATTTTTAAGGGCAGAAAAGTCTCTTTTCATACTGGCAGAGGAACTGTGAACACTTATTATAACAGGTGGGCCGATTTTTTATGTAGAGCAAGGTTGAGCGGTAAAAAGATCAACTTTGTGTAACAGTCAAGTAGTTAGTTTGTAACAATCCATCCTTTAATAACCTATTTTTTAACAAAGGCAGGGATATCAGCCCTCCCCACTGGACTCCTTACGAAGTAGGAATTCCTCCATTTTTAAGTAGGAATACCAGCGCTGTCTAGACACTGCTGGTTCTGTGCATGCAAGACACAGATAACATGATGCATAGGCAGGAATTATGACTTAAATACGATCCACAAAGAATGAATATCATCAAGCTTACCATATAGTAATGTATAAATAATTTTTCCATGATGATCAACAACTGATATTGCTGGAGCTTTATTTGACGAGGTACCATATCTTCTAACAGCATCCAAAAAAGAGTTTGGTAACCCGTCAGGAATCTAGGAGTAGAAAAATGCTGACTCAATAATAATCAAGTAAAATACAGGGGGGGGGGTGGACGAACCTTTTCAAGAGAAAAAAAAATATTGAAAATGTGTCGATACCCCCTGGAAAATAGCGACATTTGCATTTGCATTTGCAGTACCCTTGGAAAGAATTTTTTCATACCTTAAAGTGAGGGTGGACAAACTGAAATCAGTCTTTTACCCCATGGAAATTTTAGAATAACTTTTTTACCCCCTTGGAAAAATGAAGAAAGATCCCCTGGGAATTTTTCTTGGCTAACCCTCTGGAAATGTTCGACCACCCCCTGTATGGATATGAAATGAAATGGCCCAATATAGTATCGTTCTATTTTCAAATATGGTGAATAATAAACAAAAGATATTTACCAAAAGTTGTTCGCCAACAGAGGGTGTACTTTGGGCACCTTCAGGAGCAGGAGCTGTTGGATCTGGGGATGTGACTAGATAAGAAGAATTCAAATATATTGAATTGTTGTTGAAACAAAAAACCATAGCAGATGTGGCTATTTTTAATTTTATACTATTGTTTCAAAGACTGTTTCAAGACATTTTATTTACTTTATTTGTTTCGTTCAATGGCACATTATTCAGCCTTTCTCATTTAGATGAATTTTTCTAATATCCCTGAAATAGGACAAACAAGTTGTAGAAATTGTTTGACGATTGATGATTAGCAGTATATCATAAATAATTTGTTTTCCAAACTGCTTTTTATTACAGAGTATATTGTGCTCTCTTTAGTCAAAAATTAACAAACCTTCAACACCATCATCTGATTCCTGGAAGAACTGTTCCATTGGTTTCTTCTTTGGGCGCTGGGAAAAGATAGAGACGAAATAACATTACTCTTGATGTATAGCAATTGAATCTAGATCAGGATACCACTGATCAACAGAAGGTATAATAAATCAAATATTATTCCAGAATTTCAAAAACATTATCAAATGTATAGATTAGATAAAAATACTACATTATTAGGTACAGTAGATAAATTTCCATGGTGAATTTCAACTGATTGAGGATCTCAATTCTAATCTTTTGGAGTCTGTTGTTGATTTCTCTTATGCATTACCTTTAGCGTATTTAACAACTGTTGTATTTTAGTTGAAACTCTACTTGGATTATCATCTTCATCTTCTTCAACTTGAAGACGTACGCCTTTCCCTTGAGCATTTGCTTTTAATTTTTGATAGTTTATTTCATTTTGTAAAAGAATGTCACTTGTTAGATCTGGAGGAGGTGGTAAGTCTTGTATTCTAGTTTGTCCATCAACGACTGTTATATGAGGTTCTGAAGGATAAGCATGTAAAGACAACTCGTGATCTGAATAGTCATCAACTGATGGTGAAACGATAGTTGATGGAGTATTCTGTGTGTTTGATACATTCAAGCTTTCAATTGAACTTGGTGGTGTATCTAAAACAAAAACATGGAATCTATGAACCTGTGATCTTTTCCGAGACAAGTTTTTTAAGGCAAATTTTAGGTGATAACCTTTTGACCATAAAGTCAAATCTATTTTTTCGAAAAAGTTTCAATTTGATATCTCACTTACAATAATACTTTCTTTCAACAAGCACAAAAAACAATTCCATCTAAACCTTATCAAACGATTTGTTGTATTTGTAATTTTACTGACAGCTTATTCGAAAAATGACAGTTTGAAATAGTGGTTGGAAATTGAACAAAAATCATAAGTTTCAACCTAAAAAACATTGGTGAGACATTTTTGACTGTTATTTGAAGTACTTAAATTAAAACCAAAATTAGCTCACCATGAAAATTTGTTGGAGGCTGTTGTGAATTATATGATCTTGAATTTCTATTTGATCCTGAATCATTATGTGATGGATCTGTATTTTTCTTCCTGGTAACAAAAGATTGCCGTTTGGTTGGTGCAGGGAGGGCTATACCAGCTTCCTCATGTTCCTTTTGCCGTTGAATTGCCAAATTTATGGCTTCTTGACGTATAGCTGAAGGAAAGATAAAGGAGTAATTAAAACACTACTTTCATAACACGAAAAGAAAAAATAATTTCTTTTGAACCAGTTTTTATTTTCATACAGTTTAAAGGGGTATTCTGAAGTGACCAAACATAATCTAATCAATATAATTTTAAGTATTTTTCAAAATAAGAAATTTTTTTTCACAATCGCGTGAATTCTATTGCATAATTTGACGGCATTTTGAGATACAATAGATCAACATTTTTATAGATTATCTGATGTAAAAAAATATCTCATTTACCTGGTGGAACTTGTGGTCCCGCATCACTGAACTTTGAAATAGAGGAAGCATTAGATGGCTTCCTTGAGCTGTATGGTGAAACTTCATATGAGCTATTCGATTCATTTCGTTTTACTCTAGCCAGACGTGGAGAACTGATACTGGAAGACTTTTTTACTTCACCATTTTTTGCTGTAACTGCGCTGGCTATGTCACCAGGAGGATCTTCCTCATCTAAAGATTTAAATAATTAACATATACGAGTTGATCAGGTCATCAGGTGGTTCAAAGATATCAAGCTGAAATTTTCGTCTGTGTCTACATTTGGCAATAATTTCTGATCTCTTATTCAGTAAGTTCTTGAAATACTTTTTGGAAGTCTATCTTGCATGGCTTGGCAGCAGGTTTTAGGTGCCCCCTAAGAATTCAGGTGACCCCTAAGATTTAGGTAACCCCTGGTTGCCAAATATTTTAGGTGACCCCTAAGCCAATGACACGTCAAATTTTTTCGAAAATCCTTTTCAAACAATCAAACTAATACAACAGTTAGTTTAGCTTATTGCTAAATAGAATAAATGCCCTAAGAAATAAGAGATAAGCTAACTACTGAAGGTTCAAGCTACATTATCAAGGTTTTGTAAGTCAGGGTGCAGATCCCTAGCCAGACAGATTTTTTATCTAAGTAAATGCAACACGATTAAAGAATTTTTACAGATCAGTGCCGTAAGAAGCATTTTGATATTAAGGGGGGCTGAAGTTTGGTGACACCGCGAGGGCCAACCATGGTTTGGACCGAGGGGGGAAATTTTGAAAATTTGAGCTCTAGATTGCTTGAAAATGCACTCAAAACATACACTTATAAGACAATTATGACAAATTAAAAAAGAAAAACTTTGCATTTTGCAAAATAACCATTTTTTAAAAAATTATTGGGGGCATAGCCCCCCCTCCCCCCAGTTGCTACGGCACTGCAGATAATATATTAGATACCAAATTGTCAGTTTTTGAGCATTGCTTAGATTAAAATATAAGATGAAAAAGTGCCAACCTATGGTCTGGTAGGCTGCTTATAATTCAATCACCAAATATAGAATCTAGCCCCCAGGTCCATCTGAAAAATTAGGTGACCCCTAACATGGTTAGTCCCCCCTAGCCACAGTAAAAAATCAGGTACCAATTGCTGCTCGACCTTTTAGCCCCCCCCTACGGCCAGGGGGGGTTCCAGCCATGTATGATTTTCTCGCCTTGCTACCTAGCCAGCCTACCAGTAAGATACAAGAGGAGTCACATCTGACTTTACCGTGACGATGGACTGGGTGTACAAAATAACAAAAACGGGCAGCAAGGCGAGAAAATCAAGAAAGACTTCCAAAAAGTATTTCAAAAATATGACCTCGAAATAGTCATCCAATGCAACATGAAAACCATAGACTATCTGGATGTAACGCTTGATTTGAACAGCCGCTGCTACCGACCGTACCACAAACCAAACAACAAGCTGAGTTACGTACATATACACTAGAATCATCCACCAGTGTCATCCTCAAAAAGATTCCACTGTCTATCCAGAACAGGCTGTCAAATTTATCTTCAAACAAAGATATATTCAATGTAACAGTCCCGTATTACGAAGATGCCCTGAAACAATCCGGGCACAACCATAAATTCGAGTACACACCTAAACAAAACAACAATCGTTGACGTAAAAACAGAAAAAGAAACATCATTATGGTTCAATCCACCGTTCAATAACAAAGTTGCAACAGATATCGGTTGACAATTCCTGAATCTTGTCAATAAGTAGTTCCCCAGAGGTCACAAATTCAATAGGATCTTTAACAAGAACAGTATAAAGGTCAGCTACAGTTGTATGCCAAATATGAAATCGATAATCAACATGCATAACAAAAAAGTCTTGTCCACCAACGAAAACACAAACGAAAACCAGACCTGTAATTGTACACAGAGACAGCTATGTCTCATGCAGCAGAACTGCCTGGTAAAAAGTATCGTTTATGAAGAAACAGTCACCAGCGATTTACCAAACTACGGAGAGAGGAAATACATTGGACTTTGTGAAAGTAAGTTTAAACAAGCAATATGCTGAATGGACCTACCTGATGATGAAACTTAAATAGCAATAAGGAGAAAAACAATCATTAAGAAAATATAGCAGTTAGCGAAAATGCATTAAATTTCATCATTGATATTTGATGGAGGGGGAGGGGTTTAGGGAAAAAAGAAATAGAAAGTTCCGGTTGCAAATTTGCAAAAGTTTTGTTGACAATTGAATCATGCTTGATGGTGTCATTGTTATCAATAATTTTTTTAAGTGAAAAAACAAAGAAATATATGGGAAAAGCCCAATTCAAATCTGCAAAAACGGCGATTTCCGGCACACTTCCGGCATTTTCAGCCGGAAAAACATGATTCTCAAAAATCGAACTCAGTCATGTTTTGGGCATTGCTATTACGCATCTATGTGCAAAAAATCAGAAAAAAGTAATGATGAAATCTCGAGAAATTGCCAAAAAACGATTTTTCCAGCATATTTCCGGCATTTTCGGCCGGAAAAAATGTTTTTCGAAAATCGGGCTCCGTCACATTTTAGGTATTGTCATTTTGCATGAATGTGCAAAATTTCATAAAAAATATAAAGTACAGCTCGAGAAATTCAAGAAATACTGTATTTCCGGCGAAAATAGGTTGTTCCGGCGATTTTTAAATAGTTCCGGCTTCAAAAATCAATTTTATTGAAAATTAAAACATGCTTGATGGTGGGCATTGCTATTAATAATGTTTTTGAATGAAAAAACAATCAATTATAAGGAAAAAGGCCAATGAAAATCTGCAAAAACGGCATCTGAAACGGCGATTTCCGGCATTTCCGGCATATTTCCGGCATTTTAAGCCGGAAAACATTTTTTCTCAAAAATCGGACTCGGCCATGTTTTGAACATTGTTAATACGCATCTTTGAGCAAAAAATCAGAAAAAACTAATGATAAAATATCGAGAAAATGTCAAAAAACCAGTTTTTCCGGCATATTTCCGGCATTTTCGGCCGGAGAAAATTTTTTTTCCAAAATCGGGCTCCGTCACATTTTGGGCATTGCCATTTTGCATCATTGTGCCAAAAATCAGAAAAAACTAATGAGCCAATCCTGAGAAAAGCTGGTAACAGACGGACGAACGGACGAACGAACGAACGGACATCGGTTAATTTATAGGACCTCTACCCCACCGGGGTAGGTCCAAAAAGATTCACCAGCCACAAATCAAACTTAAACCTAGAAAGATACCGCAACAACACAGCTTTATCCGCTGAAGTATGACATATCAAAGACCTAAACAGCCAACCAACCGTATCCTGGCAAACCATTCGCAAATCCAAAGCATTTACTCCAGATACCAAACGATGCAATTTGTGTCTTGCCGAGAAATTTGAGATTGCGAACTATCCTGACAAGAACTTACTGAATAAGAGATAAGAAATTATTGCCAAATGTAGACACAGACGAAAATTTCAGCTTGATATCTTTGAACCACCTGATGACGTTCAAACTTGACATCAAAAACATTTTTTGAAGACAACATATTGTATTTTATTTTCTAACGTTATTTCATTTCACTGAAGATTGGTGCCTGTGCACCATGAAACTCTGAGTTTGAAACAAAGATATTGAGTCAACTCTTTATTATAGTACTGCTATTTACTTATTGAGCACTCTACGAGGAGAAGATACACACTCTCTACAAAAATAATTAACATAAGAGCATTTTTAGTTACGTATATAATACCAATACCAATAACACATCTTCCTGATGGTTTACACACTTTTATAACAAATGCGTTTTTTCACTTCATCATGGATATTCTTAATCGTTTGGGGAAATTTATCATAAAACAACCACACGTATTCTAAGGTTAGAATAGAATGTCAACCTAAATTTAGCATGTAATACACACCTGAAGCATAGAAAGACATCTTTGTGAAATTATTGAGCCTTACCAGGGGGGTCGGCAATTTACAGTTAAAAATGCTCTAAAATGGCCTTCTTAGGTTTTGTTGAAATTTCATGATGGTGATACTCTTATAGCGTATTCTTATTTTTTTGTCAATTTCATTATGAATATTCTTATAAAGTATATTCTTATAAAAAAGTTAGTTTCTAATGATTTGTTTGACCTATTTATTCCCTAGGCACGAGAATTCTTGGTCAAATATATTTATTACCTTTTAAGTTTGTAGCATATATTTTCAATAAAATGTAAGATCAAAATCTGTATGCAGTAACTTGAAAAAGACTCGTAAGAGGTTGAAATATCGTTACAAAAAATGTTTTATGTTTTATTTTGATTTGGTTACACATCACATGGCTTTTTTATGTTTAACTTATAAAGAAGTGTGTATTCTTAGGATCACCATGCTTACCCAGCTGGCACATAATATTGTTTTAACATTTATCTAGTGTTCATAAAGTCCATTTACCTTTAGATGAACGTTAAAAAGCGGCATTGTGTGCCAGTTGGGTAGATTTCTGAAAGTTAAAGGCTTATTGGGACAGTATAAACTTAAAAGGACATTTTTCTCTTTAATAAAATAATAAATTTTCATCTTTGATGGAATAATAATATCAACAGAATAATCTAAATAAACACATTGTTAGTTTGAAAAAAATTACCTTTTTGTATGTACTGGGATAGCAGCCTTGCTCTTTTCTTATCGTAGCCTTTTTGAGTGATGTCTCCTGAAAAAAAATGTTTGCCTTATGTTATTACTTTTAATATTAAAGTTGTCAAAACATCTAACAATTTGGGATTATTAAGAAGAACAAAGTTACATGAAAACCAGAATGTGAATCTTCAACAGGAATCAAACTAGAAATTACACTCACAAACATCAATTTATTAACAGAAGAAACAAAATTAATTCATATTCATAATCAAACAAAAGAATTTCTGTCAAGATTCTTGCGAATGTTCAAATAACATTTGCATCAAAATGATTTGCCATTGCTAGATGCTAACATTTCAAAAAAAGCTGCAAAGGGTGGCGACTAGCCTGAATTAAAAGATAACGTCGCATCAAAATAAGAAAGCCTTAAGTCCATTTTTGTAGTTTTGAGAAAATCAAGTTTAAAGGTTTGAAATGGCTGCCATTTTTGACCATGTTGGGCTAGCTAGCTGCTTTTTTGATATGAATATAAATGAAGAAAGATCTTTCAAGTTCTAAAGTATCAACATTGTCACTTATACCATTGCGGAGATATGAATGCTTCTTCATAGCATGTTTTTCGAGAATGGACTTAAACCTTTTTTTCTATGTAAATTTCCTTGATTAAAACTGAAAATTTGAAAAATTTCCAGTGAAAAAGTGTCTTAACTCCAAAATGGACTTAAGACTTTCTTGCTTTAAACTTTCTTAACTTTTTTGAACTGTTTAACTAAAACCTTAATCTAAAAGGTCCTAAAGTCCAACTAAAATGACAATGGACTTAAGACTTTCTTAACTTGAGAAAATTTCAAAAATAAAAATTCTTATTTTTCAAAAAACTTAAAATTAGGCCACTTTAGGTTGGTTTTTGATGGATTTAAGCCAAAAATTCGATAAAAAATGGGGTGTAAAGCATCGGTATGGTCATAACTCAATTTTTGAAAAAATGGACTTAAGGCTTTCTTATTTTGATGCGACGATAAGCAAGATTTATTAAAACATGGGATCCCAGAGGGATGGTAGGGGTTGGGAGTCATTCCCAGTTTTGCAAGGTCTGTACAATTGGTGACAAAGGCCTTTAATATAATTGCAGTTTAGTCCTTCCAAATATTCTTTAAAATGCTGGCTGAATTCTAAAAAGGTAGGTCAGCATCTGCCACAAACAAAAAGGACATTTTTTCTACTGATTCTTCAGAATTTTCTTTCTTTTAACTATAACTTACAAATTTCAAGAGGGACAAAGGCCTGACGTCAGAGAGGCATTGATTTCATCTGATTATTGTAGTTCAGTGCAGGAAAAATATTCTTTATACACAATACAGTACTTATTAGAGTTAAAATTTGAAACGAAATATACTCTATGCCAGATTGAATTTCAGACCTTCTAAATATAAAGTTTTAACAATCTCAATACAGCAGTTACTAATCAATTAAAATAAGAACTGTGCTACACTACTCGTTGATTTTAAGGGCTGAATTTTTCTTATCTTTAGGTTCTCAAACTAAAGTGGAAATTTGATGTGAGTGTGTTTTCTCAAAGAATCCTTTCTGATTGGATGAAAGGGCTTTTCTTTCATTTGATTGGATACTTCTTTTTTTAAACAATCGCATGGCAATTTTTTGATTTGGCAAAATAAAACAATTGATATGGACATGTTTTTTAATTGTTTCGTTTTTGGCATTTTCAAAAAAGCTAAATTTTGATTGGGATAACTTGGAGGTCTGAAATTTTCACAGGATGTTAGTAGTGATGATAGGACCCCAAAAAGTTCTTTTCCCAAAATTCTAGCTGTTGTAGGGGCCGGTTAGGAGCAAATTTTAGCATTTGCATGTGTTTCGGAAAATGATCTAAATCAGAGCTAAAAACCCAGGAAGTTGTCTATCTGACCAATGATTCTCATAGAGGGATGGTAATTAAAGCAGCCTATTGTTAAAAGGCCCACATTTTCCTATCGTGGGGCCCTTTTTAGAGCACTTTTTTAGCACCTATTTTCCCATTGACAATAAGTGCCAAAACACCAAAGTAAAAGGCTTGATAGGGTATAAGACTTCCATAGCTTCTTTTAAAATAGTTGAATAGTCAAGTTATTAACACCAATATAACAATTGAGCTATTAAAAGGCCCGTTTGGAGCTAGATTTAGCATTTTTCCACTGAAAATACTGCAGCAGAATTACTAGTATGTTTCTAAACACCTAATTAAAAGGCTGGAGTGGGTGTAAAACCTTCATAACTTCCTTTGAAGTAGTTTAATAATCAAGTTATTAACACCAATAAAACATTTGAGCTGTTAAAGGGCCCGTTTGGAGCTAAATTTAGCATTTTCCACTGGAAATACTGCAATTTATTCTGCTTCTCTTACTGAAATTAACTTTACACCTAGTCTAATTTTTGCTAAATTCAGCTCATTTTGAGACCTAGGAACATAATATAACCTCATGAAGTTCTTTCAATTGTGTATCAAACAGTAATGATAACTTATTTGATGTTCAAAACCTTTTCAGGGTCCAGAATCGAGCAAATATTTAACTTCATTTTCCGTTAACATGCTAAAATACTGCTCGTTTTTGGTCCATTTAACAATGATAAAGATCACAGAAAAGACTTTTTAAGCTTCATGAATGATCCAAGCATCAAATAGCGCCTAAATGAGCTATGAAATAACAATAACCTTCGGGTAATCAAATTTTAGCATAAAAACATGGCCTTCAAGAACTCTAAGTCCACTCTATGCTAAATTTTTGCTCGTAAAAGGACCCTAGAATGCTTTATATCGGCCAAATTTGTTTTTTCTATCTTTTTGAATGCCTCAAGTATACATAATATCAATATCATACTTCTTTTGTGTTTATCTTAACTGTGCTGTGTTGATTAAAAAAAAGCCACATCTACTGCTAAAAACATGCTCATAATGGGACCATACAACCATTTTTAGTGATTGCTTATGTTTGTATATTGATCTTATAAGGTATAAAAAGGCATGTGCAAAGTATTAGAGTCATAGCAGAAAAATTGAGAGAGATATAAGCCTCTAAATCCAAATGCTAAGTATTTGCTCCCACTAAAATGCTAAGTATTGGCTCATTTTTGGACCGCACTTTGTTGAAGCATAAGTCATGAAATATTTAAGCTTTAGAAAAAATTCCTTTAAATCTTTAAAGTTCATCTTTTCCACGCAACCATCATCAGGGCATAATTTCAGTTCATTCATTATGTTAGAAATGAATGATGATTTCCCAAGACCCCTGAAAACGAAACAATTAAAAAACATGTCCATATTGTGTTGATTGGACAACAAAATATTTGGCGCTTTCACCAGCTTTCACGAGTGTTTGTAATGGAACAAAAAACAATATCAGTATTTTCCAGGGGGTGAATTTTTAATTTTCTTCTATTTCTTCATGTTTGCCAATCCGGGAAATCCTAACTTAATTTTGAGTTTGGCAAATCCCCAAGATTGGCGAACAATCATTGTTTTCCCACTTATGATTTTTATTTTTGATCTCTTATTCTTATTGTTTTCTTTCATTGATTGCTTGGTCAATAACTTTTTTAGAAATAGAAAAAGTAAAAATCATGTGTAATTTCTTGAAATAGAAACACACCAAAAATCTCAACTTTCATAAAAAATCACCTTCATCTAACCTAATAACAGCTGGTCATAATTTTCTTACCTATATACGATAACCTCTGAAGGCACTTGAAAATTAACCACCTGAGGAACATAGTCCTCCCACGTAAAATTCTACAATATGAATCTTGTTGTGCACCAGAGAAAGTCAAAAACTAAATTTTATCAGTCATCTACAGGATGTATTTGATGCTGGTCAAAAATAGAGGGGGTATTTGTGACATTTTTGTCGAGGTTTACATTTTGCCCCATAAAATGTGCTAAGTTCGAGGTTGACAACTGAAACTTTAGTATGGTTAGGCTGAATAATTTTGCTTTCTAGACATATAAGTATCTTTTTATGAGGTTTACCCTAACTCGAGATATGCTTTTTTGAAGTAGGAGCAAAAGTTGAGGGTAACATGGCCTGAGGTTGACACTGTTAGGGTTCTTTGACTCCCTGTAAGTTGACTTTTGATTTAGATTTTGGATATGTTATAGCTCTGAAATTATCTCAAAGGGTTGAAAATTGCTATGACGGGTGTTATTTGAGGTTGACATTTATTAAATGGATCCAAAAATGAGGTTGACATTAGTTTTGTGCATAATTTTGACAAAGATAGATCAATATGATGACTTTGGCTTACAAAATATCATTATTGACCATCTAAAAATCTTTTTCCAAGAAAATGTCTGTTATTTGAGCAAGTTTTGAGGTTGACAGCAACTTTTATTTCAATGCAAGGTAAAGTGCCTTTTGATGGAAACAACCAGAAGCTCTTTTAAAATCATTTGTAAACCTCAATTCTATTTGTTTTTAAGACAGATAGACTATGGAATTGGATTCGAATGGTTATTGAAGAGTTTTTTGAGGTTTACACCCCAAAAAGCCTTTTCTGTCCAATTTTGACTCAATACAGACTTTTCCGGCTTGTCAACCTCAAAAACAGCTCATTTAATGGGTTTTGTTTGAAAATCTGTCTTTGCTTAGCATTTTTGCCTTGCTTAAAACATATTGTAATGTTCTAAGTCTAAATTTTGAGGTTTACAGTGCATTTTAATAACATCGATTTTGTCAACCTCAAATTAGGTAATATAACAGGAAATCTTGGTTCTTTTAACACTTTTTGTCCTGTATAACTATCCAGGGAGCTATTCTCACCAATTTTTACATTTCCTTTTTAGTTCCCTTTTCTGAGGATGACATTTCCTTGAACTAGTCGTTTTTGGCCTGTCAACCTCAAACTGGCTCGAATAAGGGAAATACTTATATCTATGGCTTTGTCTTCATTAGCTCTATCACCTCCTGAAATCTTACTTCAGGATATCAAGTTTTGAGAAAGATATTAGCAAAATTCTAAATTTGGTGTTTTTTTTGAGAAATAAAAATGTCACACTATTTTTGACCAGCATCATTTGCACAACAAGGATGAGAGTTACCTGAATCAAGTTTGCAAGACAATTAAAATTAAAACTTGAAAGTTTGAAACAAAATAAAACGTGCAGCAGCCAAAATCAACCAACCAAAATTTGTCATTCAATTCCCGAGACAGTGCTTCGATTTTTAAGGCCTTGTTTATACGCGAAAGTAAAATTTCCGGGAAACAGCCTATCCGGTGGTGCGCGGATCTAGGTGGGTTCCGCCTCCCCGTAGATCTTATCTTTTTCTTGGGAAGTTGATCTTCAAATTAGTTTTGAAGGTTGGCTTGGCTCAAATTTTTTCGTCTATGGCTCAAATTTTAGGCAATTTCTCATAGTTTTTGAAAATGTTAATTTCATTAAAAAGCGCCGGGTCATTTTTTCATGAATCCCTTTAGCTTTAGAAGTTTTGCGGCGCATTTTTTTGCTTGTGAGTCAAGTAAACGATTTAGCGCTTTTGCACAGCATTCATCTTTGATATGCATTTTGGCGGGAAGCTATAGTGTGACTAACTGCCCTTACGCCAATGCGCCAAAAACGTTTTAGTTGTACGCCGAAGATCTTTGGTGTTAGCTAGTTACACGAAATCCATACTGGCTGGTTACGTCAATATCTTACTTTATATTTTTGCTCCTTAAATACACCGCCACCAATACGCCAAAAGTAAAAACTGTCTCACATCAAATATACCGCCAACTGCTCTAAATTGGGACTATCTGACAAAACATAAAACATACCCTTTGTCAAATATTTATACCAAAAGGTTTTCAACAGAAAGTTTTCAAACAAAAAGAAAATGAAAATTATTACCTTCATCAAGTTCTAATTGAAGCTCCCTCAATTTGTCCCATACTTCCTCAGGAAGATTTATCATACCACTGGGCTCTACCATCTCTTCTTCAAACAAAATAACTGCATTAAACTAAGCATTATAATACACACAAAGGTTTGTCAAATCCTCTGTGAATACTGTGATCAGCCAGGAAATTAGAGATCTAAATTCTTTTGATATGAATCTATTTTGTCATCAATTTTCATTCTAAAGACACTGAAATTAAAGTTCATCAAAATGGATATAATTGAAAGTTAATTTGAAGTTTGAATCCCCACAATCTATTGAAAAATTTATTTGTAATCACAGGCGTCTGAAACAACCAATTAGCAAAGTTTACAAGATTTCTCTACTCCTCCAACTGCTTCAAGAGGCCAATGTTTTCGTCGGGCTTCCCAGCTTTTTACCGGGTTGGCTTCCCAACTTGAAATTAATGGCAATAATAAATTTTGGTGAATTACAAAACGGCATTGCTGTGCAACATGGATCATTTGATCGGCAAGTGAAAATATGAGTTTATTTGAGAGTCTGTTAAAAATTACAGACTGTGATGGAGGAAGAAAATCCAATAAATTAGAATGTATCCCGAATGTATCTGCAATTTTTTAACGGATATTACTAATTTGAATAAAAATTATGATTTATTATTCAAACACTTTACATCACAAAGGGATTCCAGGGTAACATTTTTGAGAAATGATTGAAAAAACAAACGAAGAACAAAATATTACAAATGTAGTTTTTATTCATAAGAATGCGTTTCTTAGCATAATTGCGAAGACCGTTCAACGAAGATAAAGGCTTTGTGCAGACTATAAATTAGATTTAGTGCTCATAATGGCGGCCAAACAAGAGGGGAAAGGAAAGGAGGGACTGAGAGGGACGAGCGCCAGTAGAAAAATCGAAAGAATCTTCAAGTTTTGAAATTATTCAAGCAGCCAAAATTTTTGCAATTTGTTTTATGGTATGTGTGATATATATAGTACGATTGTAATTTCTTTTTTACAGCGTTATAACTTGGCTTGTACAACTTTTATCAAATCATTGTCTCTCTTCCAAAATTTAAATGTTAAAACCTAAAAATTGGTAGATAGACTACTGTACATGTCCAGACGATCTCAATCGAAAGGAATCGACGATCGAACCAGTCGAACCAAATCGAACGCAATCGACCGATTGAAATTCGATTGTCGAACCCAATCGAATCTCAATCGAATATTACCGCAATTTTCAGATTCGATTGATTTTCGATTGCGTTCGATTGCGTTCAATTGCGTTCGATCGTCGATTCATTGACCCCCAGATTGTTCATCGCATAATTTCTATGGGAAATCGAAAGTAATTTCATTCGCATCGGCTTGTGATGTTTGAGAGTTTGGATGTTGGGAAGCTGCAAGAATAAAGCCAGACGATCTCAATCGAACGGGGAATCAACGATCGAACCAGTCGAACAACAGTCGAACCAATCGAATATTACCCAGAATTTTGACGTTTGATTGAGATTCGATTGCGTTCAACAATCGAATTTCAATCGGTCGATTGCGTTCGATTTCGTTCGATTGGTTCGATCGTCGATTCCGTTCGATTGAGATCGTCTGGACATGTCGACATGTTTTTTATACTTTTTTATAAGCAAGTGTCTACCCCTCAGGCTGGTACAATGCTTAGCCTTCTATTTTTCTTAAACAATAGAGCCATTGTTTAGGCAGTACTGTCAACTGCTCTATTCTGTATGTATTTGGGAGATCGTTGGAGTGAGAACATATTGATTTCAATATTCATGGTTATTTACACTCTTCAAGTAATTTCTTCAAAAGTTCAATATTCTCCTTTGATCCAGAGAATGAATTTTTTAGTTATTCGAACTCCCGGTTATTCAATGTAAATTCTTATCCCCCTTGGAATAACCGGGAGTCTACTGTAGACTCTTAAAAAAAGAAAAATCTCAACAAACAATAATTGAATGAGTGGGCTTGTCATAGTCGATTTTTACATAAAGTCAATTATACAATCAATAATATTTTCTTACCAATGAAATTTACATCTCTTGTAATAAAAGATATACGTTACAATTGTACACACTGTTGTAGGAAAACAGTCTCTATTGAAAAGTCTTACAAACTCTAAAGTACTTTAAAAGAACTCATAAGGTTTTTGTTCAGCGTGAGTCTATACCGAGTCTATACATAGAGTCTTGGCGCAATTTTTTGGACCCACGAAAATCACACATAAATTTTTCGGACCCACGAGATACCCACATAATTTTTTTTTGGTCCCAAGAGATACCCACGTAAATTTTTTTGGACCCACAAGATAGGCACGAGACGTAACCCACGAGGGCACAAGCCAGGTAACCCACGAGACCCACGAGGACATGCAAGGCACGCAAATAATCACACTCATTTTTATTTATAACAGTTATTTCGGGGGTCGGATTTAGGCACGGCTGTCGGATTTAGGACCACTCATGGTACTTGTCAATGTACATGTACACATGTGTTGTGTCAACTTGTCAGCATTGTATTGTTGTAAAGGAAAAGATAAAAGAGGTAAGACTAGCCGAGTTTCTATTCCTGATATAGGAGTTTAAGTTTAGACTGTTAGGTGGTACCAAAAACTGAGCCTGCATATGCTTAAAATAGACATCGTGATGCTGCTTTTGTAGAAATAAAGACATGTAGCGCAAGACAGCTTCATCTGCTTTTCTTGTATATATCTCTTTATCTATTTGATTTAGCTATTTAGCCTTTTCCTAAGACTATTAAAATCATTATATTAAAGGACCCTCCCGGCGCCTCTGGAAACGGCCGGAGCAAAAAGTGCTGGTTTTTTTTCCGATTGGTCTGCACTGGAACTCAGGAACGTTTTGGTGCACTTCCGCTAACTGCGCACACACGTATTTTAAAAAGATCAACCAAATCATGATAATTTCGGTATTTCATCCAGTGATGCTTTTGAATATATAGCTAATGTGACAAACTCAATTTCATTTTTTGTAACCATTTTTAAACAGTTTTTTAGAATGTGATAAAAATCACTTGCTCCGGAAGCACCGGAAGAGCTTCGGAACTTTCCGTAGAGAAAATAGTGTTTTTTAGCTGCTCCGAAAAACTCTGGAAGTTTCCGGAGCGCCAGGAGGGTCCTTATATTAAAGGTTTTGTTTTTACATAAGTGTTTCCATTTCATATCTGACACGTATATTTCATATCAGGACATTGTCTTGCTATTGTTATATTATGCTGATATAGGCAAAAATGTTTTTTTCCCTCTTCTGTCCAATCTTGCTCCACATCTGTGTCAATCCAATCTGAAAAAGCTTGCGAATTAAAATTGATGATGAAGCAAACTATATCACTCTTGTTTAAAAACAAAACCTTTAAGTGTCATGTCAGCAACCCTGGCGCAAACTAACAATTATTGTATACATCTATTAACCCCCAAAATCATCCCACCAGACATTTAAATTCACCCCTGCCGGTTGGACCATCACCATACAATATATTGCAGTGTCCTGGGTCGCGTCATATTAAGAATCTAAATGTTGTTGGAACCTTTGCTTTTAATGTTGCAACAATATAATCAGACTGCATGTGGATTCCTTCTATTTGTCCTGTCATGAGCATATTTTTTGCTTACATAAGCTGTTTTTTCAAAAGAATGACCCTAGTCCAAAGAACCAGACAGTGTCAATCGAATAAGTTCAAACAAAAATTATAATCGAACACATCAAATGTAATCGAACACAATCAATCAACAATTGCGATTTAATTGTTGATTGCAATTGAATCTCAGGTACTTCGCTTGATTGAGATTCGATTATGTACGATTAGTTCGATTACAATAATCAGTGTAGGTGGAACTAATCTAATATTTCAGGATTACAATTTTACCAGCTCACTAACCCAAATCTTGTAAAATCTTTACCTTTAAGGAAGATCGAAATTAGAGGTTTTCAGTGTTCTGAAACAAACGCATTACAGAAATTTTTTCATCTCCACAGGATCAATTCTCAACCAAAAAATACATCTTTTGTTAGATGGGTTTTTTCTGACGTTGTTCCTTCGAAGAATATCGATCATTTTCCTTTTCCCCTTGAACGCATGAGAAAAAAAGCGTTCTTGCATGGGCGTATAAAGATAAGGCAGAAATCTTGCGCCTAGGGTACTACTTCGTTTCCGCCTTATTTTGTACCCACAATAGAATGATCCAAATACAGGGGTGTTGCAAATGATAAACTCATTTTATATTTATTTTATGAGAGATACAGATAGTATTATTGAATATTATAACTTATTCATTAAAGTACTGTATCCGTTAAAATGGCAAATTTAAGTATATTGCTAAATGAAAAGCAAATGATGGCAGTTTTGTTTTTCCTCAAATCCCTAAGGAAAGTTTTTTTGCTGACTTAGCTATTTTGCAAATCTGGGAAAAGAACTCCCATATTCTGATACATATACATATTGGTTAATTTCGGAACGGCTTTGAGAAAGTCATAATGGCAGATAATTTAAAAGTTTCTGATGAGGAAATGTGTGGAATTTGTTGATGTTGATGGCTTGTTGATTCTGTAAAGAGAAAAGAAAACAGGTATAGCTTTTTCTAACCAAGGAATATGGAAGTTCCACCTTCACTGATAGTGTTTTATAAGATTTAAATTAGCTCACTCCCTTTAGAGGATTAGCGTGGGCGGCCGCACTAGGCCATGGAAAGTCAGATAATAAAGTCATAGTGTAGAAAGGGGTCTGACCCCTTTCCCTTCTTGACACCCCCCCCCTAACCTTTAAAGATGCCTATCCCCTTAAGGATTTTTGACAAAATCCCCTCCCCCCTTCTTCTTCATTTTTCGGAAGGTGTCATCCCCCCCTTAAGAAAGTTTGAACTATGATTAGGTTTCTAAGGCTCAAACCCTCAAATGAGCCGAATTTTGTACTATTTAGTGACATAAAGCTTTAGATTATCTAAAAAAAGATTATTATTATAAAAAAATTAAAAAAAGGATACAAGGAACAAAAGTATTGTTAGAACAAACAACGAATGAAAAAAAAATGTAGAACTTGTTGATATTTAAATTGATGTCACAATTGTGACCAAGCGATTTGGAGTACACAAAAGTCCGATCGGTCTAACTATTGTTCCTCTTTGGCACCTAATGGACCGGTCTTTTTACCACTAAGGCCATTCAAATATCAAAAGGGGCCGATGCATGGCCGATCATGAAAAGCGGGCATAGGGAAGAGGCTTCAAGCCCGCTAAAGGGGCCCTAGAACGGTCAAATGCCCGGTCCGCTTTGTCTTGATGGCCGCAATTTTGTGATAGAAAATTAGCGATGAGACTTTATCGGTACAACTTAGAAGTCATTGTAGTGTTTTTGAATGTCCGAATTTTAACAAACAAAAATGTCTAAAGGCATAGTAGGTTGCATGAGTTGAGTTTGAGTTTTTAAAAAGCAGAAAACCCCTGTTTCTTAGCCACAACTTTAGTTTAGCCGAGCCGTTTGTAACATCATAGAGCTTCTCTAAAGCATTGTTGTTTTGTTCATAAATTACACTAAAGTTAATGCACACTTTTATCAACTTGTTTTTCTTTGTAAGTTTTAAGAAGAATAGTCAACAAATGTCAACACGTTTTCTACTTTTCTTTCACAAGCATCTCGCATGCTTAGTTTCATCAAATTGATTTCTTTGTAATTTTCACAAGTAAATGCTTAGTTTTATCAACTCGCTTTCTTTATAACTTTTACAAACGTCTTTGGACTAGTTTTATTGAAAAAGCCTTATTGTCTCATTTTTAGCGATAGAATTTATCGATCGTATTTTTTAACAATAAAACTTTATCCAGAAAGACTTTCCAACGATAGATTTCATTGAATTTCCTTATCGATACAAGCCAGCCTATCGATGAAGAATCTGCAGTTATCAATAAAATAAATCAAGCTATCGATAATTTTATTATCGATACACCTTTTTAACATATTTTAATCATATATCAGGTTCATATCGAAAAGAATTTATAAAATGCTAAACTTTATTGATGTCTCCTCAATTCTATTTTTGAAAAAAATTTTGAGGATTGAGTAGTTTTTTAGAACCGGACTTTTTTAGACCGGACTTTCGACCGCTCCAGATGCCGCTTGGAAGTCTCCTGCTCAAAAAAGGGCAGCTAAAAGAGCGGTATCAAGTGGACCTTTGAAAAATTCTCTCGCCCGCTTGGAGGCCGATCATCACAAATGATGGGCCGCTAAAAATTATATTTCGGCCGCTTTAAGGCCGGGCTTTTACCAGCTTTGGGCCGATCGGTCTTTTGTGTACTCCAAATCGCTTGGGGAGTCACAATTTATATGTTATGCAAATCAAAAATTTAAAAACTTTCATTTGTCTTTGCTGTATAATATTTACTATGTCGCTAAACTTTTGTGTTTTCTTGAGAAAACATTTTGCTTTTTTGAGCTTACTTTTTGTCTAAATTATTCTGTTCAGCAAAATTTTTTTGCGACCAGGTGACTCAAAAAAAAGTTCACCTAGCTTGATTTCCAGAATCAGGACATTTTTTATTTTAGCCCTGGCTTTATATTTTTTCTGTAGACATGTTCTTGACAGAATATTTGATTGGTTTGATTTATATACAGTATTTTAAAAAATTCAAAAAAATAGAAAAATTTTAAAGATATTAGTCGCTTTTTAAGCTTCGTTTTTATTTCATTTAGTTTTTTCAACACTTGCTTTCCTTGGTCAGATCTCTGATCTTACCATATATAGCTAAAAACAAAAAGACTTTATAGATGAAATTTGTCATGATTCTGGAATATAAAAAGTTTCTATTTGATTAGCTAAGACAGAATGAGCTCTTTCCGAAATTAGTCTTGGAACACTTTATGGAAATTATGAAGAAAGCCAGTTGATAAAACTAAGAGAACGATGTGGCCAATTGAACAACTTTTAATGTAAATTGTAATCAAACCAATCAAACATAATTGAATGTGCTTGAACAATTGCAATTTCTGGGTAATATTCTATTGTGTTCGAATCACATCAATTGGTTCGATTGACTCTCAATTACATCTCATGAATATTAAAATGATGTTCGATTCATCTTGATTGCATTTGACCAGACAATACTGTCACCGCTCCTATCGTTTTTGAAACCTTGCAAAGATTCTTATTCGGAACATTCAGAAGATGAATTCTGTGAGTTTGCCTAAAATTTTTTCAATAGCTAAGCATTTATTTACATCACTAAGTTTGCTACAAGCTTTTGTTTACTTTACCTATTTAAGTTCTATTTTTGTTTTTTCCATGTACCCTTAGTAAAGTTCCATTTTTAAGCAAGTTTCACTGGATTTAGTTTTAGCAACTTTAAAGAGGGCAGCAAAAAGTTCTCTTTTTTGCAAATGGATTCATCATGATATTCTAAATGTTAGAAATTCGACAACATGATTCTTGATTTTCTTGGGTATCCAGGGGTATCACCAAGAGGCAAAATGTTCCAATCTTTACAAAATCATCAATATCTGTTACAAGAGTTTCCAAAGCCCTTTATGTGTACATAATCATCTTTGAGAAAGAAAGAGAAAGTTTGAAAGACTGACATGGTTCTCTAAAACGTGGCTGTGAAGTGATTTTATTCGCCTTAAATTATGCATTTTGTTTTTTGGGGAAATTCCCTTTTTCATCTTTAGGGAAATCACCCTAAAATATTTATATAATTTTCTCCTACATTGGATAATAATTCCTGAAATGTATCTCATGATTGAAATGTTTACCAGTTTTGTAGATAATGATAATTCAAACTAGGCTTTTATCGTTTTGAACCAGAACCTGGTAAATTAGTATTTTATTGAACAGACAGGGGAGGTCAGTGTACCAGAAGGTGGCATGTATCCTGGGGTGGGTGGGTGTTTGAGAAAAAAATTTGTCATGTACTACCTGTGTACTATAATTGGGGTGTTGGGTCCAAAATTGATTTTGATTTTTACTACCTGTGTACCAAAATAGGGGTGTTGGGTCCAACATCGATTCTGATTTTTACTACCTGTGTATACCAAAATAGAGGTGTTGGGTCCAAAATGGATTTTGATTTTTACTGCTTGTGTACCAAAATAGAGGTGTTGGGTCCAACATCGATTCTGATATTTACTACCTGTGTACCAAAATAGAGGTGTAGTGGAAACAAAAAGGCTCAGAAATTATTTGCTAAAATAGAAATGTAAAGTTGTTCTATTATAAATTGATCAAGCCAAGTTTGTCCAAGATCATTCTTCCAAACTTTTTTGAATTAATTGAAATCCTACCAGATCCCACTAAAATGAAGGTTTAGAGTCAATGTAAACATTCGAACATTCTAATTCAAACATTGGAACATCAAAGGTTCCAATTCTCAGGCATTGAGTGTGAGACTCAAGCATTTCCACATGGTCTCACGCAATTTTTGAAACGTTTGATTTCTCACGCATTTTGGATTTTTTAAAAGAATTTTCCTGTTTTTCCGATTTTTGGAAAAAAGTTTTCCCGATTTGCCGATTTTCCGAAAAAAGTTTCCCCGATTTCCTGATTTTTGGAAAAAATGTTTACCCGGTTTCTCTTTGATTTTTTCCAGGTAGTACCCGGTAGTAAATGGGGGTATGGGGTGGTTTTTTTTTTTTTATTTACAGGTACTACCTGGTAGTAAATAGGGGGTGTGGGGTGGTTTTGGGATTTTTCCATGTAGTATAGTGTACTTCAGGGGTGGGTGGGTGTCAAGTTTTGAAAAATACCTTGTAGTACACATACATGCCGCCTTCTCTAGTACACTGACCCCCCCCCCCTGGAAAAGAAGCTATTTTTAAAGGGTTCATAATTCAATGATTGAAATCAACTTATTGTTGAATGATATCTCATGATTTGACCTGTGATGTAGTGATAATGCAAATTTACTTAGAATTTACTGCCTACAACATCAAATCAGGAGGGGTAACTTATTTCTTATTTCAGTATGTAGTTTGTCGAATTAATGACTTGGAGCCCTGAAAGCTGCTGAATGTATATTATAACTTATTATTACTAAGGAATGCTTGAAAAAGTTTGGACTGCCAGTTTTTTGTAATAGTCTTATGATAGAATTATTCAAAAAACATTTTGAGAACATTAAAAAGAATATCTTTTACGCCTATTTTTATAAAATAATTTCCAAGTCTGGCTGTGAAAATATGATGCAAGGTTTAATGGTTAGTTTAATACTGTGAAAAGTTTTCATTCTTATTTTAGATTGAAAGCATATTTGATTGCTGTTAATTAGAAAACAAAGCACTGGAAACTTTAACTGATTTATCAAGCATAATATGTAGAAAATGTTTACACTCCAAAGTAAATACAGGAAAGTTTAATAGTGAGGAAAAAATCTTATTTATGCTTCAATCACTGAATTTTTAACCTTTCATCTCAGAATAAAGGGAACTTGTTTAAGTACATAAATTTATATTTTTCCTTTTTCCTTTTTTCCTTGTACTTTCCATGGTGTATTTTAAATTACTTATTACTTTTTATTGAAGACTTATATTCTTCTATTATCCCTTAAATAAAGCAAGCTTGAAAGAAAAAAAGGAAAACAGTCAACTTAATATTCCTACAAGTTTGTTAGAAAAAATCTTCCTTTTTTTGAAAAGGTTTTGTTAGTTACCCCAAGCTTAAAAGAACACACACACACCTACTACTTTGAAAACTTAGTTTCACTTTCAGTTCACACTTCGTTTTCTTAGACATTATTAGCAAGAAGTGTTGTTGCATTGAATTTTAACATCTTTGGTGTTAAGTTACTTAATATTTTACAAATACTTCATCCTATGCATATTTAGAGAAAAAGGTCCTGTCAAATGGTGTTGACTGAGATACTATACCAACCAGAATGTATCTTAGAAATTTTGTTTAGATCAAAACTATATTGAATAAACATAAGTTTTTTTGTTAATTTCTTGATTGTTGACATTGTGTCTTTTGCAATATTTACTTGGTTGCTTGATGATGGATACCTAATCTTTTGTTTTATCCTTTCTTACAGCAAAAAAAGTAAATAAAAATTTATTATATGGCTTTATGGCTTCAGTTGTCAAATTATCAGATAACACTAATAACAGTGATGTGATAAGTGGTGATGCAGATAAAATACCATTATTAAAGCTGGATAATTCTCCGCTGGCACGCATCAAGTCCCAAAGTGTTTCCAAGAAACAGGGCCACAATGGGACAGCCAATAATACATTATTGGAAAAAGGTGTCAGCGCAATTTCTCTAAATGGGAAAGTACCTCCGCCAACAACACCAAAACCATCTCTAACCAATCGTTCAACGTCAACCTTGTCAGAGAAAGCAATAAATCCTTCATGCAATCTTTTGTCAACAAATAGTTTAAAAGTTGATAATTCGAGTATTGAGAGATTAAGTAATTCTCATTCTAGTTCATTTGCTTTTGATATTAACACCTTAACTGAAGATGTAGCTGAGGTACCACAAATTTTATTGAAAAACAAGAAAGTTTTGGAAGAAGAATCCAAAGTTTTATCTCTAGACTGGTCACTTGATTCAAAACTTATTGTGACAAGCCTTCAAAGTGGACATTTGTGTATATGGGATGTAGTAAATAAGGATCGAATATATGCTGTGCAGACACCCTGTACTTGGGTATTTAGCGCTGCTTTTTCACCCTCTCAAAGTCTTATAGCCGCTGGAGGGCTTGACAGTAAATGCGATGTTTACAAAATCCCAAGAGGAAAACAATTAACTGTTGAAACTCAACATGTAGCACAGCATCAAAGTTACGTGTTATCATGTATGTTTACAAGTTCAGATCATCAGATTCTAACTGCAAGTAGTGATAAAACAAGTGGTTTATGGGATGTTGAATCTTCACATTTGATCCGTGATTTTAAAGGACATTCTGCAGATGTGACCAGCCTTGATTTTCAGAAATCATCAGGACACTGTTTTGCGACTGGATCAGCAGATCATCAAGTTGGTGTTTGGGACATGCGGACTGGTAACTGTGTCCAGTCTTTTTACAGCCATACTGATGAAGTCAATCAAGTTCGTTTTTTTCCAAGTGGTGATGCTGTAGCATCTGTTTCTGATGATATGACATGTCAATTATTTGATTTACGAATGAACGCCAGGTTAGCTTTATTCAAAAGAAACAGTATCCTTTTTCCGGCATGCTCGTTAGACTTTTCACTGAATGGACGATTATTATTTGTGGGGTATGGTGACCATTCGTTCCATGTATGGGACACATTAAAAGGGTCCCATTGTGGATGTATGTACTCACATGAAAACAAAGTCAATGTTTTGAAACTTTCATCAGATGGTTCTTATCTTGCAACTGGTAGCTGGGATCAATCTGTCAAATTATGGTCTTGATTTTTGGTGCTGTTTTTTCTTTTCTTTGTAGTTTTATAAGGCTGTGTACACTTAACTCAATTACATCATCGTTCTATTTTTTTGGATGGAGTGCATGCAATTTTAATAGATGAATAATATTAATATATGAAATTGTCTGCTGCGTTTTGTATGCTATTTTGAAGTCTTGTATGTTATCATTAGCAGTGATTGTAGTGATTTTTCAAACACTTTATAAATTTTAACTCAAGTATGATATTAATTGGACTCTTGTGTTATCTTAAAGGTTTATTTTTAGAATAGAAAACGTGCAATTAAGCTATTTATCTACTAATTTTTGCACCTGCCAATTCCAGCAAAATTATTTTTTCGCAGTTTTAATACTGTGAAAAACATGTTGAACAAGAGCATTTATGGGAGTAACCTGATTATCAATTTTTGTTATGACTGGTCTTACATTTTTGTTTACTTATATTTGCTGTTATGGTAGTGTTTTTATATCTCTTACTTCTTTTAAGGAACAAATGCAGGCTTTGTCATTTGAAAAATACAGACGTGTGGTCGGAATTTCCCCAAAAATATTACTGTTTGGAAAATGTGCCTGTGCTACCACACGCCTCAATTTCTACAGGCTGCAAAAGTAACTACATACTATGCCTCACCAAACTTTGCAGTCTAATATTTTTTGATAAGATATGCATACATTTTTTAGTTTTAAAGAAAAAGTAACATTATCATTGTCTCATTTTTTTTGTTTTTTTTAGTATGATAGAAAACTTTATTTAAAATGTTTTAATTTTTGTAATAATAGTAAAAGAGTAACAAAGCTAAAGCCATCATGTCAACAGTTTTTTAGGCCAATACACAGGCCATGGAAAAATTTCACATCAAGAGTAATTGTCCCTGTTGTGGACTTTCAATAATTATTTAACTTGGAATCTCCAAAAAATAATAACGAAATCCCTGGGAAATCACAAAAAAAAAGATCTTTTTTGTCTTGAAACAAAATCTTTGAGCTTAATCTATCATAAAAAATGGGTCTATTAGAAGTAAATAAGAGGCCCTAGATTGGTCTATTCAATGATATGCAACAATGAAGAGTCTTCTGAGAGTTTTCAAAAAATTTCCACCCAATACGTCACTTTTTCTATTGTTTAAGTGACATATTGGGTGAAAAATTTTGAAAACTTTCACAAGACTCTCCGGTGGTGCATATCATGAATATAATCAATTGTTTAGACCGTTTAGTTCGACATGTTTTCGAATTTTAAACGTAGATATGATATGCTCCTGACTGATATTACTCATCAAGTTTACTTAGAAGTGCAAATTTTAAATCTGTATACATCATTAATTCTCCTTTCCTTTTGAGCAAGAAGCTCTGTAGAAAAAAGTGATTTATTTCTTAAACTAAAAAAAAACGAGGTAAACATTACTGTATGGTTAAAGAAACAATACTATCAAATTGATTTGTAGGCCCTTAAGTTATAATAACAACAATAATAAGTGCAATTTAGACGAGCAATTAATGCTTTAAAAAGAAGAATTCTTCATGCTTTGTTAATTAGTCATTTTAAAATATTTTACATGCTTGCATTTTTTTTTTCTATTGTGTTAAAAGATACAGTGGATAGAAAGACGCCAAATCAGCATTTCAATTTTTAATGCATTCAACAATAAAAATGACCAGTCAAACATTCATGTTTCCAATTATATTCATTTCCAAAAAAAAAAACTAATATTTTTTTTAAAGTAGCATAAAGGATATGATATGCTGTCAAACAAAGTGTCAATTTATTAAGAAAAAGTCATGCTGATTCATACATTTTGTGACGAAACTTTATTTTATGAGAGAATAATATGAATGATACATGCTTTTAAATCATTTAATATCCTCTCTCGTGATTTGTGATATCCGTACGCTCCCTATGTATCGTAAATTTCAATATCGGACCCATTATTCAACACTTTTACTGTCCATTTCTTAAAATGTTTTGCTGTTAATGAGCTTTTCCCGCTTCACTCGCCGTTACTAGGGGAATCCTTAATCCAAAATGCCATGTTTCAATTTTAAAGACAGTTCAATATGGAGCAACTTTATTTACACCTTTTCACACTATTCCCAAAGAATTATTTTTGCCATATCAGAAAAATATAACCACTCAGATTTTATCTTTGTGTCAAATTATTACTTATGAAGGGATACCTTCATGCGCAGATTCTCTATAAGCATTTGTTTCTTCTTTTTTAATAGAACATATAACACCTTTTAACAGGAACTAGTTTGTGAAACTTCTTAAAATGCTAAATAAACACGAAAAATAGCATATACGAAACAAAAACTAAGCTGTAACTATTCTTAGCCAATCCAACAACTTAATAGGACTTTATAAGAAAATAATGTAAACAATGTCCCTATTAGTCTACTCTACTCAAATTTTTATGAGCAATTTTTCTCGTGTTTATCCGGCTTTTATTGAAAAAGTATAAATATCTTGCTTTCTTGCAGAATTTCTTTGTTTATTTGCAGCTTTCGTGCTTACAGAGAGATTTTCTTATCGTCTTATATGGGATTATGATGGATTTGCTAGTCATTTAGTTTATGTAATCAGACATTTCTAATCTATACTAATGTTTACATTACATAAGAAAACATGTCGCTTTTTAGTATAGTGGTATGTCAAGATTGCTGAATCAGCTTTATTTCCAAATCTTTAGAGAAAAAAATCTGTCCTTGTGTTATTTCAAGAGCTCCTGCAGATCTTCCATTTCCCAATTTTCCATTAGTTTTTAAATGTGCTTGTCTTAAATTTCGAAGGCCCTATCCCTTAAGTTTAATTATTGAACTAACTATTATATATATTAAACTTTCTCATTTTTATCTTTTTAGTATGAGATAAAAAAAATAAAAAAATCCAAAAAAGAAAGAAACAACAACTAAATACAAGACAATAAACGGGACAATGGCGACATCTTTCCGACAGGTCTGTGATAAACCATGTAATAATGGTATTTTACAGGCTAAATGGAGTCCGCTACATGATTTGGTTGCTGTGGTAACCAAAAACGGAGATATCCGTCTGCATCGTATGCAATGGCAAAAAGTGTGGGTAATTTCACCCAAAGAATCGCCTGCTGTTTGCTGCTCGTGGAAAACGACCAGTCATTCATGGAAAAGTAGTGCAAAGCTGCTAGCAGTGGGTCACCAGAATGGGACAGTCTCTATTATTGAAATCGAAAAGGCTGCCGTTGTTCATTCGCTTAGTTTAGGCTCAGAAATCAAATCACTAGACTGGATTCATGTTGATTTGAATGAAAAACCAGGCTCGAGTGTGGACGCACATACTGAGTATCTACCGCATATACATAAAGAGGAACTGGCTACTTATTTATCACAGGGTGAGACAATGACATCTGACCACGGACAGCAATGTTTCTTGATTGTAACCACAGCTAATGGCAACCTTCATCTTTATTTGGATGGTATTTTCAAAGTGCTGGAAATCTCTCTGGAGAAATATCCCATTCAATTTGAAAGCCACAAAGTTGTTGCTTGTCATTTGTCACCAAAGACAGCTTTATTGACTCTTGTATCAAAATCTAAAACGTCTGATGGGGAAACTGATTCGTTTTATTTGCATCGTTTTCATTGTCCTCATTTGTTATCAAGAAGTCAAGAATTGTGTTTACTGTCCAGAGCGTATACACAGCTTCACTATCTGCTTAAACGTTCTGACAAAGTTCTTGAGCAGATGTCCGATTCTTCCGAGGACATCAGTTTGAAAATCAACACAAAGCTCGATAAACTGGAGAAACTAGTCAGCCCAGCTGAAAGTAGCGTTGCAGCTGAATTCACCATAGCTTATGCCACAGGAGAAACAAGTCCTGAGCTTGAGACTTTTTTAACACAGAACTTGACATCCAAGGGTTTGAAACAAATCGAACAGAGTGTACAACTAGCCTATGCAAGCATGCATTCTGATATTACCGAAGAGATGGAGCTATTGATCCAACATTCAATGGTTTATTTACTGCAAATTTACGGAATGTCGAAATGGACAGAACATTTTCAAGAGATTGGACTCGATGAAAAGTCAGTCATATCGTGTTTAAGTAAACTAGGTACTTTCGCAATGCGTGTATTAAAACTTTTGGAAGTTATTTGCTCTGACATGGAAGATTTTAGTATCTTTTTTACATGGCTGACTTGTTTATGTTTTCAAGTCAGTAACGAGATGTCAGCTAATTACCCGCAACTTTCTTTCAAGGAGTTTGACGTTATGGTCGACTTTCTTGAAAACAGGCTTCAGAAGACGTCACAAGGAACTTTCAATCTGGAGCGTATCTCACATTTTTTTAATGATGAGATTGCGAAAACATCCACTTTGTTTAATGATGTCGACCAAAATATTTGGTATGAATATATCAACACTAAAGAATGTTTGAAAGATCATCCATTTGTGTTAGTTCCAGATCACCGCGCCTCCCTAGTTTCCCAATTCAAAGATCTCGAAAGCAGCTTCGACGCCATTTTCACGGATACGGTTACCGCTCTTTCGGCTTCCGTAAGTCTTACCTCCTCCATCAAATTATTTGCAGCAGCTGATGGGCACGATGAAAACTGCTCTCCTGTAATCTCCTACCTAGACCGTGAAGACCGTCTTTTAGCCTCAATCCTAGCTTGCTCATGTGACAGCGATCGTATGTTCTTACTCGAGTTGACATCAAATCCTGAAGATGTCAACATTGCAGGTTTATGCATCGAAGCACCAAAACTTGAAGAAATGGACGAATCTAACGCTGGCGATTTACCGCAATACACAATGAGATATTCCACATTTTACGGTAACGAAACAATGACGATCTTACATGAAACATCTGAACCGGAAAGTGATAATCAACCGATTAGCGTTCTCAGTCAATTACCGTTAAACGACACTATTGAGAAATTGATATTCAGCAAATGCAGTAAATTATCCAACGTCGAAGGATTGTTAGATTCCGAAGATCTCGACGTTCAGTGGTTAAACGTGAAAAACGAGTTCACGGAGTCACGTACGCTTGATAATTTCCACGCGGCCAGTGTGAGCGTGAACGAAGGGCGTAGTGTGAGTTGCGTGATAGCGAGTAATGGTCGACGTGTGCGTATTTTTGAAATGGAATCTTGTGAAGATGAATCAGAAGATGAAGAAGGAGAATCAATCGTTGAACATCGTGAAGGAGAAGAATAAGTTCTTGTGTAGACGACCGACTTTCTGCCCTGCCTATTCTAATTGTGAGAATATGCAGAAAGCTGACAGTTAAAAGTCTTTGCTTGAAAAAAATTGAAAGAAGGGATTGCATTGGCATCAAAAGAGGGCAATGCATTGACTTTAGATTTTAGCCAACTTGCTACCCACTATATTTTACAATTAGAATAGGCAGGGCGAAAAGTGGCTTATCAACTCCTTGAACTTCATTGTTTAGAATCTTATCTAACCTTTATCCTCCTCATTAGGCTCCTTAATTGTAAGATAAAGCTTGTCCTATGCATTTATTTTGATTCTTTTTTGATTAACATTTTAAGAATCTTTTTCTCTTGGTATGGTTTTTCCAGGCCAATAAGAATTTGAAAATGTCGGTTGTCGACTTGTAAAGTAAAATAGAACGAGAAAGGTCTGGATTTTTCAAGAAGAGCTAAGAATCATATTTTTGGGTTTTCTGCTGTAATTATATCTACTTCCAGAAATATCGTTTGGACATTGAGACCTGGAGATAAATTTTAATCACTGTTTTACCGGGAAGTTAAATTTCGAAAATGATGTATTTATTATATAGTTTATTTTCCTAATTTTTCTAACCATATCAGTTTAATTGTGGAAAAGATACGGCTTCAAATTCAATCAATCACAATCTTTTGTAAACACTTCCCTTACACTGACTAATTCTTTGATATCCTATCATTGCAGTCTTTTATAATATCTTTCATATATCCAGAACAGTGAGTATAATCCCTTGGGGAACCTCACCATTTTAATCATGGTGAATTTTTTTCAAATGTGACTTTCATTTTACTTGGCATTTCTTTTCTCTTTACCTTAAGCTTTGTGGGGAACTAAAAACAATTACTTTTGTGCCCTTCATCAGCAACGTTAAATAATCAAGTCTTTTGGCCTTTCAAATCTTTTTGTACTCTCTAAAATCAACATATTTTTATTCCAATAGATCCACTTACAACTAATAAAAAACAGTCAATATTAAACTAAATGAGTAGCAATATATTATCAGATTTGAAACTTCCCGAGCCAGACGTTCGATTGGTAGTTTACAATCAAACCATAGTCAAAGTCAAGTTGAGATGCCGTAATGCTCAAATCACTGGTGAAACGAACCATGAAAGGTACTTATATATTTTGAAGATTTTGGTTTGACTTAATTTCACGAATTATTCATTATTGGTGAGCTTTTATGTGAAACTGTGTTGATGGTTTTGGATATTTGCATTATTAATGCTTTTTCTCTTGACACTTCTTCATATGACCTTGCCAAAATGGCTTTGGAAGAAAAACACCCCCTTGAGACGGAGAAGTTTTATCGTTTTTATAGAAGTTTTATGAAATTGCATTTTGGAATTAATTTTTGTACATATAACAACATCGACTACCCTCCAGTCCTTTGTTTTAAAGATTTTTCTTTCCATTTTACAGCATGAAATTCTGGAAGAAAAACAAGACTCAAAACGACATAAAGGTATCGAATAGTAGAGTCCATTCGCTTTAAGTGTGCACTGAACCTTTGTTTGGCTTGTCATTTGATAATAAATGTTTCAACTTTAACATATGATATATCGTTGAAAAGATGATTCAGAGCACTATAATTTCTGAAAAAATAATTCAAAAATTTTAGTAAATGAAGATGAAAAATGAAGATGAAAAAAGTGAATTTTTTATTTTTTATTCTTAATGCACAAAGCTGCGGATTAGCAATGCAAAACATGATCGAGTCCGACCTTTAAATAAATTTTGTTTCGGCCTAAAATACTGGAAATCGTCGTTTTTCAGATTTTCATTGCATTTTATTGTTAGATTTCATTATTTTTTCTCACAGAAACGTTATTGATAGCAATACACACAATCAAGCATGATTTAATTGTCAATAAAACTGATTTTTGCATCCCTCGAGCTGTAGTTGATATTTTTTCATGAAATTTCGCACACTGATGCAAAATTAGGCTGCGCGCATCCCCAGAATTTATTTTGTTATAGGGAATGCGTATCGTGTTTGAAATTCTCGTCCGAGAGTTACCTAAAATTTGGGGTAACCAAAATTTGCATGAATTTAAAAAATTAAAAAAAGAGCTTCGTTAGATTTAAAGTTTTTAAAATTTCTGCTACTCGCAAAAAAAGGTTCCCTAAGGGTAAAATATCTGAAAAAGGGCAGAGCACGTTAATTTGACAACTTCGGACACTACTGTTAGCTTGGTTTGGAGTTAAATACTGGATAAAATGCGTCAAGGGCGGTTATATTGAACGATATTTCTTATTTTAGCGGGCCATGAAGTACATATTAAGTGGATCGAACAAGATTGAACCCATACGGACAGATGAACTTGTCATTTATCCATGTATCTTTTTCATTACGTTATTTTCATCATCAATTTCGAAATTTATTTGTTTTGATGTACCAAAATTTATAAACTAGTATTCGCTGGCCTGAATGTATATAGTCTTGTGAATTTGAGTTTGGGTGGTAGGATATCTTGTAAGAATTTCCTTGACCTAAATCCCAAAAAAAATCAGACAAGCGTGAATGGCCGAACGCATCTAAATTTGAATTCACTCGTGAGGGAGACACGTTAAACTGTTCACAAGATCTATATATGTTTTACATTGAACGTATTGAAGATAAACAAACACCAACAACACCAGTCACCATGAGAGCTCAAACGCGTGAAGAACAAATTGTATTGGTCGTGGATGAAAAGACACCTGTTAATTGTAAGTTTTCACTCTCTTATTGGTTTATCAAGGAATATAAACCAATTTCGTTATTTTCGACCTTGGATTGCCTTTCCTCATAATTGTTCATAGTTTTCTAGATTTCTTCGTACTCTACTACAGTGGTGGATCTAAGGCCTTTCAAAATTTATGGCGGAGAGCGTTTATATGTGAACCATAATCCTTATGAGGATATTTCTCCGTCAGAAATTTTGAACCTTCTTTAGATCAGATGTTTCAGATCCGCAAATGCTTTATCTAATTTTTTAACATTCTTACGATTAAGTGTAATTATATTCTCGTGGTTTTCATGGGCTTCGATAAGTTTTTAAACATATTGAGTTATCCAAATGATCAATTTCAGTGTTAAGTTAGCTTGTGTTTATTGATTTTCAGCACCAGCTCAGAGAAGTATAGTTAGCACACGAAATTCAGGAAAGGTATAGCAACAGAATATTCAATTTATAATTTTGCAGGATTGTTATCAGTTTGTCGATGGAAAGGTTCCTTTAATAAACTTTTAGTAATATGGGGTGACTCAAAAAACTTTGGATTTCTGACGAACTTTTGAGACCAAACAAAGTTATACTTTCTTTTTTCTAGTTAAAGTAATTTTGAGATCAAATTATTTCTTTTTGTCCCAGGAAGTCGCCTAACGCCCTAAGTTATTTGAGTCAGTCGGTATAGTTTTTGTTTCCAGAAACCTTAGTAAAGTTAATACCAATACTTTTACGTTCAGCCACTCTATTTGCCGTTTTTTGCACCAGTTCTGTATCCATTTAAATATCCCCACAGTAAAAGACAGAGTATTTTTCATTAGTTTAGAGTGTCCGAGAGTCATCAATAGACCATATTATTGAAAGTTCTCTTTATCGTTTTCCTTGTGCTTCTGAATGCGCTGCTTTTGGCTTCAATTTTGTCATTTTTTTGTATCCAATAAGTTTTCTTTTTTTGGGCTTTGGAATTTTTCCTGTGACATAGCAATTTTACTGATGTAACTCGCTTCCTCTTAAGAAAGGTTTTTCAAAATACTCTTCTTTGTGATAAAAAAAAAAACTGGACTAGAAAATCGAGGAAATTAGTGAAAACGTCATCATTTAATGGTTCAATTCCAATCTATTAGCCATACGAACCGTTCGTAATGATGGTTGTGTTTTATCTACAGTACACTCTCGCTTATTCGAACTTCTATTATTCCAATCACTCTATAATTCGAAATTGTTTCCAGTCCCGTCAATGAGAAACCATCTTAAAATACTTTCTATAATTTGAATTTTTCTGTAATTCGAACAAATAAGATTTCCCGTTCGAGTTCGAATTAACGATAGTCAACTTTAATAAACTTTTTTTCTATTGTAGCAGATTCATGTAAAAAAGTCACGAAAAAACGTCGAGCAAAGCCCTGACTAGCTGAATATTGCACACATAAGCGTTTTTTTTTTCAAAATGTCCAGAATATGCAGTGCCGTAGCAACTGGGGGGGCAAGGGGGGCTATGCCCCCCCAATAATTTTTTTAAAAATGGTTATTTTGCAAAATGCAAAGTTTTTCTTTTTTAATTTGTCATAATTGTCTTTATGTGCATGTTTTGAGTGTATTTTTAAGCAATCTAGAGCTCAAATTTTTAAAATTTCCCCCCTCGGGCCAAACCATGGTTGGCCCTCGCCGTGTCACTAAACTCCAGCCCCCCCCCAATATGAAAATGCTTCCTACGGCACTGATATGAGTTAATCTTGTATGTCTCAGCCAATCAGAGCTTTACTCGACGTTTTTTATATCAATCTGGTAAAAGGAAATTTGTGCATTCCTATTTCTTTACATAGCGTTCGTTACGAGGTAGAGCGTTGACTGATTCGCTGAAAAAGAAACGAAGAAGAATCAATTCTATTCATGAAGAATCGTCTCAAAGCTCAACTGTAAGACTATTTTCTTGAGCTGTTCTGAAAACCCTTTTTTCCCAACATAAAGTCGGTCTGGAAAAAATAAAACAGATTTTTCATAAAGTAAAATCCTAAGAGTCATTTTGCAATTTTTGGAAACAAATCACCCCCATGTCACTTTACAATGACCCCCCCCTATTTTATGACATGAATGCTACGAAGTGCCAAAATTGGCGTACCCACGTATTGGAGTACCCACCCCCTGCTTATTCCACCCCCCCCCCCCCCCCCCTACAATTGAGCACACAGGAGTATAACAAATCGTGATAGAATATATGAGGTTTTTTATTTGCAGTTAACTGTCTATAATTCGAACTTTTATAATTCGAATCTTTCTCTAATTTGAACTAAAACTTTGGTCCCCTCAGCTGAAAATTAGTTTAAAATGTTCTCTAAAATTCGAGTCTTTCTGTAATTCGAAGAAAGGTTTTAGTCCCTTGAAGATCGAGTTAAAGAGAGGCAACTGTAAACTCGTTCTGCTCCGCTTTTTTTCTGGACGCACTATATTTGGCTTTGATCTGTATATGACTACTAAACTTTAAATAAAAATACAGCTTGATTATCTTCATAGCTCAGACGTCCCTAACGGACGGTTCGAGTTATGGAGATTCTATCCATATTGTCCATCAATTTATATTATTTACCAAAAAGATTGTTCTGCTTGTTTACATATTTCAGGACGAAAAGATTGACTCAAGTGACGAAGAGAGAGGTAAAACTTCATTAAATCTTAAATTATTTGAGAATCGTTGGGCCAGGTTACAAATATGTTAAATACCCTTTTTTTTTCTTAGCCAAACGTCAAACATCTTCCTCCTTACAAAGAGTAACTAACAATTACCACTTGCTTACGGCTCTCTGTGTTTAATTTTCTAGATTCATCTAAAGTCCATGCCAAGAACCCTGGAATAATTATGAACTTCTTGAGGTAGGGAATTTTCTATGTACAAGTTAACTCCAAATTTCTACAAATTGGAAACTAAACAAATTCGAATCCAGTCCCTTGGTTCGCTTTTTGTGATTCTGATAGCACCCACGTCCATCAGTGGCGCAAGTTTTTCTGGGTACAAGATTTAAAACTGAGTTGTCCTGAGAAAGCTGTGAAAATAGTTGTTTAGTTGTTTGCGGTATCAGTGGATCTTAGGATTTCCTTTTCATGACCTAAATAACACTCCTGTGTCACAGACCCGCTTGGGCCCAAGCCCCATTGGAAAATTTTGCAAAAATTTCGTCCCGGTGGGAAAAATACCCTAGAATTTCAGCCCCACTGAGAATTTAACTTTGATTTCATCCCCATTCGAAATTCATTGTTTAGAAATTGCACTCTAAAGCCATCCTCACAGTTTCACCGGGGCTGTGAGACAGGGGTGTTGGATAATGTTGCTTGAAATCAATATCCCAATCTCGATCGCATTAGCTTCGTTATGTCAATAAAATCTTACAATAGAAGTATCTCTACAGGTTATTATTTAAAACGAGGAAAGAGTAACCAGTTACAAAAAGTAACTAGACGTTTACGACTGTTTTATGGGGGAAGGTTTCACGGTTAACGGAATGTACTCTTGAATGAAAGTAACGACTAAAAAGATTATTTGTCTTTTTTTTCAGCTATTTGTTTACACCCGTGAAATCAATAAGACGTATCTGGCGCTAATTCGAATGATTTTGGTCTCAAGATTCAAGAATTCTAACTTGTTTTTGTTTATGTCATGGGCCCCGTCGACGGCGGACCAAGGGGTATGACCCCTTCACTTTTTTCAGTATTTTTTTGTAAGTCAAAAACCTTAAGTACTATGTTTTTGTTCAATTAGATAGCGTTTAATGGTGTTTAGAAGGTGCAAAAAAAGGGAAAAGTTTTCTTCGTCGCACAAGGTGGTTGACAATTTTTCCTAAAGAAATTGGCTCCCTCACTTCTACCGGTTCGCCGGAGCTCATGAATGTGTACATAATAATGTATTTATTTAAGTTTATATTGATTGTTTTATTTATATCAAGTTTAATTAAAAAAAGAGAATATTTCCGTTTTAAACAACTTGCATTTTCACTACATTAATGGGATTAATTTTTGCGGGGTTTAAATTTCACAGATTTGGTTGTCATCCGCGAAAATAAGTCCCATTGGGAAAAATCTTATTTCAAGGTTTCATTTTCTACCCCGATCCGCTAAAAAATTAAGAAACACTTCATCAGCGAGTTTTAATTGCAAAATTTATCCTATTAAAGTACCTTGTCGGGGAAGAAATTGTCAAAGGAAAATGACAAATGTTTTGAGAGGGTGAAAGATTTTTTACTATCGAAAAAATTCCTTGACATTTCACCATCTTTCAAAGTTTTCCACCGAATTCGTTTATCGTCACACAAAACTTTTATCCGAAATTTTATGACCATAAAGGCCAGGGCAAACCGATCCAACATTTCATCCAACATGCCTTTTTTCTGATGTTGGATGAAATGTTGGACCGGTTTGCGTCAATCCAAATTTTTGGAAAAAAACGAAAATTCAAAAAAAGAAGAAAAAAATCGTGTTGGGCGGTGTTGGATGAAGTTTGATCGCCATCAAACATTTCATCCAACATTTGCGGCGAGATCAAAGAAGCTCTCTTATTGAATTGTGTAATTTTTCGTGTTGGATTGGTTTGGTGGTACTTTTTTCTTTATTTTTTTGAATTTTCATTTTTTTCCAAGTCATGTCGGATGAAATGTTGGATCGGTTTGCCCCGGCCTTGATTTTTGCTCCATCCAACGCAAGTTTTTCCATCAAACATTTCATCCAACATTTGAAAATCATGTTGGATGAAATGTTGGACTGGTTTGCCCTGGCCTTAATGAAAATCAAAACCCGTATTTTTTACGCCTTAATTAGAAGAAATGAGTGCTTTAAACGTCGAATAGTGAAGGAAACCATTTCCTTTTGGACAACCAAAACCTTTTTTTTTAATTTGGTCGAATTTAAGTTACTAAATTGTTTATTTGGCATGGAGAAGTGACGAGTTAGAAAATTTGGTCTGGTTTTGGTCATTGTATCTAGTTTCATCCTCAAAAATTGATTCACAAAAACTTTTAATAAGGTAAAATTAAGGCAAAATTGTTAAGTTCCTGCTTTGCCAACTAACGGATTTTTACCCACTTTGAACAATATGAGTATTGGAAAACCTTCAAAAGACACGTTCGCAAACTTAAAAGTCTATTTTGGTCAAATGATAAATTGAAAATGAAATTGAAACTTTGAGTTAGAAATGTATTTTTAGCTCCCAATGTGGACTCAAAAGTCTCAAACTCTCAAATTGATCATTTCGCATGGTTGTATAAAAGTCAAGTCTAAAAAAGTAAGATACATTAAGAATTTTTCACCCTCAGTTTTGGCAATTTGTTAAGAATACTTGACTCTCATCCAGAGTACACTACTCTTACAAAAAAAGCGTGTAGAGGAGAGTTACAGGTGTGATAATACAATAGCCATAAAAGAGATATTTGATGCACTTTACAGATATTTTGAAACAAATAATCTATTTTCTCCATGTCAGTCTGAATTTCGGGATGATGATTCTTGCATTTCTCAGTTGTTGTCCATAACGAATGATATTTTTACAGGGTTTGACGTGAACCCTTCTTTAGATACCAGGGGTGTGTTTTTAGATATTTCAAAGGCATTCGACCGGGTTTGGCATGATGACTTGCTCTTCAAACTCAAATCTTATGGGGTAACCGGACCTCTGCTTTCCTTAATACGTAACTTTCTTGATGATATAGGCATCAGAGAGTTGCGTTGAATGGGAAAACGTCTGAGTGGAAGAGGATCAATGCTGGGGTACCTCAGGGCTCGATTCTTGGTCCTTTATTCTTCTTAATTTACATTAATGATCTCCCATTAAACCTTGAGTCAAAACCCGAAATCTTTGCTGACGACACCTCCTTTCTCCCTTGTGATGGACCAGCTCTTGAGCCTTGGGGTACTAAGCAGAGATCTTGCCAGGATAAGTGAGTTGGCTCGTCAATGGAAGATGTCTTTCAACCATGACCCTTCTAAACAAGCTGTGGAAGTCTATTTTACCTGCAGAATCACTCCTGCTAATGCTCCAGTAATCTCCTTCAATAACACTAACATCGTTGCCAGTGAGCACCAGAAACATCTAGGTCTTATCTTAGATTCAAAACTTTCTTTTGATTACCATCTTGAGGAGAAGATAAAAAAGCCAATAAAGGTATTGGCCTTATTTAACAGACTTCGCAAACATGTGCCTAGAAGATATCTTCTTACCATCTATAAATCTTACATTAGACCTCATCTTGACTAAGATGATATCATATATGACCGCGCCCAGGAAATGCCTCTTTTGTGCAGAAGCTTGAATCCATTCAATATAATGCCTGCTTAGCTATCAAAGGTTGCTTTCGTGGAACGTCTCAGGAGAGAATATACTCTGAACTTGGCCTTGAAAGCCTTGCTGACAGACGCTTTGCCAGAAGAATGAAATTTTTCTATAAAATCATAAATAACCAAGCTCCGTCTTACTTACGTAACTATCTGCCAGCAAGGCTTACAGAGCCAGTTAACATAAGAACAAGAAATCCTATTTATCCTCTTAATATACGAACTGAGCGTTTTCGTAATACTCTTTTTCCTTGCTGCATATCACAGTGGAATGTCCTGGACGTGAATATAAGAGATCTACCTTCTGTTAAGACCTTTAAGAATGCAATTTTAAAATTTTTGAGACCCAAACAATCTCGTGTTTTTGATGTTTCTGACAATCAAGGTGTAGTCTTTCTAAATCGACTTCGGGTAGTCATCTCATCGAGCACAAATTTAGGCATGGTTTTCGTGATACTTTAGACCCTTTTTGTGGTTGTCGAACTAACTCAGTTGAAAATACTCAGCACTTTTTTCTACACTGCACTATATATTCCCATGCGAGACAATCTCTATTCGACAAACTGCAAGACTTAGGTATTGTTTTCCTCCCACTAAACCCTTCTTATTTTTGTCGGTTTTTATCATACGGTGATGAAAACTTGACTTTAATTTTAAATCAAACTATAATTCTTTCTGTCGTTGAGTATATCCATGAATCTGGAAGGCTCAGTGGTGCGTTATTTTAGTCTACTACAACCATAGCTCTCTCCACGTCAGACCTTGTTTTACTTTTTCCTTTCTTCATATTCTTCATAGTCTTACCTCTGGCGATATAACTTAAGTTTCTAGCGGAGGGAGGAACTATATGTTAATGCTTAGTAGTATTTTGTAGTATTGTATTGTTCCTAGCGTACCCTATGTTTCAATAAAGGAAAAAAAAGAAAAAGAAAAAGAAAAAAAGAGATATTTCTGTAAAATTCTCAAGGACCGTGTCGAAAAGCACCCAATTTTAGTTTTTTCAAAACAGGCATAAACTTTTTCCATAAACATATAATTTTTAAAGCTCATAATGATAATGCAATCCAGACAGAACTGTTTGTCCACCCCCTCCCCCAATATCAATGTTGATGGTGATCCTTGTGAACGTGCAAAAATTCAACTCCAACATTGATTTTGGGGGAAGAGGGGGACTTGCCGGTGGAAGATGTTCATTGGACACCAGTTTTGACCACGATTGTAGATCAGCCCTGTCACCTTGTCCAAATGCCTTAAACTTGTAAAATTTAAGAAAAATCTTTTTAAAATCTGCCAGTTTTGATGACGAAAAAAACTGAAATAGGGTGCCTTGCGGTGGTGGAGTTATTAACATAACAGTGAAATGCTTCATTTTCAATTCTTACAATATAAAACAATTAAAAAACAATAAATTATTATCAACAATACAATATTACGATACCAGGGAAGAGTCAAATGTATAATATAGGTAATCATTTGGCGAGTTTTAAACAAAATTTGCCTAAATTAGTTCACACAAAAATTATAGTTCAATTCACTTACAAAAATAAGTAAGATAAATTCTCACCAAAAGTTAAATTATTGATTTTAGTATTTTGTCGAAATAAACTCATCAAAATTGTTCAAATAGACCTTTTCATAAATTACGTCACGAATATCCTTTGCCTCGTTTTCAAACAATTGATATGGTGATTATGTTTCTTGAGACATGATTTCTATATGAAAAGAAAGTAGTTTAAATAAAATCTGCTGGAAGTTAATCACCATGGCAATAATTTCAAAACGAGGCAAGTGATGTTAATTTATAAGAAAATGTCTATTAATGCAAAATTGGAATGATTTAGCTTATCAGTTGCTGAAGTAAGTTTCACACCATAATCAAAAGCTTTCTAATTTATGATAAATTTATGCTACTAAAATTATAAAGTAAATTTATGTCACCAAATTTATTTCTCCTCACAAAACAAGTTCCTTTAACGCAGAAGTTCGTTATTTCAAATCTAACGTTAAAATTCCAATCAAAAATCCATTTGTGGTATGATGAAACCAGGGATACATCATGTCCATGGTACTGTTAGAAAGGTATACCTGGACACCCCTGTCTGACAGCCCTTGTGGAACTTTTTTCCTCAGTGGGGATAAAATTTCCTATCGAAATTCAAGTAGGGATATAAATTCTATTGTTCCAAGGTTAAAAAACCCAGTGAGGATGGCTCTGGAGTGCAGTTTTTAAATATTGATTTTCGGATGGGTATTTTCCTACCGGGACGAATTTTTGTCAAATTTTCCAGTGAGGCCGAGGTCTGTGACACAGGGGTGTACCTGGGTCTTTCAAATCATTACATGAGGAGAGATCGGGAGACCTTTTTTACGTGGTAAAATTAGCCCCAGTGAAACCGTTGTAAAGAGGTTCCATTGTAGTTACACAGTCTAGTTGACCAAGTTTCGTTCGTTTCTTACGTTTGTTGAATATCTCCAATTCGATATCTAACAATATAGAAAATGATTGATCAAAATATGTCTAATACCGTACTGATATAATCGGTAAAAAGATTCACCTGTAAAAAAATTCGTCACTAAGTTATTTTTTCGTTAAATTTGCTGATGAATTTTTTAATCTTTGGGTAAAACTAAAGAGTACTTTAGAAATTTAAGATATTGAAATTGTGAAATTGGTTGTTATTCCCGGGGAGGGGTACTACGGTTGACAGTTGAGGGGTATGTGCGGATGCGATCTCCGAAAACCGACCCTTAAAGAGACTGATTTAAAAGAAAAGGTCACCCTTAGAGAGACCTTTTTGAAACATTTTCTTCGATTTTGGAAAGATTCTCTACCCTTAGAGAGACTTTTTTACAATTTTTTCACTCTAAATAAAAAAGAATTTTCAATAAATCGTGATTTTTCCGACCCTTAGAGAGACTTTGAAAGGTGAGAAAACCGACCATTACCTTGCTTTCCCCACATACCCAGCGCCCATTTTTTCCTAAGTACCCCCCCCCCCCCGGCTTGTTATTCTTGTCCATTTTATCGTTAAATAAGATGCTATAAGCCAGTTGGAGATTATAAATACCCAGAAAAGGAGTATGGAACTTACCGAGAGTCTGATGAACAACTGGTGGAATAGTTTCTTTTAGCACGTGACAATTTGTATGAAGCGCTGGATTGATGTTTACTTCAATTAGCCACACCTTTAAAGTAAGGTCAAAGTGAATTTATAGAATATATACACGTTTCTATTTGAAAGCATAATCTACCATTGTAGGGGGCAAACTCTTAGGATTCGTAGCATTTTTAGTAGGGCGCAATCGCATGATCAATTTTTTGAAGTCTACAACCTACCCCAAAGGTTTTAGTGCACACCACTTTTCTCAAAAAATATACCTTAAAAACACTTGATTTTTTAATTCCGCAAATAAGTAAGTAGAGGCTGATACACCTAAAAGGCTGGATTTACACATGGATGAATACACAATTCCAAAAGTGGAGAGAGGGAATGAGGACTTGCATAAGTTAAAATTTTCTAGCGAAAGAAGAGAAATAGTGTACTTCGCTAAAAATGTGACGAGGCTAGAAATATGATTTGGTCACCTAATAAACTTGCAGGGAGGGAAAAGGATGATACTTTTCGTCACCTAGGAGTGTCAAGTGTAACAGATGTCATAGATTTGCGATTGTCTGAAATGTCTTAAGACATCTTTCTAGCTCTGCTCTGGTCTGTAAATTATATACAATACTTTCCGTATAGTAAGTAAGTTTGAGACCGCAGTCGAGGACAACCCGAAGGCTCCCTTTTCGTATAGCTGTCTACCCGAAGGTAGGGGAGGGCGCCACTCTTTTCCCTGTATTTCTTCGTCTCTTTATTTGCTGAGCATCAAGCAGAGAGGCATCAAGTACCATTTTGGGAATCTTTGGCATGACCCATGCTACGGTCGCCATTTTCTGTATATCTCACCTTCATATTTTCATCAATCATGAAATCAAATCCAAGTAATTCAAAAGTTGAAGGTTTTTCATCTAACTTCCCCATACAACCTTTCAAACATGTCAACATGATGGATTTCATTTTGTCCTAAAAATAATGAATAAAAATCAAAAATTAATTTCTCAATTTCTCAATCTTTCTATACAAGCCGGGAGTTTTTGAAAAGATTGAATTATTCTGATTGACAGGGAGGTTATTTTGTATCTAAGAGAAGAAGAGAAGTTTGTGAAAACAAATTTACTATTAAGTACCGGGAGACTCAAAAGATATACACCTTTTCGACCGTAGCCACCAATTGCCGCGCGGCCCTTTTTTGTCCGTTTTACCACCCTAAAACCGTCCCAGTCGTATACCATCAAAAACAAGATCTACAAAAAAGGTAGTTACTGTATTAGGGTCCATTAACATGGATTTTCGGTACGGTCTGAGATCCAGACCGACCTGAGTTTACATGTTTAGGTGCTTCGGTGTACGGACTGAATTTTCGGTTTCGGTTCGGGGTGGTCGTCGTACTTTAGTGGGCCGAGTCCACTGGCGGGTTTAAGACAATAGAGCAAGTACAATCATGGTTGAAATATATCGAGAATTCCGGTTTTCAAGATTTAAAGTTTAGCGTTAAAACTCAGAGTTAAAACTCTACTCTTCGAACCTACTTTAGACCACTTACAAATCGATTGTGGTTGCAAAACTTCCCGGTGAATTTCCCTTTATTTTCAAATATTATGACCTTGATTGTACGTCGGAAACATGCAAAGGAGTGCAACGCTCGTTAAAAGACAATGAAAATACAATTACAAATATCTTCCTCTCATAAGTTTGACATGGTCTAAAACCGCCTATGGAATGTTTACCACATACTTAAAAATCTCAGTCGTGGTCGAAAAACTTTTGAAAATGCCGTTCCAGTAAATATATTTTGAGTTCTGTCAATAATCAGCCTGTAAAAAGAACTACGAACACCCCGAACTGAAATTTCTTTGTATTTACATAGATTTTCTGGACCATACTGAAATTTCGGTTCGGTGGTTTTGACCGAACCGAAAGTTAGGGCGTACTGAAATCTCAGACCAATCCGGCATGTAAACGATATGAGACTTCAGACCGTAGACCGTACCAAAAAACCATGTAAACGGGCCCTTAGAAAACAAACTGTATGCAGCGTAGGGGCCGTCCACATAATACGTACGCACTAAGGATGTGTCAAAGGAAAATGGACGTACGCGGAGAAAATTTTTTCATAGCCATTTTGTTTTTTTGTCAACTTTTACGCTTGTTATACGCATCAAGGAAAAGAAAAAGTTTCTTGATAAACATTGAGTTTCATGTATGAAATAAAGGTCCGAACCAAACGGCTTGAATTCGAAATTTTCTTCAACCGAGGGGGGGGGGTGAATGAAAAAGTACGTACTTACCAGAGCGAGGTATAGTCATTTGCGTACGCTTGCGTACAGGGGGGTAGGGGGTACTCGATTTTCGACATTTTAGTGCGTACGTACTATGTGGACGGCCCCGTACTGCAAAATCTAACTGAATTGTTTATATTGTTTCAAGAATTTCTATTGACACATGATTAGATTGTTTCATTTCATGACACATTATATTTTCCAATTTCTGATTTGTCGTTATAAGATATAATAGTTAATAAATATTTGATAATATACAATATTTACGAAAATGAGGGACAAATTTTTAATCTACTAAATAATTATACATTCAATCAATTTAACGAAGATTGCAAACTTTTTGAATCATTCACGATGCAAAAATCCAAATCTCAATGGTTAAATGTGTTTGATAGCATGAGCTTGCAAATGGTCCAACTTTCAAAATAAAAAACACATCAGAAAAAATGTCAATGTCAAAATTTTCAACGAGATCGTTTCGAATTGTTCTCAATTTTTCGATTAGGCTGTTATTTAAATGACAGCCTTTGTTTTAAAATTAAAGGTGATTCATTGGCCCAGCCTTTCTTTAAGCATAATACTACCCATGCTGCTGTATGTCCGGTTTCTTTAAATACACGCGCTTTGTCAATTCCAGTTCATTTTGGAAGTAACAGCGCTAATCGTCAGGCAATACAACTCCTGCTAGTGCACTGAAAAAAGTCTTTATGGTTAGAAAGAGGAGGGTCGAATCATGATCAAACTGCTTTGTAAATTTGCGTATTCCTTATTTCCGTTATTATCGAATTTCCACCATATAATACCATTTGCATCGTTAGAAGGGCGGTAATGTTCGTTGGCCCAGTATGGACCGTTCATTGCTACCCCATGACATTCCTTATGCCACCATCCACCATGTTTAGCGGCACAATTCTTTGTAGATGCTATATCGTGATCCTCGTCAAATGTAGAAAATTTCATCCCTCTCATGACTTCACCATACCACACGGTAGAAAAGGTCGAGTCAATATCAGATGCATCGTAGTTTAGTCGATACCAATCAGTTTCACTTTCGACTATGACATTATGAATCATTTTCATTTGAGTAATTCCATCCCAATTGGTTCCTCTCACCAACCAATCATGTCCTTCATCCGTTGTCAACAAATTGAGAAGCTCGTTTCCAAGGTAATATTCTCCTTCCTCGTTCCCAAACCCCTCTTTGAATTCTCTCCAGTTACGATTCATGAATCTGACAGATCCATCAAAACGGCGCTGAAAGGCCATCCATCCGCCACCAGCGTGTTGCATCAAACAAAAAACACGGCGTCGGTATTTCCCCAATAGAAAAACATCGTAAATGCCGTCTTCCCGTGCACCATAATTGAACCAAGCGGCGCAATCTTTGAGCATCAAAATCGAATAATATTTTGTTGTGCTGCTTGCTTTCAATTCTCTAACTTGTTGATCTTGATAGAATTCGAAATCAATATCATAAAAATGACATTCTCCATAAATTCCACTTCTTTGCAGCGAGAGAGTATAATCAAACGAACGGCATTCTGGGGTTAAAGAACAAATACTGATGCATCTTGGGTAGGGTGTTTCTTGAATTGTATTGTAAGGCGTAGCATTGATTGTTTTACCAGTGGAAACTAATTCAAAAACTCTTTGCCCGGAAACAAATGTTTGAAATTTCAATATTATGTAGATTATGATTTTGATATTCACCATCCTAGAGGAATCACTACTTATAAAACTAGATGGCAATATAGTCTTTAGTTTTATATATCAAAATCCAACGAAAAATTTTTCGATCTTGACAAAGTTATATATTTTGTTAAATCAAATTTGTTTCAAAAGAAAATTTATTTTTAGAAGTTCGAATTTAAACCAATCAAAATAAAGCAGTATCCAGTACCGTAGACAGGAGGAGAGCAAAATTTGTGTAGGAGAGCAGATTTTTATGACACTATTATTATCCACTCGTCATATAAAAGGATAATTTACTGTCATAAAAATCAGCTCTCCTACACAAATTTTGCGCCCCTCATGTCTACGCTACTGGATGAGACCATTAGCTTCCTTGATTGTTTACATTACCTTGCTGACAGCATCAAACGGAATCAAAATAGATTTTTGAAATTGTTTATAATAAATTTTAAACTTTGTTTACATCTTTTTCAAGGATGTCCGATTCGTTTAAAGTAAGGATAAAAACACGAAAACATGATTTAAATTATTGAATTTTTGACTTTTTTTGCTTGACATTAACGTCCAAACAGAACGTCGAATTTAAAACAGAGCCTACTTCACAAGTCCATAGTAATGTCAAAATTGTTTCGATACCTATTCGGGGAAAGAAATATCGGGGAAAGAAATATCGGGGAAAGTGGCGAAAATTTTGAGGGGGTAATTTTATCACCCAACCAAAACTTTTACTCGATTTTTTTATTCCTGATTAAAACTTGACAAATAAGAATTTTTTTTGAAATCTTAGTAAGTTAAAGAGTGAGCTAAAAGGTTGGTCTAAACGCCTGCTCCAAGGAGCTCATAATTAAGTCTGCAGTCGAAGTCTCCTCTTTTCATAGCTATCTACCCAAAGGTAGACGCCACTCCTTCTCCCTGGATTGCTCCACTTCTCCTTGATCCATTAATTGCTGAGCATCAAAGCAGAGAGGCATCAAGTGCCATTTTGTACTAAGTACGTAGTCTTTGGTGTGACCCAGCCGGGGATTGAACCAACAAGCTTGCACATCGTATCCGAACGCTACCTTTGCACTACGGTCGATAAAAGAGCTTGTCTGTATACAGACCCAGTATCTACGGCTAATTTCAAAATTCATTGCCGTAGAGGGTCTGTTGTTATTGTCTTTTCCGATTTGAAATTTTTCAAACCGACCGCTGCGATGGAGTGTTGGTGAGAAAGGGGAGACGGTAAGAGAAATGTTGCTATTTATAAATCATAATTATACTTCATCACAGAGTGTTCTGTACGGGAACTTTTTTATCAAGCAGACAATGTGCACGGAGTATACTACGAAGCAATAAACACGAGATACACTATGGTAAAGAGTATAAAAGAGCAGGAGCTTACATTTTAAATCCTAAAGTAGCTACTTACAGTAAATTCATTAAAGACCCAATCATGTGATATGGATTTGTCTTCACCAACATGATGATTGATATACTCATTAAATTGGTTGAAATCCATGACAGATTCTTCTTTCTTCTCTTTATATGAAGGATGCTTTCTCTGTACAAACTAAAAATAAAATTTAAGATTGATTTTAAAGATATTTTTTACACAAGTGTTCCCGTTTCATATCAGACACGTATTTGATATCAGGAAAGTGTCTGCCTATTGTTATATTGTGCTGATATAAGCAAAAAATGTTTTTTTCTCCATACTTTCTGGCCAATCTTGTTCGGTGTCAATGCAATGTGAAAAAGCCTGTAAATTAAAATTGATGAGTAAGCAAACGATTTCACTCTTGTTTAGAAAAAAAAACCTTTAAAATACCGATTCATGGATATTAGCCCGTGACCATTGGCCCCACTTTTTTGCAGACTATATTTCTTTAAAAGTCAAAAACCTTAAAAATTGAATTTGTGTCCAATTATTTGTGTCGAAAGATTTTATGCTAAAAAGTCAAAAAAATGCAAATATTTGACAAAAATCCACTTTTTTGAGATTTTGACCGAGTGATCCAAGAACCTCCAAATTTGGCCCTGCCTTACTTGATTCTGTCTTGTAGTGAATTAATTTGAAGTTTTACTATTGGGCATCTTTCCGTCGTTCAGGCAGGTCCTTCTAGATCCGGAGAAATACACAATAAGAGCGCTCTACGTCAAAATTTGAAACTTATGGAAGTTTTTTTTGGACCACCCGGTAAACCTTTGAAGTTTGAACTAGCGATTTTCATGGCACTTAAAGGGTTAATGCGCAAAAACCGTTATCTGGTATGAGATTATGAGAAATTGGGACGTTTTATTGGACTTTTTTAACACCAGTTAAAGGGACATAAAAGTAGTCACGAAATTTGTAAACAAACCGTATGCAGCGGGAAACAAAATCAAAACAAATGTCACATGTCAAAATAAAAAAAATAATTGTTTCAATTGTTTGACAAGTTTGTTTTGGACACGTGAGTTTAATTGTTCTCTTTAATGAAACGTGGTTCGCACAATGTTTACATTTTACTACTTTATGTCCCTTTAAGATGAGCATCAATACTTAAAAAACTACAAGTTATTTATAGAATAAGATCTTAGTCTCCAATGGCTGATTTATAAGGATAAGGATAAGGATAAGGATACATTAAGGGTTAGAACGGTAATTCTAGGGAAATATAAGTAGATAGGAGATACTTTAAGGGCAGAAACTTTCGCGGGCAGAAACTTTCGCGTTTTTCGCGTTTTTGGCATTTTTTCGCGAATGTAAGAAATTAAACAAGAAATTCGCGAAAGTTAATTTCGCGAAAAATGAAATTTTCCTAAAATCGCGAAAGTTTTTTCCAAGTTTTAAAAGCCGAGGAGAGTCGATATTATCGATATTATCGCAGTGACTAGGATTCGGAATGAGAGGAAGAAGTGCAAATAGTTTATTTTTCATTTATTAGCATATCACTCTTTTGATTGAAGAAAAAAATGAGATTTGAAATAATTTTTCATTCACTTTCCCTAGCCACTCGCGATAGTTATTGCTACTAAAATTGAACATTCACAAAAAACCGCGAAAGTTTCTTCCGTAAATTTTCTTCAATTTCGCGACTTTTCGGTCTCGCGAAAGTTTCTGCCCTTAAAGTATATCACATTCCCCAAAAATTATGATAACGAGACAAAAATGTATTAAGAATTATTAAACACACAGAATACACGGATTGCAAAATTACATCAATCCAGTCAAAAAATGTGATTACTCGAAAAAGTTAACGTGTTTTTATTCCCATGTTACTTGCTTTACAATATACAGTTGATAACTTATATTAGTGTCAATAAATTCGAACCAATCAGAATTAAATATCATGTAACAAGCACATAAAATTTTTGAGTAAAAACGTGATTTGTCTACAGACTTTAATTTTTCAACCTGTGTATACACCTTTTCGACCGTAGCCGCCAATAGACGATATCGGCTTCACATGAAAACTCAGATTTAACCCACGAGAATTGCCCACAATGCTTTGTGCGAAAATAATTTCACCGTGAACTTTTTTCCGCACAAAGAACTGTGGGCAATTCTCGGGGGTCAAGTATGAGTTTTCACGTTAAGCCGATATCGTCTATTGCCTTGCGGGCATTTTTCTGTCCGTTTTACCAACCTAAAACCGACCCAGTCTTTTTTTCACACCTAAATACAATAGAAAAAATGTTAAAAAAGAATTGGATCGATTTAGGGTGGTAAAACGGACAAAAAAATGCCCGCGCGGCAATTGGCGGCTACGGTCGAAAAGGCGTATTGAGGTTTCTTTATGACAAAGAAGAGAGATTAAAATTAATTTACCTGATTTGTAAGATGTGCGTGTATATCTAAATCATCAACAGTATACGGTACACAAGATAAGCGGACGTAACCTTTATGATAGAATGCAATATACGGACAAGTCGAAGCAATTAACATGTAGACTCGAATGTCAAATTTGAAACCGTTGATAAGCAAAGGTTTCTTGATATACCTAAAAAAGCATAAAAAAGCATGATATTCAATGCTTTTGAATATAGTATTATGCTTGTGACAAGTTCTTCTTTGTATTCCAAGAAACCCGGTTGTACGGTAAGTAATTCAGGTAGATTTGGTAGGGGCTCCCGAACATCAAATCCGGAATTGAACAGTATTCCGGGATTTGTCGGATAAATTACCGGTACTCGTCAGGAAAGTGTTTAGCGGAATTGAGAAATTTTATGCCGGTACAACGGATATTTTATGAAAAAAATATTCCGAAGCCAACCACATGGTACGCTATGCTTGATTCAAATTTAAATTTTATTTCTTCAATGCTGTCCCGAGGGTACAACGCACAGCTACCGAAAAAAATGAACCCTAAATGGGAAAGAAACTGTAGGTATTATATATTCGAAATGTTTTACTTTTTCCAAAAAAATCCACCCTTAAGGAACTGATTTTTTTTCTTTGGGGTTTCGCAGCGTTCTTGACGGTAGTCGTGGAAGTAAAAAAGTACCTCCAAACTAGACCACAAACTACAGTCTATCTTATAACTTGAATATCGCCTACTTTTGAATGATTCGTTCTTGGATTTTCATCTTTGGACACTTTCGATCAGATAGTTCACGTTGTAAGCCTTCTAGACTTGTAACAAGAAATATGCCTTTCCCTTGGTTACGACCAGACGGTTTGCAAATCCAGATTTCTCCCTCTAAATAAACAAAAGAAGTAAAAAAGCAGAGTAAAAGACTGTTTAAATAATTTAAGAAGAGCTTACTCTTTGGTTACTTATAACTCAGTCTGCAACCCCAGTCGAGGGCAAATCGAAGGCTCTCTTTTCTCTAGATGTCCACCCGAAGTAAGGGTAGGACGCCAATCCTTTCCCTGGAATTCTTAAAATACCTATATGAAAACAAATTTGCGGCTTGATATTCTGCTTCTTCTCTCGATGAGAAAAAGGGTTTCCCTTCTTCTTAGTCTCAAAATACAAGGAGAGATTAGTAATTTCTTAGATTATTGAAAGTGTTAGTCTAAACTAAATTTGCGTACTGAGCCAGTTGTCAATGGAACTTTATAAATTCACTCAAAAACAAGATGGACTTAAGTGTAGGTGATTAGGCACTAACCTTTATACTGTCGCTTGAATTCGTTATATTCGGATAGATTACTTATGATGTATGACTTCATGAAAAATTCTGATGATCGTAGGTACTTCTTGTTACTTCAAAAAAGAATTTAAAACTGTTATGGGTATAGGAAATACAGTTAACTTTCTCTAATTCGAACTTAAACTGGGAACCTTATCAGTTTGAATTACAAAGAAATTCGAACTATACACCCCTGTCTCATAGCCCCTACTGGAACTTTTTTTCTCAATGGGGATATAAAAATTTCCATTAAAATCCCAATGGGGATAGAAATTCTATTGTTCTAAGGTTAAAAAATCCAGTGGGATGGTTTTGCAGTACAATTTTTAAACATTGAATTTCGAATGGGGATGAAATCAAAGTCATTTTCCAAGTGGGGCCGAAATTCCAGGGTATTTTACCACCGGGGACGAAGTTTTTGCCAAATTTTCTGTGACACAGGGGTGTAATTATAGAAAGTATTTTAAGAGGGTTTCTCCTTGACGAGGACTGGAAACTATTTCAAATGGTAGAAGTTTTTAACTAAACGACTTTTTTATTAAGCGAAGGTCTACTGTAAGTAAACTTGGTCAATCGAGCCTACAATCGAAAAAAATACAGGCGAATATCTTTTTTTAAATGTTGGTTCAAAAGTTGGATTCACTTGCGCCGGCTTTTACTTCTGAATGGATAAAATAAACGACGTACAGTTGACTCTCTCTAACTCGATCCTCAAGAGACCAAGAATGTTCTTCGAATTAGAAAAAGATCCGAATTATAGAAAGTATTTTATACTAATTTCTAGCTGAAGGGACCAATATTTTAGTTCGAATTATAGAGAGATTCGAATAGTAGAGGTTCGAATTAGAGAGAGTTAACTGTATGTCTCAAATTCAAAATTATTACCTTTTATTTCTTTGATCACTCTCCCGTAACAATTTCACCAAACCAACCTTTGTGGTCATGCAACCAATTTTTTGAATGTGATTCACAATTTGAACCGCTAAGAATAAAAATATTGCACAGTTATTTCATCCAATACAGGTAACTTTATTACGAGCCAGTAAATAGGATGTTCTATTTATTCGTAACAGGCTCAAATATTCTTAAAAATATTCTTATAGTATATAATGTTCTTGATAAGTACTTAATTAACTTAAATTATAGCTCAAAAAAGTATTTCGTCAACCATTTCTAAAATTTGAGGCTGAGGCTTAATTTGTTCTTCGGTTTCGGCCAAAATTGAGCCACGTGTTCTTATGATAATTGTTCTTACAAAAATGCGTGTATTAGATTGGGCTTTCCCATAAAATTTCCATACAGGGGGGTGGACGAACCTTTTCAAGGCAAGGAAAGATTTTTAGAAATATGTGAATACCCCCTGGAAAATGTCAAAATTTGCAAACTTTGTAAAAGAACCCTTAGAAAAAAGAAGTCTTGGAAAAATTATATTTTCATATCTTAAAAGTGAGGGTGGACAACTAAAATGAGTCTTTTACCCCCTGGAAATCTTGAAATAACCTTTTACCCCCTGGAAATTCTTCTCTGATTACCCCCTGGATATAAAATGGAATGGCCCATTAAATTACTTTCAAGTTTATGAGGCAGCTTATGAATTTATGAATAAAGAAGTATGAACAAAAGATACTGGGGATGTGTGGTTAATTGATCAGGTGCTGCTAAAGAGTCTTTCAGGGTTGAGTATTGGTATGTAAACTCGTTTCCCCACCAAGAAAATTTTTTACATTTTGCAAGAATCAACTTTCGCGAATTGTGCTTTTAAAAAACTTTAAAGATTTTTTTGGTTTGTTTTTAATACAAATTTTCACTTATATTTGTTAAACAGACAGTAAAGCCTGGCTTGATTTACATTCTTCACCAAACGTAAAGGTATCTAAAAATTATCACTGGTTTTTAGTTTTACGGTAAACAAGCATGCCCCTCCCCACTTTTTTGCAGACCATGCCATTTCTTCGTCGCCCGACCATGGTGGGCGACATTCTTTTCCTAAATATTGGCCGCCCCACCCCCCCCCCCACTCAAAACGGCTCGCCGGGGCCCATGACAAGACGAGATTTTGAACAAAGAAAACTTAAATCGCATAACTTACAAGGATCAAATGCATTGTAATTGATATTCCTTTTCACTTCCGTCCATTTTAAGAAGAAGAATTCATCTTTTTCAGTACGCTTCAAACCATGTTTGGATAAATAGTTTTCAATGCTTAAAAGAAAAAACAAAATGAAATCCAATGCACAATCCAATGATCATTTAACCAAATAACCCTTTTAAGAGACCGTTTTGTGGTCCAAAAAACACAATATCTCCTTTTCTTATTAGCCGATTTTATGTAATTACCTTTTTCAGGACGGCGACGGCGGCGCGACTGAAACAATTTTGAACGATTTGATTCAGAAAATCGAGGACGATAAATTGATTGATCTACCGTCGTCCTCGATCAGTAAGGATGTAGTCCAACCGTAGTCAAACCGTAGTCCAACCGTAGTCAAACCGTAGTCAAACCGTAGTCAAACCGTAGTCAAACCGTAGTCAAACCGTAGTCAAACCGTAGTCAAACCGTAGTAAGGATGTAGTCAAACCGTAGTCAAACCGTAGTCAAACCGTAGTAAGGATGTAGTCAAACCGTAGTCAAAAACACAGTGTACATAAACTTGGGATGCGTAGAAAAGGTGACTGGCACCTTCCGAAAAAAAATAATAAAAAGGGATGCCAAGGAAGAGAATCCTTTCTTAGGGAGGGGGTTTATACGAATCCTACATTTTTTAATCGTGATTCTCTTCAGTTTATTTTCGTACTTTCAGAGGGAGGAATATTTTTCCAGACTTGAAAAGCAATAAAACCTTTTGAGAAATCGCCATTCTTCAAGGTAAAGAAGATGCTAAGACCTTTATACGAAACGTGTTGGTTATAAGGAGCGATGGCCAAGTGGTCAGCGCCTCAAACCAGGAATTCGCGCTTCGAATCCCCACTTCTTCCTTTCAGTTCATAGATAGCCGAGCCGTCTGGTCGTGGACCCCTTGAAAATATTCGAAAGATTGTCTAAAAGTCCTAGATTACTGGGCTATCCACGTAAAATATCGACTCTTAAAGCCTATGCGATAAGAAAACTGTCCTTTTTCCTCAAGAAAGAATCAATACATACATTGCAACACCGTTCTTTCCACCAATAAAAAACGTTTTCGATGGATTATGATGAAGATCTGATACTTTCTTTGGAGAAACCTTTTTCGATGATTTGGCTTGAATTGCAGCGACAGGTTTTTGTGGCGATGAGGTGCAATCTTCGTTAGTATTCTTTTCATTGTTCGTTTTGGTTTCCAATTGTTTTCTTGGATAATCTTCTGATTCTTGCTTTGTATCTTTCATGTTATTTGAAACCTTGGAACCTACAAATGTGAAAATTAATGAGCTTATGTTTCTCAAACCTCTTCTTTTTCACAATAATAAACAAGCTAGATGCTGAATGGATCTACCTGATGATGAAAGTTAGATAGCAATAAGGAGAAAAACGGAAACAATCCGTTAGAAAATATAATGTTTAGCGAAAAGGCATAACGCGTTAAATTTCATCATTGATTGTTGATGGGGAGAGGGAAGGGGAGAAGGGAAAAAATATATAAAAAGTTCCGGTTGCAGAAATCAGTTTTATTAACAATCGAATCATGCTTGGTGGTGGGAATTGCTATCAATGATGTTTTTTTTTTTGAGAAAAAACAAAGAAATGTTAGGAAAAAGTCCAATGAAAATCTGCAAAAAGGACGATCTCCGGCATATTTCCGGCAAAATTTTTCTCAAAAATCGGACTCGGCCATGTTTTGGGCATTGCTAATACGCATCTTTGAGCAAAAAATCAGAAAAAACTAATGATAAAATCTCGAGAAAATGCCAAAAAAAAAGTTTTTCCGGCATATTTCCCGCATTTTCGGCCGGAAAAAGATTTTTTTCGAAAATCGGGCTCCGTCACATTTTGGGCATTGCCATTTTGCATCTTTGTGCCAAAAATCAGAAAAAAACTAATGAGCCAATCTCGAGAAAAGCTGGTAACAGACGGACGAACGAAACGAACGGACGGACGGACGGACGGACGGACAAAGGTTAATTTATAGGACCTCCAGGTAGGTCCAAAAAAAGAAAATTAAATCACGCAATATGTATTGACGAGAAAAGGGACCAGAAAAGATGTTTTTGTATTATTTATCCCCAGTCCATCATAGAATGCGCTATTAAAGGGCAATGACCTCGGATTAGTGGCAAAACTACTATGCGCTGAAGTGAGTTAAATAAAACAAACACTATCACTACTGTAATAGATACAAAAATCAGTAGAAATAAACATGTAAAAAACATTAACCCGTATGTCGTAAAAGGAAAGTTTTAGACTTCAAACAAAGACATAAAAAGTAAACCTCCATCAAGAAAAAACATTTCTATAGCTAAAATACGACTTCTACACGTTTTGAAGAATCAGCAAGAAAACTCTTTCTAGAAGCTTTCTAAATTGAACTTTGAACCAACGTGGGAGGAACGTTTTGAAGAATCAGCAAGAAAACTCTTCCTAGAAGCTTTTCTAAATTGGACTTTGAACCAACGTGAGAAAAACGTTTTGAAACCTAAGCAAAAAAGACAACATCAAAAAGGTATAAATAGCCGAAGAAATCAAAAAGAGATCAGGTCAAGATTGGAGAAGAGAGAGGAAGGACACAAGGAAAAGTCACAAGAAGAAATTGGAAGTTGGAGAAATTGAAGAATAAGAATTATATTGTAACTAAGAGTGTGAATTTAAAGATAAAGAAAAGAATCTAAGGGAAAAGATTAAAGTTAAAAGCGAACCCCTTAAATATTCGTTGTCAATTTATTGTTTGGAAAGCTTGGAAATTAATTTATCAGTAACAAGTATTAACCTACCTGTTACAATTGGCGCCCGACTCAGATACGTCCCGCCCTCAACTGGAAATTGGAAGGAATCATAAAAGAATACAAGGAATCATAGAGGAATATAAAGAATCGAAGAAGAATACAAGAAGTCAGTAAAGAATACAAGAAATTTAAGAAGAACAAGAAGAATTATCAACGTGCTCGAGAACATACAATATAAAGGAATCAAATTCAGGAATAACAAGGAGAACGGTTACAAGAGAAACAGACAAAACATTTGACAAAACAGTGGTGAAGTCAAGGGAAGAATTTATGAGAGTTGCAGGAGAAGAGAGAAGAAAAGAAATTGCTAAACTAAGGATAATTAAAAGTAAGGAAAGCATAATTAAAGTTAAACATAGATTATCCTCGATAAAAGTTGCTCTTCTAAACGAGCATATTGACTGCTTGCTGAAAATCAGTAACCTTAAACAAGAATACGAATCTCTTTTAGGTGAGGACATAAGTAACACAAGTCATTGGTATCAAGACGCACTCGAGACAAGAAAAACTGAAGTCAAAAGAGGAATAATTTTGTTGAAAGATACGATAGAAATCAACGGTGTCATCTGGTATCACCAAAACACTAAGCACAACAATATTATAGAGTGCCTCAAGCAGAACATAGTCAAGAACAAGGCCCTGTTGTTTATTAATCTTATAATACTATTACTATTGCACAACAATAAAAAATAAAGCACATGAAACATTAAAATAAATGTTGTTAAGTTTATTATTGTTTCCTCCTCATTCTTTTATAATTGGTAGGCTACTGATAAATAACCAGACATTTATAGTGGTCTCTTACTATTTTTTATTTCAAACTTACATCAGGCTTAATCATTACTGTGGGCCACATCCCCTTCTAGGAGAAATATTTTAAGTCAAATTTTGATTGATGATTGAAAACTGTACCTGTTTTGGGCCTAATACAAGAAGTAAATCAGGAAATAACAATAAGTGTCCAGTACATAGATACTTGGGGGCACCAACAACAGAAGAATTATTTTTGGAAGACCTCAAGAACAGGTCAACATCTACAAAGAAGGGCACAAGTATGACAACAGAACAAACCTACCGGACCCTGCAGGACTTCACTCTGCAGCTCGCAGAAAACACCCAACGACATGAGACTCGATTTGAAAAGTTTTTGACGGAAATGGAAAAGCGAAACACCAATAAAGGCAATGACGAAAACAGAGGCGCTTCTTTAAAACCACCAAAGAACTTCAAAGGAACAGACGAAACACATGTAACAGATTTCTTCAACCAGTATGAAAGATATGTCAAGTTTAACAACTTGGGTGACAAGCAAAGGTTACTGGCTTTTCCGTCTTGTCTAGACGGACCAGCTTTGCAATACTATGAAAGCTTATCTGATGAAATCAAGAAGGACTTCGATCAGGTTGAACAATCTTTTAAGGGAAGATTTGACCCAGAAAGAATGAGAGTCTTCCGTACAACTAAACTACATGCTAGAAAGATGCAACATACTGAGTCACTTCAAGATTATACGCTTGCAGTCACCAATGAAGCAAGGCGACTTGGTTTATCAGTAAGAGAAACTATGCAAATTTTCATACAAGGATTACCGCCAAGCCTAAAAGAATATGTCCTATTGCAGAACCCGGCTACAATGCAGGAAGCTCAAGAAGCGGCAGAAAGCAAGTCTTTTGCCTTGAAGACAATTCATGATAGCCAAGTTCATGAAGTGAATGCTTTTATCCCTCAACTTAAAGAATTACTGCTCGAACAAAAATTGGATAGACAAGAAGAAATCAATGGAATGAAAGCTGATATCAATGCTTTTCAGAATAAACAAATGAAAAACCAGTATTTTCAACGCCAGCCCAAACCGCAGCAAGTCTGTTATCGATGCAATAGACCAAATCACATCGCAAGGGATTGTTTTGCCAGGCTACCAATCAGAAGGAATGGTGCAGGGCAGATGGGAGGACAAAGAAACTATAATCAAGGCAATTATAACCAAAAGCAAGGCCCAAGCCAATACACCAACGGTAAATCCCAGCAGATAGGATACAACCAAGGATCACAAAGATATCCGCATCCAGGATACGCCAGGAGCAGTCACATGTCCCAAAGCCATAACAAGAAGATGGAACATGAAGATACTCAAAGGAAACCTGCTCATCCACCTTACGATCCATTTAAATCATGGGACAAAAGAGTGAGATTCGGCCAAAAAGATGAGGTCAACATGGTGAAGACTAACAGAAGACTACAGATAGACAAAAGAAACTGGAGACATCCAAGTATCCCTGATCAAGATCCACCACTATGTAACATCCAATCCCCGCTAATGGAAAATAAAGATGTTCAAGGAACTGGCCCATCACCATTGATGTACTTGTATGGGAAGATCTTTGGACGTCGGTGTAAAATGCTGATCGACACAGGAGCATCAATCTCATGTATCAATGAGGAATTCTGGAAAGAGGTGAAGCCGTTTGGATACCCAATTACTTTGACACCTCATCAGGACGTGGCAACCTTCTCTGGGGATAGCATTCCAGTGAAAGGAGAATCTACTGTACCATTGGAATTGGGGGAGTATCTTATAGACCAGAAACTTATCATAATCCCATGTACACACGATGTCATTCTTGGTAGAAATTTTATGAAAATGACAAAGGCGGTCATCGACATTGGGTCAGATGACATTACCCTTTTCGATCATTATACATTGCCAATGGTATGCACGATGAATACTAACAACCAAAGAAAATTGGATTGGGATGATGCGCGTAATGAAAGTGGGTTCGGATTTGAAGGATCAGATCTGATAAAAGTCAAACTACAAACAACGACCATAATTAAACCAAAGAGAAGTGTTAAAGCAGGTGTATTCTTGTCACGATCTGCACCTGTGGGAGAATCATTGTATTTGCATCAGCTGGACGGAAAAGATTATGAAGTAATTGCACCTACAGTAACGGAATACAAACATGAAATGATGGATGTAATAATATACAACCCCACGAATAAGGATGTTAGAATTCCGTGTGAAACAATCGTGGCATTTATGGATCCGATTAGAGACATCACGGACATGTTCCAGCCACAGACACCAAAGATCTGCACGATAGCACCAAAAATGTGGGAACCAATAGAATTTGACTTTACAAAATCAAATGTGTCTGAAAATCAAAAGCAACAGTTGCAAACTTTTCTAAGAAAATATAGGAAGGCATTCGCTGCCATCAATGAGGAACTAGGAAGTACCTCTATAGTTGCACACCATATTAATGTTAATAGTAATACAACACCAATCAGGCAACAACCGTATCCCACTTCGCATACTAACCGACAGATCATTCAGGAACATATTGATGACATGCTGAAAAGAAATATCATCACTCCATCAGTGTCAAGTTGGTCTTCACCAATTTTGATAGTGAAGAAAGTTGGTAAGGCGGACAGATTTTGTGTGGATTATAGGAAGCTCAACGCAGTTACAGAAAAAGACTCATACCCGCTCCCAAGAATTCAGGATACACTCGACGCACTGCATGGGGCAGTTTTCTTTTCAACCCTGGATTTGAGATCAGGTTTTAGGCAAATAGAGTTGGACGAAGAATCAAAGCCATTGACCGCTTTTACAGCACACGCCGGCCTGTTTCAGTTCAACGTTTTACCTTTCGGTTTGGCTAATTCACCGTCTTGTTTTCAGAGATTAATGGAAAGTGTCCTACGAGGACTAACATGGAAGAAATGCCTCATTTACATAGACGACATAATCGTCTTTAGTAAATCATTCAAGAGTCATCTGGAGGATCTTGCAGAAGTTTTTGACAGACTCCTTGCGGCCAACGTAAGGTTAAAACCTTCCAAGTGCGCTTTTGCTAAAAGTTCGGTTGAGTATCTTGGACATGTAGTATCAAAAGAAGGAGTGGCTCCGGATGAAAGGAAGACCGAATTGATAAGGATATTTCCTACGCCAAAAACACCAAAACAAATCAAACAGTTTCTAGGACTGGCAGGATATTACAGAAGATTTGTAGAAAATTTTTCGAGGATCGCATCTCCTATGACCAAGCTACTGAGAAAGGACGAAAAATTTGTTTGGGACGAGGATTGCGAAGAGGCTTTCCAAGAACTGAAGAAGAGGCTACAAAATCCACCAATTTTGGCATACCCAGATTTTGGTAAGCCATTCGAACTTTTCGTTGATGCCAGTGGGACAGCTGTAGGTATGGTTTTGGCACAGTATCAAAACAATATGGAAAGGGTAATAGCATATGGAGGTAGAACCCTGAATAAAGCAGAACGGAACTATTCCGTTACTGAACAGGAGTGTCTTGGTCTAATTGAAGGAATTAAGACCTTTCAGCAATACCTCCATGGTAGAAGATTTACAGTTCATACGGATCATAGCTCTTTAAAATGGTTGCTCAATCTAAAGCATCCGAAAGGACGACTAGCGAGGTGGGTAATGAAGATACAGCAATACAACTTCGACATTAAGCATCGTCCAGGGAGAATCCATAGCAATGCTGACGTTATCTCTAGGCACCCGTTGCTGGTCAATGCACTTACAGAAGAGATGAGAAATGCTTCATCCATATCAGATCTACAAGCTAACGATGAGCAACTTCGCTATTTAATACACTATCTAGTTTTCGAAGAAATACATGAGAACGACGAAAATCCAGAGACAACAATCTCAAAAAGTGGAAACTACATTATCGATGAAGATGGCTTGCTCTATCACATATATGTGCCTGAGTCAGGAAGGAAGACAAATACTTTCCTTCAACTAGTAGTCCCAGACACTTTGAAGACCGAAATACTGCACCTAGCCCATAATGACAAATTATCAGGAGGGCATTTTGGCGTTCAGAAGACTTTCGACAAAGTACACAGCAAATTTTACTGGACATCACTTTTGAAAGATTGCAAACAGTGGATAAGAGAATGCGACAAATGTAGCACACAGAAACCTTTAATGGGATCCAAAAAAGCTCCATTGATGCACTTACCAGAGGTAGGACGTCCATTCCAGAGAATCGCAGTAGATTGCTGTGGGCCTTTTCCATTAACAAAGAGAGGGAACAAACACATCCTAGTGGCAATAGATCATTTCACCAGATGGCCAGAAGCATGGGCTTTGCCAAATACTGAGACAGGGACTCTGGCCAGGACGTTGGTGGATGAATTAATATGCAGACACGGAGCTCCAGAAATGATGCTGTCAGATAGGGGAACAAATTTCATTTCTAAGCTAATGCTGGAAGTATGTAGACTTATAAATACAAAGAAGTTAAACACATCATCATATCATCCAGCAACGAATGGAAAATGCGAAAGACTAAACGGAGTTATTGTAAAAAGATTATCCATGTATGTGGATAAAAACCAACAGGATTGGGACTTACATCTTCCGGGGGTGTTACTATCAATAAGAACCACACCCTCATCTTCAACCCAAGAAACACCGTTCTTTCTAGTATATGGAAGACAACCACGCCTTCCAGGTGATGTAGCCTTGTTGCCAGATAAAGAAGTTCCAAAGGACCAACAACAATACAAGGAAGAGCTTGTCAAGACCTTAACACTAGCACATCAAATGGCAAAGGACACGGCGTCGAAACAAAATGCAAGAATGGAGTTTTATTACAACAAGAACGCGGCACCAAAAACATTCAACGTTGGAGACATGGTTTTAATTTCAAAACTCAAAAGAGATGTGGGACTTAGCCCAAAATTAGGCCCAAAGTATATGGGTCCTTATTTAATCAAGGAAAAATTCTCGGACGTGTTATATAAACTAACGGATATGAACGGACGAGACATGAAATCTCCAATACATGTAAACAGAATGAAAAAGTATTATAAAGACCAAGACGCGGTTGCAGACTCAAGCGGGTCTTCAGATGAATCATCTGACGAGGCAGAATCAGACTCAGAAAACGATACATACATAAAACGAAAAGATGAAATTATTAAACACCGTAGACGGAAAGGTCAAATGGAATACCTCGTGAGATGGCATGACGACAAGAAAGACTCTACTTGGGAAGAAAAGAATTCACTCGACCAAGAATTGCTGGATAGGTACATCAGAGGGAACAGACCTTCCATAAATAACATCAATACGCAAGTTAGCTACAAGTCAAATTACATAAATGGTACAACGATTATACTGCTGTTGCTATTGAATTGGATCACAAGAAATGAAGCTATAAGGCTGGGACCAGTCTTTGATTGCTCTAGAGTCAAACCAGCAGGAATATATCGCTTTCCGGATATTAAAAACTGCACGGTTCCAAAAGATTATCCAACACAAGGAATACAAACGTTTAAAGCAGAAGTGCTACACGAATCTCCAAAGTATACTCCAGTCCAAGTGTACCACTGCTCAAAATTCAGAGCAACGCTTACATGCGCCGAGGAATTTTTTGGAGGAAAGAAGAAATACAGGAAGACAAATATACTAACGACGGATGCTGCAGAATGTAGAAAGGCATGGGCTCAAAAGTCTTTCGAGGACTTTAGATTAAAGCCCGTGGATGGATCAAGTGTTTGGGAACTTGATGTCTCTGAAAAATACAACTGTAAATGGATGGCGAAAAAGACAGCAATTTTCGTACATTACAGAATTGTTCAGTACAAAGCTTACATCGTGGGAGGGCAAAAAGATCTCCATCAAGCAATAACTAAATCTAGATGTAAATACTCAAAGACTTCATGTGTTCCAGAGGAAGATCCACGGTCGGTACTGTTCTGGGAAGTTCCAAAGCCATTAGATGATAAGGTATTCCACTCAAAAGGTATACACACGGTAAAGATGATGGGAGATATGATACTCGTCAGAGAGTTGAAAATAGGTGGCACTATCATAATGAAAAGAACAGGCACATTCCTTTTAGACAACGGATATATGATCCAGAAGAAAGCAGCTTCTAAAAGTACACTCGATACCATACTGGAATATACAAAAAACATGAGAAAGTATATCCCAAATAACGAACATTGGTCACTGGTTGAGGCTCACCTAGCGGCTTTATATCAAACGGAACGTTTAAACCTCATATACACGTGGAATACAATATGCAAAACCGAACAACGGATTCAGAAGTTGGAACAATGGGTGCTCAGTACGTTCCCGGATAGCAGTACAAATTACTTGAGCCAAATTGGGAATTCATACGAAATTTCAGGTGATGCCATCGGCATAAATCAATGCTTTGCGATTTCATCCTACACGATTGCTTGGAACCGTATGCATAACAACACGTGCTATCATCATTTCCCTGTATATATACCGTATTCTCGCAAATTGTTCTTCTTAAATCTACCAAGTAGATCTCTTTTGCACAAAAGTCACAAAATAGATTGTTCCAACAGACCGGCAGGAACTTATATTATAGATAAAACCAATAAAGCCTACGTTATTGGGCCAACTGGAAAAATGGTACCTGCAAAGTTATCATACATGATTAACAAGAAGCCGTTCAATCAAAATGATTTGATCGAAGGCTTCGACAGTAGCTTATACGAACCACGCCCCCCGAAACTTGATCAATTCTCAGTTTTACAAGTAGTCTCACTTACCAGCCAAACGATAACAGACCTACACCAAGCTATACAGACGGAATCAGATTCAAACTTTATGACAGGATTAGGAATGGCCCTGGGAAGAACAATCGAAGCAATCGGGGATTCATCATCAAAGATTGTAAAATCTCTTGGAACAGCCATTAAAGATGGACTTAACGGTGTGGGAGATTTGGACAAAGCTGTGGTAGGATCAATAGCTAACGCATCTAGTATAATTCTACCAGCAGCAGGAAAGGCATTGGAGGGAGCAGGCAAAGGGGCAGGAGGATTCTTCAATTCTATTTTTGGAGGAATACTACGAACAGTAGTAATATGCCTATTAGTTCTAGCTGTAGCATATATCCTCTTCACAAAACCTGAACTACGAAAACGAATTCTATTATTGTGTAATAGGGCAAAAAATGATGTTCCTGAGAAAAATGTCGCTATAAATGACAACGGACTTGACGCACGTCAATTGGAATTATCAAAGACTAAATATCATAATACTAACTTGTCCCGCCCTCAGCAAGGTGAGAAGAACATCAGAATATTGTACCCAGATGTATTAAACAGTAAAAAACCTACTTCGCCATACACTGCAGTGGACTAAGTTCGTGGGAAGAAATGAATCTTACCCAGAATTAAGTCGAATTTAAATAATTAGAACATTGACTTGAGAGACTCGAATGTCACAAAAAAAAAGTTGAAAATAGTGTCAAAAACAAACTTCACCCAAAAATATGGGACAATATAATCACATAAAACATGTTTAGTCCTTCAAAGACAATGAAATTTCGAAGCCAGAAATTAAAAAATATAGTTAGTCAAAAAGGCCCACCCTATTTATATATGTGGCCACTCTCACAGCAGATGTAGTACCGGAATTTGTTGATTTATCATTAACTTAATTTACTTTACATACACTTTTATTGGTTTTGAATTTTATGTAATGGCTGGCCGCCCGATTCGACAACAACATGAGGAGCAGTACAACATTTTTCCAGAAGGCCATACCCTGCAGGATGGCCTGAATTTATTAGAAGGAAATTTGGCAAGGCCTCAAACCATGGGAGATCAAACCTTGCTCACATATAATAACATGCATTTGGCTATGCAGGTGCAGTTATTGACACAACTTTATGCACAACACCTTGCAACACGTTACGGTGGTGATCGTTGGGATTACGTAGTTAAGGGTTGGAAAGAATATCCTTCGCAAGAGCTACGGCAATAACATCGCAGTCACCATCTTTTAACACACCCACATCATCTTTTCGACCACATCTGTTGGAAGCTATACGTAGACATAGAGACTTTACTTTTACCGGTTCAACAGACCATTACCAAGCCAGGAGGATCCTGTTGAACAACGTTACCCGTGTTAACGAAGGCGACCATCGGCGACCAGTTATCAATAACATTCAGAGCACGTTTTTCATTAACATTCATCTTACGTTCTTTGAGTAAGATATGACCAACATGAACTTCGGTGGTAGAGAAAGAGTCTTTTTGTTTGATCTTTACTGGGTACTTTTATAAGCTGATATATTATAGAATTAGAAAAGCTGTTTATTAGACGTGATTATATAATCATTTAATATTTTATTTAACGTACCGTTTGTACTCGTGACAACATATTTCTGACGTATTTTTATTTTTCATTTTCTCTTCTGACGGGGACCGTCAGTCTAAGAGGGATGGTATGTAATAGATACAAAAATCAGTAGAAATAAACATGTAAAAAACATTAACCCGTATGTCGTAAAAGGAAAGTTTTAGACTTCAAACAAAGACATAAAAAGTAAACCTCCATCAAGAAAAAACATTTCTATAGCTAAAATACGACTTCTACACGTTTTGAAGAATCAGCAAGAAAACTCTTTCTAGAAGCTTTCTAAATTGAACTTTGAACCAACGTGGGAGGAACGTTTTGAAGAATCAGCAAGAAAACTCTTCCTAGAAGCTTTTCTAAATTGGACTTTGAACCAACGTGAGAAAAACGTTTTGAAACCTAAGCAAAAAAGACAACATCAAAAAGGTATAAATAGCCGAAGAAATCAAAAAGAGATCAGGTCAAGATTGGAGAAGAGAGAGGAAGGACACAAGGAAAAGTCACAAGAAGAAATTGGAAGTTGGAGAAATTGAAGAATAAGAATTATATTGTAACTAAGAGTGTGAATTTAAAGATAAAGAAAAGAATCTAAGGGAAAAGATTAAAGTTAAAAGCGAACCCCTTAAATATTCGTTGTCAATTTATTGTTTGGAAAGCTTGGAAATTAATTTATCAGTAACAAGTATTAACCTACCTGTTACACTACACACAGCTATGGGAAAAAATAAATTGGCAAACAAGCAACCAACATTTCGAGTGACCATATTTTTACTGAATGATAATAATGCTCCGGAATAATTTCTGAATAAAAAATGAAAATCTTACTCTCTTTGAAATCTTTTGTGTCTTCTTCTTCATCTTCATCATCAGATGTTGCGCATGCGTATTGCTCTTCTTCTTCCTCATCGTCGTAATTTTTCCTTTCTTTGTCCATGGGCGTGGTCGTAGTCGTAGTCGTGCACGTGCTTTTGATGGAGAAGATTGAATATTTGGAATCATGTCTACCGATGGGTTTATCTCTCTCCCATTTATGTTCATCACAATAACTGAAAAAATCAACAACCATTTTGGAATTAAACATTTGAAAGTATTTGAATGAGCAATCTACAACTATTCAGTCATTGGGGGATTTCTTCAACCACCACCCTCGACTGTCATTATAATTATCATTAATGTTAAAAGAACCATATATACACCCCTGTCTGTGTCACAGACCCCCTGGGACCCCCACAGACAATCCCACTGGAAATTTGGCCAAAAAACACCCTTCAATTTCATGCTCACTGGAAAATTGAGTTTGTTTTCATCTCCATTTAAAATTCAATCGAAAAAATTCCACGCCCATCCCACGTGATTTTTTTATCCCCACTGTGGGAAGAAGTTCTACTGGGGCTGTGAGACAGGTCAAGTTATGAAAAGAAAAAATAGGATAATCTAGCTCAAATTATGATTATTATGGCAAAGATAATAAACGGTTGGTGAAAATATATTTTCATACCTTTTACATATACCATTTAGCCATGAATCGATACTTTTAAAATGGTATTTCATGCTATGATAACTCTCAGCTTTGAACTGGTAAGAATCGTGTATTTGTACCCTAAAAAGAAACGAAGCTAAAATTGAATACTTATGATTCCACTCTTCGTGATCTTTCGGTTGCTTTTCTTGGCTGAATTTTTAGAGGATTATTTCCAGGTTAGAAATAGTTTGATTGTCTGTGGTTTAGTCTAAGTGAGTGACCTTTCGTATCTACCCAGAGTCAGTCTTGGTTTTCTTGTTGGAAAGTGAGGAAAAAAGAAAAAAAAGAGAAACACAGCCAGGGTTTCGAGGGAAAATTAAAATTGGTCTGTATGTTGAGTGCCCACCAATAAGGAGAGCTGGCTTTACTTACTTACTTTCCCCTTTTCCATCGGGCGCCAATTGTTTTTTCGCCATCACCAAGCCAGATCTCTACATGGACCATATTGTGTGGATAAGCTTTGGCTGAAAGTACAAAGCAATATTTTGATATCTAATACACGTTCTTTCGAAACAAAAGGAAGTATAACATAATGATTGGCTCAAAATGAACGATGGCCCAGTGGTCTAAGGTATCAGCGCCTCAAGGGGATCAGATCAGTTCATAGATAGCCGAGCCAAGTGGCCGTGGAACCATTGAAAACAACCAAAAGGCTGTCTAAAAGTCCTAGATTGCTGGGTTATCAATGTAAAATAAAAGGGTTGGCAATGAACATGTTGGGAAGCCATAAACCAATGGATCAGAAAAATTTGAATCTAGTCATCCGGGGATGCCATTGTCACTTTTCCCCGACGTTAAATTTGAAATGAAGTTCTTCGTTTCTATATTTCAGGAATGTCTACTTTAAAATTTACTTACATTTTTCGTTATAGTAAGTTCCAGAAATGAAGACTAGATCACCTTCTTCCATATTCTGTTCATCAATACATTCTGGTAAGACATCGTACTGAAGAATTCAAAAAGAGAAAGACAATGTTGTTGGGTTCATTTGCGCAAGTCATAGAATTGCAACTTTTTAAGAAAAATATTGGATATCATGTTGGATGAAGTTGATCCTCGTCAAACTTTTCATCCAACATCTCTTATGAGATTGACGTCACTTTATGTCGGCTTCAATGTTGGATGCGTTATTTGCATAATCATATTGGATGAAAATGTTTGACGTTTTTGAACAAATGACTTGTCATCCAAATGTTGGATGCATTTGCGCCGGCCTTTAGGTAGACTGGGCCACCTCACCGTTAGGCAGGGAGCCCCTAACATTTTGAAAGAAGATTTCTAAGAATCTTATTTCTAAGTAAAGAACAGGGCCTTTAATGACAAGATTATAAAAATTACATTAGTCTTGTTTAGTATTAGTGACGAAAGAGGCTGTCTGTAAAATTGCTGTCAAGTTTTTATATATAAACTCAAGAAGAAAAAAAAACTAGCTATTTATTGAAAGAATCTTTTATGTGAAAGGATGAATATCTGAAGGATAGATCTTCCTTATTACCTGATACGCTTGATTTCCAGGACCGAGTCGAAAGCCAAAATCATCTTGCATTTCACGTTGAACACGTCTTACAAGTGCACAGCAATCGAGAAACAAGTCAGAATCATATTCTGGAGCTTGAAAATATCAAAAACACAAAAACGCATCTTAAAGCAATGTACTATACACAGTTTTAAACGAAAAATAAAATGAGCTAAAAAAAAAGACTACACAGAAAGAAGTATACTGCCTCTCAAGCCTGTACACACAGATTCAAATAAAATTGAAAGCCGTAAAAATTATTATTTTCAGCAGAGGACAGAGTTTATGATTTCAGAAAGAGGAATTTAAAAGAATATGTACAATTTTTTCTTACAGCTAGGTTCGTGATATTTCTTCTTATAAGGTACTCCAATGTATTTTTTAGCAATTGTTACAAATTTTGATCTCAGAACCAATTTCTCTTCTTCAGTACGATAAGTATTGCTTGAAGAACCCTCCATTGTGTGAAATAGCTCCTTCTAAAACAATAATGATGAGTTTAATTTTCTGATGCAAAAGACTGATTTTCACAGAATGTCAAAGTTTGATGATTATTTCTAATTAAGTAAAGATAAAAAATACTGCACAGGACTGTAGGACTTCTTAGATTCATCATTAGCATAAGACAACGACATTGGTTCCTTGGTTTTGTTTGTTTGTTTTACTGTTACATGGAAAGAATTTAGTTTATAAATGGTGATGTCAAGGACCTTTTCATCATCCTTGACTTTTAAAGTATCAAGTATCAAATAAAGTCAACCAACGAGACGGGTTTTGACTAGACGTGCGGGGAGGAGAGCTCTATTTTGACTTGAGAAAGTAACTGCTAAGCTGCTGTTATTAGTTATAAACAACTAAAAACTTACCGTGCATATTCAAAAAAAAGAAAGAGTCATTTAGAGATAATAAAATTTGTCGAAAAACATTAAACAAGATAACTGATTTTCAAGCCAATCAACAACAAATCTGCAGGCAGCAAACACTGTGTAAAATTGTGTGTGTGGACCCTGTCTCTTTAGGGATATTTGGAGTGTTTCTTATTTTGCTAGCAACTTGCAAATTGAGGTTAAGTCTGGGTCGCTTTGCAACCCTAATACAATACAAGTTTTTTATCACCCAAGCCAATTTATATGACTTAGCCTGCAAGTAGAGCACTGATTTTCTCCTTTTAAGTGATTGGTCGTAGTCTGGTAAGTCGGTGTCGGGAACTGGGCACTAGTACCGCTCGCTTTAAAAGTTTTTTATTCAAGAAGATCGCTTCAAACAAAAATCACCTTTCGGATTCTACTTGTTCTTTCCTAGAATTCTTTTTCCACGGTACGGAAAATAGCTCAAGGCAGATACCGTCAACTGCTCTAACTTGGGACGATTGGTCGATATCTGGCCTGTATTTTCACTTACTGTTAAATCTCTTTATCATACTTTCTGTCATAACATGACACGATAACTTTCACTGATAGCGCGCCCTTTTTACCTTTTTTTCAAAATGACTGGATGCTGATTGGAGAATTAGAGAACGACTGCCGCCTAACTGCCTATCTTCTGATTAACTAATAACGATTGTGTATCTTGCCGCGCGTGTGACGTCAAACGCTCCATTGTTTTGCCTACTAATTTGGTCTTGTTTGCTCCAGACATTCGCGTGTGTTCCAATACAGATTTTTTTCATATTTCGATTTTAAAGCCTACTTTTTTAATACGCCTTTCATTAATTCTTAACTTCATGGCGATGTTTATTTTCAAGGAACCCACCAGAGAGATCATTTGAAATTTTGGTCAATGGTGCAAATCTTCATGAAGAAAAAGTTTTTTTAGTTTTGGCAGATCACATTGAAGCAAATGGCTGTAAAAATTTTGGTCGAAATGTCTGCTCTCCTATTTAGCAAACCTAAATCTCCTGATTTGGATACTACTTTCCTAATTAGCTGAGAGGTATCCTAATCTGCAATAATCCTTAACTGAACTGCTGGACTAAAGGTGTCCGACTAGTGGGACATGTGGGATGGATGCTTTAGCTACACAGATCAGCTGACTAGCAGTATAGACTTATACTTGTATATCAAGATTACGGGATTTTGAGTACGGGCCGATTTTACTTTCGTTTTGAGTGGTTTCATTTTCGATTTCAAGCAAATATCTTAGCAACGGGGTGCTCGCCCATAGTTATACAGGGGTTTGTACAAAAAAACTAAACATAGAAAATTTTTCCAAATCCCCCATTTTGATAAATGTAATGAAAAATGAAATTTTTCCATGTTTCACTTTTTTGCACTTATTCTTCAAAATGAAAATATTTAAGATTTTAAGTTCTTCTTTTATTCAATGATTTTTTTTGACACTTTGTTGACAATCTAACTCTTGCATCAAATTCCCGCTTTCTTCAGTAAATTGAAGATGAGAAAAACCTAAGCCACGGATCACGGATTGAAACAAATATATGAAGGGTGGGATTTTACAGCCGCCTGTCATGCAAGGCACTGAGAGGCCAAGGGTACCAAAAAGAAGGGCCGTTTGAATTGTGGCAACCTCATTGGTGGAAATTTGATAAACAGCTGCAAAGGAGCGCTGGGAAGCAATCAGTAGAAGAGACCACTTTCGTTTTTGTTGCAGATTTCAATATAAACTTCTCTCAGGGATTACTTGTCGATGTACATGTATACATGTCTTGTGTCAACTTGTCAGCATTGTATTGATGTAAAGGGAAAGATAAAACAGGTAAGACTAGCTTAGTTTCTAATCCTGATATAGCTAGAGCAACCGAAATTTTTTTATTCAAATTTTTCACTTACTTTTTACTTTTTTGAAAATCCTTTTTCGACCAACGGTTAGACAACTTTTAACATGCTCTTCGTGTTTGTTTTGATTTGTTATTTGAGGCAATCTTCTTAGAATAAAAAACTTTCGAAGCGAGCGGTACTAGTGCCCAATTCCCAACCGACGTACCAGTCTGCGACCAATTGCTTAAAAGAGAAAATCAGTGCTCTACTTGCAGGTTAGGTCATATAAATTGATAAGGATGATAAAGAAACTCATAAACTTTCCCGTATTAAATTTCTTTACACTTGTTCTTTTGTTTTATAATAAGCTCACATTTCTCTTCAGCATGTTTTTTCAGAATTTTTCTTCAAGTTGCCATTTTTTTCTAAAGTTTGGTTTTGTTTTGTTCTGAAAGTGGCGGTCTATGGAGAGTCTTCATTCAATAAAAACGCGGGAATTTTTTATGTCTATCCGGAGATTCAATATACCGGTTTCCTTTGTTATTTCAAACCGAAGCTAGAAACTTTGCATTGGAGCTGCCAAGTTGAAGACCGCGGACATGCCCCTTGAATGTTTTGATCGCAATGTAAGGTCTTCTTTTTTCTCTCCGCATCTGGAATGTCAGCCTAAACTTAAACTCCCATATCAGGATTAGAAACTAGGCTAGTCTTACCTCTTATCTTTCCCTTTACGAAAATACAATGATGACAAGTTGACACAACAATTTGACAAGTAATCCCTGTAAGAGAACTTTATATCGAAATCTTCAACAAAAACGAAAGTGGTTTCTTCTACTGATTGCTTCCCCTGGCGCTCCTTCGCAGTTGTTTAGCAAATTTCCACCAATGAGATTGCCGCATTTCACACGGCCCTTTATTTTGGCACCCCGTGGCCTCTCAGTGCCTTGCAACACAGGCGGCTGTAAAATCCCACCCTTCATACATTTGTTTCAATTTGTGATCCGTAGCTTAGGTTTTTTCTCATCTTAAATTTACTGAAGAAGGCGGGAATTTGATGCGAGAGTTAGTTTGTCGACAAAGTGCCGTAGAATAAAAGAAGAAATTAAAATCTTAAATATTTTTATTTTGAAGAATAGGTGCAAGAAAGTGAACTATAGAAAAGTTTCATTTTTAATTGCATTAATCAAAATGGGGGATCTGGAAAATTTTCTATGTTTAGTTTTTTGCACAAACCTCTGTAAGGCGGTCATCAAAAAATTGTTCTATTCGCGTCACCCGCCCGCATCAAATTTTCCGATGATTTTCCGGTGCGGAGATGCGGAAAAAAATCTGGGAAAAGCAATTTGTTCTTTTAAAGTATAGCTTTTTTCTCAATTGCTCTGACAACCATCGAAAATTGTTTTGCTCGCGTTACCACCCCGCCCCTGAGTTACTGGCGTGATTAAAAAAACCCGGGAATGTTTTTGACCGCCCGTCCACCCGCATGCATTTTTAACACCCGTTGCGACGCGAACAGAGCATTTTTTCGATGACCGCCTAACTATGGGCGAGCACCCCATTGCTAAAATGTTGGCTTGGAATCGAAAATGAAACCACTCAAAACGAAAGTAAAATCAACCCGTACTCGAAATCCCGTAATCTTGATATACAAGTTTAAGTCTATACTGAATGTTTTGATCGCAAAGTAGAGTCTTCTTTTTCTTACTTTTGATTTTGTTGGTTGCAGACAGGACGTCTAATTTCGAAACTGATTGCATCAACTTCTTTATCAATAATATTTCAGACAAAGGAAACTGTATCCAGCTGAATTTTACAGAAATGCTTTCTAGCATACTCATCGTTTTGGACAGTATTTTTTGGAGTGGGAGTTGAAGCGTTTTTTCTTACAAAACTTTTTTGTCCACAGTAGCCTGGTAGCCATTGCATTGTTTATTTTTTTCGAAAAAACCGGGTTTTTCGTGTGCTTCCGTGCAAAGTTGGATCTTTCGGATTCTACTTGTTCTTTTCTAGAACTTTTTTTACACAGTACGGGAAATAGGTCAAGCACATAAACTACCTATAACTACATAAGAAATTCTTCAGAGGCTTGTTTTTGTATGACTTTTTCTGGGTTCAAAGACGTTCGGTCGCCAACTAGACCGGTCGCCAACTGGGCAGGGGACTATCTATCGTCTATAGGGCCATTCCAGAATTTGTGTGTAACAGGGGGGCGGACGACACAGGATTTCAGAGGGCAAACGTTTTCATCAAAATTTGAAATTTCCAAAGCGAAAGAAGAAAATGTATGAATTTCCAAGGCAATTGAATTAAATTTCCAATGCATTTTGCAAAAATACATGGATTTTTATTGAAATTTCTGACCACCACTGGAAAAGAAAAATTATTTCTGAGGCTAGAAAAAATGCACGTCGTCCGACGGGGGTAGCATAACAAAAATTTTCTGGAATGGCCAGGAGTTTTCGAACTTGAAAGCCTCATAGGGTTGTTTTTCGTTTAGGATTTTTTAAATGTAAATAGTTCATAAAAAAGAAAGACATCAAAATTGAAAATCAAATCAAATCAGTTTAAAAGCTTGTAACTTAGACTGACTAAGAACAAAAAGTATTTTCCTTACTTTTCTCTTTTTCTTGAATTTTTCAAAATTCCTTTGTAATGATTGTTTGCTATCACAAGGATTTTCTTTTCCCAGAGAAATGAACATTTCAGACAATATCTGCCTGTAAAAGGCAAACTTGCATGACTATGGTTTTTTTACCAACATACAGCGATGCAGATTTCCCATCAATTTTGACTTTCACTTTCGAAAAAATCCGCCATATTTGTTTTGATTCTGACGTCATGATAAGCCTACATTTATTCGAAAGTCTATAGGCTAGTCAACGACTTTTAATCGCGAATTCTGATTGGCTTATTTTTAGCCACAAAAATCTGATTGGTCAAATTTTTGCTGGAGGAAATTCAAACTCAAATTCAAAACATTGGACCAAAAGTTTGTATTATCGCGGCAGTATAGTGACCAGCAGGACCAGGTGGATTTCTTGCATTTTGTAACTTGTTTATGATAATCAGAATGGGTGCTTATGTAGCTAAAGAGGAAGATGAAAGTCTTGAAATTGCAACTCCACACTTTGAAAAATACGGCAATTTGGTATCCTCAACGAGTGACGATCCAAGGTCTCCTGCAATTGATGATGTAAAACGAACTCCTCTTGTTTTTCGCGATCAAATAGAAGATCCACGTTCACCTCCCTCTGGATACGAGCGAACACCTGTTTTTTCTATACCTGAGCCTGGCACTCCCAAAATGAGGTAATGCTCATAGTATAGATATTTAACTGATACTACTACTTATAGGTAGATACTAGGTAAATTTTTTAACGTTTTCAAGCACTTCTTTATTCAATTGAGCCTTAGCTAACTTTTGATCTAATGAATTGAATTTGATAAATGATTTGTCAAAATGTAAGTTTATCTTTCTTCTTTCCAATGAAATACCGTGAGATTGGGTAACTTGCATCAGTGGAGGCTAACATGCATAGCCCTCAAATGAAAGACCTGGCTGGTCAATATAAAGTTAAATCAAAACAAAAATGGTAGAGTAGAGCTGCGCGCAACGCTGCATAGTTGTATTTTAATGACCAGCCAGGTCTTTCATTTGAGGGCTATGCATGTTAGCCTCCACTGATGCAAGTTACCCAATCTCACGGTAGGACTTGTTCTGTTGTTCTTTGGAAATTTTTAGATTTCAAGAAAATTAGTGTTAAACACCAGACGTAAATTAATCGAACCAATCGAACGGTATTTTTAATCAAACTTTGTCGAACTTAATCGAACTTTGTTGGCCGATTAATGTTCGACTAAGTTCGGTTGTTAAACTTTAATTGAATACTCACAAATTTCTCAAAATACAAAGTTCAATTAAGTTCGATTACTGAAATCAACTCCCCGGAACCCCGGTCGAGACCCCCACATAGTGTCCTCCCCCCCCCTTTATAAAGGGGGGGGGGGGAGGCTGATTTTGGCCCTTTTTTTAAAGTATGGGGGAAAATGAAAAATTTGAAATTTGCTGGGGGAAAATAAAGAGGGGGGAAAACCATAAATTTAGGAGATTTTGACTAGGGGAACTTCACTGATCTCAAGGTGATCTTGTTGCAAAACCTAAGCAATAAAATCAGCAAATCTTTTGGGATAAACCAACTTTTCAATACAATTTCATTTTTCCAGCACTTTCAAGGCTATTTTTTCAAGCTTTCCAAAATTTCAAACTTGATTTAAGGCATTTTTATGTTAACCATATGGGGAACCGCAAAATCTTCAAATAGCTGGGGGAATTCAAAAAAGAGGGGGGGACCGAAAAATTTTGAAATATGGTGGGGGAAATAAAAGAGGGGGGAATGGAGAAAAATTTTGATTTTTAGTGGGGGGAACCAACCCACGTGGACACTATGGGCCCCAGGGGCCGTCCACGATGGTACCAAATGAGGTCATTTTTCCCAATTTTCCAATTTTTGTCGGCTTTTGACGACGCTTTGAGGAACTTTGAAGGACCCCCACCGGTGCAGGTGTGTACCCTCACATCCCCCTCACCAGTGGGCACCAATTGGACCCCCGGGACCCCCAGGAGCCGTCCACGGTTAGTACCCAAAGGAGGTCATTTTTTGTTGTCCAGACGGTGTCAAACGAACAACTTCGAACAAAAATCGCAATCGAACAAAAATCGCAATCGAACGTAATCGAACGCGATCGAATAATTGCGATATGATTGTCGAACGTAATCGAATCTCAATCAAACGGCCGATTCCTGGGTAATATTCGATTGTGTTCGAGTAAGGTTAGATTGGTTCAATTGATAATTGACTATGTTCGATTGCTTCAATTGATTGTCAATTACATTTGATTACGATTCACGGGTACTTAATAGCCGTCCCCCCCCCCTGCTAATTAATTTTTCGAAAATTTTCCACCCAGGACATTCTTATTCCAACCCCCCCGCTTATTAATTTTTGGGAAAATGTTTTTGAAAGTTCCCTTTTTTGTCCTAATTTAGCTGTATTAGCCTCCTTTTCAAAAAATTTCCACCCAGGACATTTTTATTCCAACCCCCCCCCCCCCGCTTATTAAGTTTTGAGATTTTTTCCAACCCCCCCGCTTATTCCAACCCCCCCGGCTATTAGGTACCCGAGAGTATGTTCGATGAGTTTGATTGCAATTGAAATAAATTGGATCACTCCATTAGAGCATTAAAGCAAATAAAATCTAAAAAAATTGAATCAATTGAACGTAATCGAACATAATCGAATACAATCGAATGTTTTTGAAGCAATCGAATGGCAAATCCTGGGTAATATTCGATTGCGTTCGACAATCGAATTGCAATTATTCGATTGTGTTCAATTGCGTTCAATTGATTCGGCGTTCGATTCGTTCGATTGACACCGTTTGGTGTCAATCTGGTTTTGTCTCATTGTCGAACTTTGTCGAACTTTAATATGTTTTGTCGAACTTAATCGAATACTCACAATTTTAGCGACTTTTGAAAAGTTCGATTAAAGAATTTAATCGAACTTTTGTCGTTCGATTAAGTTTGACAAAGTTCGATTAGTTCAGTTATAATATATAAAGGAAAATAAACAAGCAATTCCTTCAAAAATCATTCAATAATGTTAGAAAAATGCATTGTCAAAAAGGGTTAAGATTTTGCAGGCCACTGTGAAATTGTTTTGTGTGTTTCTTTTTATCACAAACAATTGGCATATCTTTCATTCATGTTTTGAAGAGCCTTAGAGTGACAGAAAAGGCCATAGACACCTTTTTTTTAAGAATATCTTCTGGAAAATAATGTGCCACAAATGGCTTACCATCAACTGCTCTAACTTGAGACCATCTGACAAAACATGGGATGGCTATTTGGCCACCATTTCACCGAACCTCCAAAGTCATTTGATTTGGAGTTAATGAACAGCGTATTAAAAGATAATAATTCTCTACTATCGGCATCCAGTCATTTTGAAAATTAAAAAGGGCATGCTATCAGTGAAAGTTATTGTGACATGCCGTTAACTGCTCTAACTTGGGACGATTGGTCCAAACATGAGACTGTTGCATATCTGGTCTGTATTTTCACTTACTGTAAAATCAAAAGAGAAATTGTGTATTTTTCGCCGTTCCTTAACTCAAATCAAATGATTTTGGAGGTTTGGTGAAATGGTGGCCGAATTGCTGTCCCATGTTTTGTCAGATAGTCCCAAGTTAGAGCAGTTGCCAGTATTATGACAGAAAGTATGATTGATAAGCTTAGTGGAGTTCAGTGGAGTTATCAAAACAAATTTATTGTCAAAGATATTTAACAGTAAGTGAAAATACAGGTATACCGTGAGTAGTCCTAAATCCGATGGGGTCTTTCAAAATAAAAATCATTTGAAAGATTTTTATAAAAAGTTTATTTCACTGAAGATTGCCATCCTGGATGGCATGAAACTTTGAGTATGAAAGCAACTTAAATTGTTTTCTTTACTCAAACCAGAATTATCTTCTACCTTAAGTGAAGAAATTTTGGCGGGATGGCTGAAAAAGTCTTTTCGTAAGGAATTTAACCAAATGGCGGATTTTAAAATCCGAAATTAGGATGAAACATTGATATCAGGGGAAAATTGTGAAAATTGGCGGGAATTTAGATTTGGCAGATTTCAGACAAATTCGCCAAAATTGCATATTCTTCCCTTAAGGTACAATAATACCAAGGTGAAAATTGGCCAAATTGTAAGAATACCAAGGCTCAAAATAAAGATTTCAAGTGGGTCGGACAATATGTCCGATCAGTGTTGCTTTAGCTTGAAAATTATGATTTTCTGGTCGGACAAGGAGCTATTTGGGTCGGACAATGTCCGATGTCCGACCGCTATTTCAAGCCCTGAAATACCTCTAGGGTTTAACAGATTTTGATAGGGTAAGAATACAGTCCTTTTGTATTTGATTTTAACAGAGAAAAAATTGGGTTTTTGATAGGCTTGATTTGAAATTTTAAAGGCAGAAATATAATTTTAGCTACCAATGTGCACACAAAAGTCTCAAACTCTCGAATTGATCATTTTTTGTGTTTGTATCAGTTTGCATAAAAGTCTAATAAAAGTAATGTGATGCTGTAAGAATATTTCACCCTCAATTTTGGCAATTTCTTAAGAATACTTGACCCTCATCCAAAGTACACTATTCTTATAAAAAAGCACGTATTCCAACTATGTCTGACACATAAATACCCTTTAATAGCTACAATCAGTGCCATAATATATTGGCACTTTTGGCTAATTTACCATTTTTCGAAAATTGAAGATCGAGCGAGAATGTCAATTTCAGGCCTTCAACTTAATTTTATCGACTATTTCGATCTGGGAGGGATTTATTGGTTTCTAGGCTATATTTCAAGCCCTACTGGACCATTTTTGAACTTTTGGATCCTCAGATCCTAAGGTCATAAGTCTTAAGTCTAGCGTGAAAACTCAGAGTTAAAACTCTACCCTTCCAACCTACTTTAGAGCGTTTACAAATCGATTGTGGTTTCAAAACACCCCGGTGAATTTCCCTTTTGTGACTGATTGTAGTTTGCTGATAAAAATTTGTATCTTAAGTCTGTTCCAAAAAAATTGACAGTCTGCAACCTTTCATACATTTCTCTTGAGAAAATATTTTTGATTTATATTTTTCTGAAACTTGGAACTTCACTGATTTCAGATATGTTTTCAAGTCTTTCATAGCTTTTTTAGAGCAAAAGTTACAGCTCTTCAAAAGTAGGCTAAAAAATAGCAAAAAATGGGCAAAATTGAGGGCTGTGACTTTTGATCCAAGAAGCAATATTAAAAAAGCTTGTAAATTAAAATTGATGAATAAGCAAACATTATCACTCTTTGTATTCAAAAAAAAAAACCTTGAATTTCTATTTTTTATCCATTTTAGGTTTAAGATGGACAATCTTGGCTTTGAAGATTCTCCTCTCTCCAGTGTTAATGAGAAACTGTCAGCCATAAGAATCAGCGAAAAGCAAAATGACACAAGTGAAGACATCAGCAATGAAAATCTTACACCAGAAATGGATGCACAATACTTGGAAGATGATATTCCAAAGGGCATTGACGAAATCGAGTCACCGATATCTTCCAAAACAAATAGTGAATTGTCTCCACTTATCAAAGATAAAAAAAAAAATGTGAAAAAGTTACGAAACCGGAAAAGTAATGCATCTAATAAAAACAAAAACGCTTTGTTTGAAACAAGCTTTATTCAAGCCATATGTGGATAACGAATCAAGTGAAATGAAAAGCTCAATAAAATATGACACTGTCAATAAGCAGCGCAGACCTTTATCCAACAAGAGTATTAATTTAGTACTAAATAACCCTAATGTTGATGATGCTAGTACTGACATAAAGAAAGACAAACTACAACCTTTTAGTTTTGAAAAAGCTATTGATAAGGAAAATATGCCTGTTCTTTGAATGAGAGCATAATCAATTCGATGGGCTGTATCTGGCTGTATAAATATGGCATACTTGTATTTTTTTTTTGTGATTGATATAGCAGAAAGTGTATCCTTTTCCATGAAAATTTTATATATTATAATTAATTTTGGGTTAACCTATTTAAACCCATAGCTGCATTGAAAGGATTGATTTTACCAGGATTGGATGGTGTTATATGTTATACCCTGGAAAAGTCAGACCTTGTCCTTGCAATGATTGTCACTGAGGTCGTTTTCCTCTTGAAATATCATCAGAAATGTCCTCTGGGTTTAATTTTTCTTATGACCATAGATTTGTATCATCTTTTAGCATTTTAAGTATTTTGGATTAGCAATGGTTTTTTTTTTATTTGAAACGTAGAAGAGCAATTTTGAAATTAAAATAACGATATTTTAAAAAAACTTTCAAGGTATGTTTTTAAAATATGGGTGATAAAAATAATGTTTGCACAATGATTGCAATTATTGTCTTAAGTTACTGTTGTATATTATTATATCATTTATTGAAAAACAATATCATCTATTATTAATTTTGTATATAAAATAGATAAATAAAAGATATTTACTTTGAAACATGCTTTTGGTTCTAACCTGCTCCAAGTTGGATTTAGTCACCCACTCCCCAAGGCATGGCTTGCTACCTCTCCTTTTTGGGCTGAAGGCGGGGCTAATGGTCAAGTGGTTGCTGGCACTTATTGAAAAAGTATTGAATTGGACGACTGGCTTCGTCAGCATTGATCAAATTTGTACACTCTTGATTTTGATTGGTCTAGAAAATACCAAGACAGCGTTTCTTTATTATTAGCCCCTTGAAATTTTGGGGAAACTCGTTGATATCCTCAATCTCGCTCCCTTAGAGTATATTCTGGTATAACTTTAAAAATATGTTTTTTAAAATCTAACCTAAAAAGGTTGAACAACAATGATGCGGTTTCAGATCAAGTAATTATAATCAAATCTAATGATTGTTTTTTAGATTCAGTAATAGCAATCTTTAGCATGCGAAACATAGACAGTACTAGTGCCATGATGTCCATAAAAAACAAGTTATTTCCTTACTTTTCTGTTTAATTGTAGAGGGGGTGGAATGAGCAAGGGATGGTACTCTGCATAGCTTATGTAATGGACCCATAAGCTGCGTACTCTGGGAGAAAATCCATAAAATGGGGGTAGGGCGGTCAATATTAAGTGATTTTCCAAAAAAACAACCTTTAAAATGAAGGTTTTTGCACTTTTTCAAGAAAATTTCATAAGATAAGATGGGATTGGGGTGATTTTTCCCGAAAGATTGCAAAGTGATCCCCCTACAATTGAGCACAGAAGAATAATGCATTGCTGAAATTTGACATGTTATGTGTCCTAGAGAACCATCATAGGAAATCGATTCGAAAGGTTTTATTGATCGGACAACTTTCTGGTAGTCAATTCAATTTCTGGTACAATTACTACAAGATTTCAAAATAAAGTTTCAAAACTAAAACTTTGGTGACAAATTATGGAAAGTTGACAACGAAAGCGGGGTCTATCTTATGGCGCGCCAAAAGGCTTTTTAATACTAACTTTTTTTTATAATATCAACTTTTTTTTATAATACTAAAATTTTTTTATAATACCAACTTTCACTTTTATAATACCAACTTTCATTTTTATATTATCAACTTTTTTTTATAATACCAACTTTCATTTTTATAATATCAACTTTTTTTTATAATACCAACTTTTTATTATAATACCAACTTTCATTTTTATAATATCAGATTTTTTTTTAAATACCAACTTTTTTTATAATATCAACTTTTTTTTTATAACACTAACTTTCATTTTTATAATATCAATTTTTTTGGTCTCGCTTAGTCAATTTTCTTTTTTCACCATGTAGACGGACCTTTACAGTTCTTCACTGGAAAATCTAAGAATGTGGATGCACCACTGGCCGACCACTGGCGAGTCTTCCTACATTTTTCGAAATATTCAACCCAATTCATGATATGCACCACTGCAATGTCTTCTGACATTACGTCACGGAACCAATAGCTCATTGGTTGGAAGTGACGTAAAATCAGGCAAAATGTCACTTTCAACCAATCAGCTATTGGCCCGGGGGGGCACTCGATCTGAAAACGACCATACGTTCGGCCCAAAATTTGGCTTCTAAAATCGGACCCTTACAGTGCAGTGAATTTCCATGAAAAATCATACCCTTACAGTGCACTTTTCCAAAATTTCTCGCCCGTAAGGGCGAAAATTTTTGCAATTTTCCAAGAAAATTGACCAATTTTGTGCCAATTTTACCAAATAATTGGCCTTTTATCACAATTTCCTACCCTTACAGTGCAGTTCAGTGCAGTTTTGTAATTTCCTACCCTTACAGTGCACTAGCTGAACTATGAAAAACCTACCCTTAAGGGCCGAACGTCTGGTACCTTATTGGTATATATTTTCGCGTGTTACAAATTTTCGCGGGTACTTAATTTCGCGAGTTTTTTGGCCAATTTTCGCGAAATTTAATACTGTTTAAATTTTTCAAAATTACAAAATCGCGAAATTAAATACACGCGAAAGATTTTTCTTAGTATTTTGTTAGTCTAGCAAGCTAGACGACTAATTTATACATAGTAGTAGAAATAAAGCAAAAAGTAATGAATGGAACAATTTTAGTCGTCTAGAAACCTTTGTGCACTAAGGCGAATGATAAAAAATGTTTTGTTTCCGGAATGCGGGTGAAGGAAAAAAGTTATCATGCGGCCGGCCGGAAAATAATTTTTTTTTGCTATTTTTGATAATTTATGGCTCATTGAAATAGAGTTTAAGAATAACTTTTATGTATAAACACAGCATAAATTATGCCCTAAATTACAACAAGTACGGACTACTAACGAAAGAAAGTTTGCGGCCGGGTCAGAAAAAAAAAAAATTTCACCCGGCCGGTTTCCGGAAACAAGAAATTTTTTTTGTTTCGCCTTGCAATTATAATTTTTTCCTGCTCAAAATAATTCTGGGGAAAAAAGAATATGTGTGGATTTGTGTATTGAAAGTTTTTCATTTGAGTTGATTTCGTTTTGAGAGTTTGTTGTTGCTTGATAAATTGTTTTCTCGCTACGCAAGTTTCTGCGTAGCTAGCCCCTGTATCTATAAGGCTGGAACACCGGATTCTTCCAGTCGTTTATACAAACTAAATCCCGTATTATTATTAGTAGTTATTATTAGTAGTATTGGTATTATTAGTATTACACGCATTATAAACGACTCCAGTCTAGTATTTTGTTAGCATTTTTACATCAAAAACGTTGTGTTTCAAGAAAAATCAGTCTTTTTCTTGCTTTATATTCCCACTTTCTGAAAATACCTAGTTTAGTGAATCGCGAAATTTAATACACGCGAAAATTTTCCAGAAGTCGGCAATCGCGAAATTTAATACACGCGAAACACGTTTTTTCGAAAAAATTTCGCGATTCGCGAAAATTTGTAACACGCGAAAATATATACCAATAAGGTAGGTCATTTACCTTGAGTGCCCCCCCCCGGGGCTATTGGGTGGAATGGAAGACATTGCAATGGTGCATATCATGAATACGTCACTTTTTCTATTGTTTAAGTGACGTATTGGGTTGAATATTTTGAAAATTCTCGGAAGACTCCAGTGTTGCATATCATGAATTAGAGAATCGTGTCATCCAGTCTATCAAAAAACCTTAAGTGGCCTCCAGGCTCGGTGTAATCGCGCTGAGACTCCTTCTACATTTGATCGATTATATACGCATAGTAAGCGAGACAAAAATTGGTGTTATGAAAAAACTTCGAACTAAAAAAAAAGTTGGTACTATAAAAAAAAAGTTGGTATTATAATAAAAAAAGTTGGTATTATAAAAAAAAGTTGATATTATAAAAAAAATTGGTATTATAAAAAAAGTTGGTATTATAAAAAAAAGTTGGTATTTTAAAAAAAAGTTGGTATTAAAAAGCCTTTTGGCGCGCCATACTATCTTTTCTGAAATTTTGTTTTTCTTTTTTTTATACCAACTTTATGTGTATCAAAACCATCGAGTAAAATTTAAAAAAAGTGGTGGTGCAATTTGCACATGATTGAAAGTAAACAAACTTACTCAGAGTTGTGAAAAGCTTATTTCATTGGATATCTACCAGTTGAAAAGCATGCATGTCGAAATCAAATATCGACCTGTGCTGACCAATCCAGATTCTATTCAGAGCGCAATCAACTCAAAGAAGAGTAACCATGAATGACGACAATCCATGATCTTGGATTAAGTTCAAAGTTGTATTTATTCCCGTTGTTGAAAACACAACTAAAAAATGTCATCAATGCTTTTTGAAGAGAGTCAGTGATAGAGAATCATAACAAAAAGTCTGTCTATTATTTGTTTATTTATTCTATTCAATTAAAGTAAACATTAAGCATTAACCATAATTAATAGTTGTAATCACTGTTATACATTTGAGAATCATGTAGAAGATTTCCTTTGAAAAAAACTCATTTCAATTGCACTTGGAGGTTTCTGGCTAATTTGTAAATAGCAAACTGCATACTGATACAGTCTGCTAAACATTAATATGGTAATAATATTTGCTCTTCATCTTTGATTCTTTCTACAGTGATTTAGTCTGAATTGCAGACCTCTACAAAACCCCAGGTAGTATAATCATAAGGAGTGCGAATTCATTTCTTTATGCCGTCCGCTAACGTGCCCTGTGCTCCTAATACTACCGTCGTTTTGATTTGTATTATAAGTTTCCTATTTCTACACTAAGAAGATTCCTTTGCCACTTTTCTAGCGGAAAAAGACCAGGACTTCGGGTAGTTGAAAAATAAGCTTCGGAAAGTTAGGCAGTTCCGTGAGTAAACACAAGATTTTCCATGACTTTAGAAACAAACCCTTTCCAATCTTATGCCTACGCTATCCCGGGAAAATTAGTGTGGACATGGGAATCTTATCTATACAAATATAAACGGTACGTTTTTAGAGGCGAATGAATTTCTTTGTGCCTTCTGTGTGAAATGTGAAATGCATTTGGCTTCTAGGTGGTTCTTCTTTACTGCACCGCCCTGCAGCGCTGCGCTCTGCAATGTTTGGTTAAAGGTTTAGAAACCCCTATAGCCAGCCATTCAAATTTTTAATTCAAATCTAATGAAATTTAAAGCAAAGATCTTCTCTCATATCATAAAAATTTAACTTTAACCAAGCTAATCAAGGCAAGGGGTAACATTCGGACGGGATTCTTATGCACAATACACAGGGGGGGGGTTGGTAGGGGTTCGAAATACCGTTTTCCCGTCAAAATTTTTGCTGAATCCCGGAATCCCGAAAATTGAAAAAAATAATAACACCGTCACGCACACCGGTTTGTACAGGTTCAAATACCGGCATAATGACAAAAAATAAGGCCAAATACCGTCACCGTCTGATTTTAAAATACCGTTTTCCCGTCTTTTTTTTCGTCAAATCCCGTAATACCGTACTAAAAAAGGGCCAATCCGGTCACACCGTAAAAGTAAACCCCCCCCTACACATATATCAAAACATATCATCACCATCAGAAGAAGGGGATGCGTGAACCCTCTATGTGTGTGGTTCTTCTTTTGGCGGGTGCGTGATCGGGGTGGTTAGTAAGTGGCAACCTCGTTCCCTGCGTATTATCAGCTTTTTGATGCTTACTGATAGCGCTAGATAATATTTTATTCTCTGGCGTCCTTAAGTAAGGTAAATAAAGCCTGGGATACACGGGGACGTCGACGAGGTTGGGAAAGTGTTGGTGCGGCCGGATAGGCGTGGTTCCGCCATTTCATGTTTGGGCGTTTACACGTCAAACTTTGGGCGTTTTACTGAAGACTCGAATAATGGTCATGGCCCTACTCCCTAATATATGGTCTATTTAAAAGAAATTAAAAGAAAGAAATTTCAGTGTGACCGCGAATTACATCTGCTTTCAAAACAAATCAATAAGTGGCAGTACGTCATGTACTTTCTTCGGATAACGTCTTTCAGTTTTCGAACGGTATGAAGTGGCCTATTGTTTCCAAAGAAACTTAATTGTTATTTTCGTCGTCCGTCATTATAGTCGGACAACGGCTTGGTTCATTTGTATTTCACGTTAGTACCTCACTGAATCAATGACAGAAGTCCCAACAAGTCCCAAGATTCCAAAAATCAAAGAAAAAATACATTTTTTGAAAAAAATAACAATGCCAAGAGAGTCGAGGCATGTATGGGTTGGAAACCTTCCTGAAAAGGTTCAAGAATCAGAGGTTGCAGAATATTTTGCAAGGTAGCTATTCATAATTATGCACTGATATTTTTTTATATAGCTTCTCCAGACGTAATTAATCGAACAGTTCGATTAGCATTAGGGGTCACTCACATATCGATTCTTCCCACGACTAACGTCAAATTGACGCGAAGGGGTGGGTGGGTTAGAGTCTTTGACGCTAAGAAATTTCACCAGAAATATCGATTTTTAATACCTTTTATTCCGTGACAAATGTTACTTTCCATATTTCTTTTCCTCCTTTTACATACCTAAATATTCGTTCGCTTCGCCATTTTACAGAAATTTTAACCAAAACAAACGGCCCGATGTTTATGTCTAATTTCCTTTTGTTCAGACGGTCCGCACGGCCCTTGAATTTCGCCGACGGTCGGTCTTTTTTAGTTAAATGCGGCTTTTCTGTTGATTATGACTATGGAGATAATTAACTCCAGCAACTTTCCGAAAAAAGTTTAGAAATCATCTCCATTATTTTTAAAATGTAAACTGCCTGAGCAAGCTGTAGCGAAAATAAAGATGACTGACATAACAACGATGAAAGTGAAGCAGAAAATTTAGAGTTTCATCGATTTTTGATAATTTTTGAACTTTGACGTTAAGAGGTGGGGGTGGGGGGGCTTTCAAATTAACGTCAATTTTACGTTAGTCGTGGGAAGAATCGATATGTGAGTGACCCCTTACCGAACTAATCGAACTTTGTCAAACTTAATCGAACGACAAAAGTTCAAACTTTTCAAAAACCGATTGGTGCCCACTGGTCATTAGGGGGATGTGAGGGTACACGCCTGCACCACTGGGGGTCCTTCAAAGTTCCTCCAAAGCATCGTCAAAGGCCGGCAAAAAGTGCGATCGAATTACGTGCAAGTGGAGCGGCCTTCAGTTGCTGGGTTTTCTCAAATTTTTATTCGATTAAACTTGACAAAAGTTCGATTAAGTTCGATTAGTTCGATTAAGTTCGATTAATGTAATCGAACTAATCGAACTGTCGAGATCTCTTTAAAAAAAGTTCGATTAAGTTCGATTTCAGTAATCAAACTTAATCGAACTTTGTATTTTGAGAAATTTGTGAGTATTCGATTAAAGTTCGACAACCGAACTTAGTCAAATATTAATCAGCCAAAAACGTTTGATTAAGTTCAACAAAGTTCGATTAAAAATACCGTTCGATTGGTTCGATTAATTACGTCTGGGTTTCTTTATTTTTAAATTTGTTTTAATTTCAAATATATAAAATGTATATAATGATTGATTAATTCCCTCAAGCCAAATTGGATGCAAAAGGCCACACCAGTGTTGAGTGTTGATATATCAAGAATAAATAATTATTTAAAGTAATACCGTCAACTGCTCTAACTTGGGACGATTGGTTGAAACATGGGACTGTTGATATATATCTGGCCTATATTTTCACTTACTGTTAAATCTCTTTGACAACAAATTTGATTTGATAACTCCACCAAATTTTTCAATCATACTTTCTGTCATAACATGTCACAATTGTAGTACCCACTTAGTCGGTAATGCTTGGGGGTCAACAAACAGGGAGTAAACAGATAATTGACAACAGGTAAGTTTAGTTCGTACAACTATTTCTTCTTCTTCATGAAACAAATGTCTGCACTCTCTGCCAAGCTGCAACTAAGCAGTTACATCAAAATGCCAAAAACATTTTGTTCAACCACCTTCACTTCAAGATAGGCCACCATAGAATGAACTTCTTTTTATAGGATGAACCATATTCATGTGGCTTTCAGCCTTGCACTCCATCACCTTTCAGGCACCAGGCATTCCCAATTGGGGGGTCTTCAATTGATTTTCACTAAAGCGAAAAATGAGTAAAAATGGCATTTTTTGCTCATTTTAAGGCCATGAAAGGCCAGGAAAAGGTCAAAATTGTTTCTAATTGGTGTCTTGTACTATTATTCAACATAAAAAGATAAAATAAGCCCAGCGAGATTGCTCAATGTTTCAATTTCATGCTAAAAGGGCTGATTTTTTCCAATTCTGGGCAGCAAAATGAGTGAAAGCAACATTTTTGAGGACCCACAACTTTTAAACTTTTCAAGGTACACACTTAAAATTTTTAGCAATGAAACACTTCAGAGATAGCTCAATAGGAAAAATCAATTTTGAGTTTTCAAAATTTTCCTATAAATCCATAATGGCGCCCTAGAAATTCAGTTTTCATGCTAAATGCCAATATTTTCAAGCTACAAAACTTGGTTTTCTTGGGTCAAAATCTCAAAAATGATTACAAATTGGGTCCTGAAATCTTTGGATCTTAGAAGTATATATTCTGAAATTGCTCTGGGAGAACCGAAATGGTTTGGGTCAGAAACTTGCCAAAGTTCGCCATTATGGAACTGCATTTCCTAATAAAACGCGATATTTAGAGTTAAAGTCTAATTTTCTCAGGCTAAAATCTCAAAATTGGTTTCAAATGGGGGGGGGGGGTGTCCTGAAATCTTTTGGTGTTGAAAGTATTCTAGAAATACTCTGGGAGAATCAAAATGGTTTGGGTCAGAAATTTGCCATTTTTACTCATTTTTCGCTTTAGTGAGAATCAAAGACCCCCTGGGGAAAGCTGGATTTTTTACCTAGGAGGTTAAAAATTGTGCAAAATGTCTCACAATAGATTAAATTTTCCCAAAAAAATACTACACTTTGAATTTTTTGACATCATGCTAAAAATGGTAGTTGACGATCTACCCTAGCTCTGTTTAATTTATTGAGAACTTAACTATTAAAACACAAAGAATTAACCTTAGTGTCAGAATGGGCTTTTTCTGTTAATAAGGGCCTAGGACATCAAATTTTCACGATTTCTGTTTCGCATCAAGTAGGCTTTTAAATCGAAATATGAAAAAAATCCGTAGTTGGAACACATGCGAGTGTGTCTGAAACAAAGAAGATCAAATTAGTGGCAAAAAAATGGAGCGTTGGTTAATCCCATCGGGGAATAGGCGGTTAGGGGCAGTCGTTCTCTAATTCTCCAATTTGCGTCCGGTCATTTTTAATGAAAAAAAAAAGTTAAAAAGTGCGTGCTATCACTGAAAGTTATCGTGACATGTTATGACAGAAAGTGTGCTTGATAAACTTGATGGAAGTATCAAAACAAGTTTGTTGTCAAAGAGATTTAAGAGTAAGTGAAAATATAGGCCAGATATCAACAGTCCCATGTTTCAACCAATCGTCTCAAGTTAGAGCAGTTGACGGTACAGAAATTAGGATTGAGTTTCAAAATTCAAGCAAAGATTGAGTTCCTGCACCATTATCCGGTAACAGAAAAGGCTTGGAAATTTGCCCAGCTCGAACAATCAATAAATGAAAACATTTCCCAAAGAATAGAGCGACAAATCAAGCTAGCTGCTTAAAAAAGACTTTGCAAGAAGTCTTTTTTAGATAAAAGGCCAGCTTTTTCAAACTGTCAAAGTGGCTCTGCTTCAGCAATAACATCTGATTTTTTGTCATTTTGGCACTTTCATTGTTGAGCAAACTTTTGGATTGTTACTGTATTTGCTGTAAAATATCAAGAGAGGACAATCGCAGGAATAGATATTTCATTCCATATACTTTTGCAAGAAGGAATATGTACAGGATGATTTAGTTATACCTTGCTTAGCTCCAAGCCTTTTAGTGTTCCAGTTTGGACCTGCGTATAGTTTCTTGTTTATATTTTATGGACAACATTTATGTCAGTTAGAAACAGACAGCTTGCCTGGTTTTGCTGCAACTCTCATTTTAATTGAGTTTTGGGGAAAGTAAGAAATACCTTTTTTCACAAAACGAAAAAAGTACCTTAAAATTAAATCTTTCTTCTATACCATTAAAAGTTTTTGAAAGGAACTGTTTTGTTATCTTTGGTATGGTTTTTTGAAAATCAGTGGTTTGTAGTGAAATGCTTTTACAAATCAGTACAAATTACAGATCGCGTGTGGATCTAACGTCAAGAAAAGTTCCAAAAATTTCATAATTCAGATTAAACATTAGAACAAATTCTATCAGCCTTCTCAAACTATAATTTGATTTCTAACACAAGTGTCATTTTTTGTTTGTTTTGAATTTCAGGTATGGACGTGTTGAGAAGATTAAACTTTTACCAAAAATCAGTCCGGATGGTGGTAGGGCAGCATTTGTAGACTTTGTTGATATTCGTTCTGCAACAAAAGCTAATGAAGCACAGAATTCTATTGGTGGAAGAGATTTGAGAACAAATTACAATGAACCCGGCCATAAGCATAATCGTGAACGCGGATTTCAGGATCAGAGAGGAGGAGGTGGAGGGTTTAACAACCCAGGGTAAGCTGTTATCGGTGCTCAAAGTTATTCTATCTCAGATATATTTCTGCCTCAGCAAAGTGTAAAAGAAGGCTTCAATATGTACCTTGAAAATTTATCTTGAAAATTTGGGCTGAATTGGGCTTTTATAATTTCATAGTTCTGTCTGAGATAGACTTTACTTTAGACTGAATAATAAAAATGGAATCAACAGGATGATAATTGTTTTATTGTTTTGTTGAATGGGATTTACACCAGATTTAGCCTACACATGTTGCACATTTTTGACAGTTGACAGTTTGTTTTAAATAGTTTATTGTTTTTATAATAGTTTGATCAATGGTAAGTTTTGATTCAATGGCTTTAAACTTTATGGCATGGCTTGAATTTCTTTATTGCACTTCTACTTTTTTACTATGGTTTCTCATGGCAATGATTTTATGGATAGTTATTCAATTGGGTTGGCATTTACTGGTTTATTTACAATATTTTCTCATGGGCTGCATTCTTTTCTACGATTTACCAAACTTGTTTATGGTTTTCATCGTCAACAATTGCTTCTTTATCAAGTGGTTGTTGTATTTGCTATTTAAAAATGGTTTTGGAATGTTTTCTTTATGGAGTTGATTTGTTTTAACTTCACTGTTTTTATTGTTTTTTCTGATTCTTGGCATACCCCTTTTTGATTTTTTGTTTTTTTTGTTCTTCTATTCTGAATTAATTAGAGTTTAAGTTATTGGCATTGATTGACCTTTTGATACAAGGTATTTTATGAGAGTTTTTGTTTACAATTTTTGTAGCTGTGTCAGATTAATTGTTGCAGTTTTAAAGAGGGTTGGTTATTCAAAACCAAATCAATTGCCAACTTAATGGCTTGTACTTTTATAGTAATGAACTGTTTGAGACAAGAGGTAAGTCGATGCCTGATTTCATGTGTTTTTGATTCTTTAAAAAACGTTAAAATGCGTGATGAATGAACAACCCTTCAACCAACAACCTTACATTTTCATTTTACCCTTTAGTAGCTGACCCCTTTAATATTCAAATTTGAGAGCCTGAAGACTTAAGAATAAGGATAGAATATTAGATAAGAATTATCCTAAACGGTTTGAATTATATCAAAACAGTTTAATTTCATTTATTGGTTTGTTTTATCCAATGGATAGCTCCAATACACCTTCTATAACTTAACAAATGATCAATCAATGGTAGAGTGAATTCAGATTCCTAAAATAGACTCTATGAATTTTTCTTTTAAAATCCTTTATTGACAATTTGTTTTTTATCCCTTACTGTGACCATTTTTATCAAACAAAATCAAATACTCTATAATTCAAAATTAAATTGTATGTCTTTTTCCTTGGAATTTAAAAGAGAATTGCAAAATATTACCCTGAAATCGATTTCAACTTATTAACTAATTACAAACCTTTGCCTTATTTTACTTGCCAATTTTACAGAAAACAATGAACAAGGATATGATTTTTTTAATTCAAAGGAAAGCGTTTTGGATTTCATTTTGATTTTATATAATAAACATTCAATTTACTTCGATGTATTTAGAATGAACTTCAGGCAGCCTCCAATGGGTGGTGGGTATGGTCAAATGCCGTCTACAGATCATGGTATGCAATACCAACCAAATAACGACAAGTTTCGCATGCAGAATAATAACTTTCCTCGAAGGGAGCGAGGAAGAAGCCCAGGTATATTTTGCAAGATCATTGATATACGATTAGGATTTTATTGGAAAAGTATACTTAATCAAATTAGTTACAGCTTTCTTAATGTATCCCAAAATTTAAGTTCAGGCTTGACTTAAAAAAATGTTTACCGTCAGCCGACTGACTCTTCTCTAAACTTGCTAACCTAAACACTTTTATTGCTATTTCCACAAAGAGAATTTCTTTCTTCAAAAATTACGAAATGTAGACAAAAATTCCATGAATGACCAAAATAGAAAAAATTTCTGACTGACTGACTGACTGACCAATCCACCTCCAAAATCTAGGGTCGGGTGACGGCAAACCAGGAATTTTTAAGTCCAGTCTCAGAGTGATAGCAATTCCCAAGGGATGTATTTAGTGGATCATGAAACTGTTTTACTTTAGACTGGTTTTTTAAAAACCATTTATTATTTAAGGATAGTTAGATATCAATCAAATACCCATCAAATTAAATTTTGGAAGCTTAATAGCAAATGAAAATTATGAAAGTCTTTTGTTTTGTAAATGAGCCTACCTTAAGTGTATATATTTTGTTTTGTAGTGCATATACTTGTAAAAACAAGTACTTTTACCAAAATGAAGGACAGAAAAAGTTCCAAATTCCCCCAAAAAAAATTAAGTAGCCTGTTTCATTTATTATTTGATTTTATTTCATTAACAAAGGGTCATCTGATGGTAGATCCAGTGGTTCAGATATTAGTGAAAAAGATTGGAAATGTACTGTCACTGTGAAGAACATTCTGACCCGAGAACCAGGTATCCACATGTATAAAATGAAAGGGTCAGCTATTATTTTTATCTATACTGAATGCAATCATTTTTATGACCCGGGTAAAGCCAGAAATAATGAAATGCGTCAGTTCAATCAATTCTTTGGCATTCCATTCTAATTACAAGGTAATAAAAAACCACACCCCTAGGCTTTTTAGAATTCTTTGATCTTTACATTACTTATTTTGGCGAATTTGGCAAGATTAGACAAAATTCGCCAAAATTAGTTCTTGCCAAAATTAACCCCTAAAAATCATCAAAATTTTTATAAGGGAAATAGCACAGATTTTTACTGCCATTCGCCAAGATAAGTTCCCTTAATGTATGTGGAAAAATATAAAGACTTGTTCAATCATTAAATCATTCAATCAAACTTCGGTCACTGTGAATTTTGCAGCAACTCGCCAACTCAACTACCCAACTCACAACTCGCAAATAACCAACTCGTCAACTCGAATTTTACCGTGGCTAAAAAATAAATATCAAAGTCTGTTTCAATCATTAATAATCTGCATCAACCGTTCAAACATTTTTTTCTTTTAGATACTGTTTTGGAGGAATCACTCTATCACGAGTTCAAGAAATATGGCGAAATTGTCAACATTATCATCAAAGTGAACAGCAATCAACGATACGCTTATGTACAATATGCACAGTAAGTTCTAATTGAGTTCTTTCTGATGGCTTCCATCTCAACACTTGCAATTTCATAATCTTTTCCATAGTGTCAACCTCCCCCCCCCCCTCAGAAACCGGAAGGGCATCTAGGCCAGGTTAGGGGTTAGGGACTAATATTTTGCAATTCTTTTGGGTTACCTTCCTGTTTTGATGAAGGCTCTGGGGCTGCGTGTATTTTCCAAAAATAGGGGTACCTGTAAAGTGGGCTGAAACGACGTTTTCACTATTACTCTCATCTTCAATTTTTGAAGGATTTGATGTATCAATGCAGTTAGTTAGGTAGAAATGCATTAACATACAACGCTTGGATTTGACTGAACCAGCTTAGATTCTGGCTGCTCTCAATTTTTACAGATTTTAAATTGTTCGGAAGATGTTCTTTTTGTGTCTTTTTATTTATTTTCTATTTTGCATTTTTGTCATGATGTAGTAGATTTTGCTGCCTTTTTAGGAGATTTATAGATGAAATTCTACTTTTATTTTTATTTTTTGGCTGACTGACCGACCCTCTTTTTTGAGTTGCTTGGCCCGTAATACAACAAATTAAATTGGCCTCGCCTAAAGGTATAAAATTTGTTAAAAACAGCAGTTTTATAATGAATGATCTTGTTTACCTTTACCATTATTTGTAGATCAGATCAAGCACAAGATGCTACTAGAAGCACTGGGAAATTATTTATGGGACAAGAATTAAAAGTTGCTGTCAAAGGTAAGTTAAAGCATTTATCAACACATGCAGAGATGAGAGCTATTGTTCTCGATTTTCTTCCTCAACTTAAATTAGCTAAAATGTAATTATTTTATCTTTCTATCTTTCTCTATGTACCCTTGTTTTTTTCAAAAATAGACTGATTGGGCTTGCACGAACATATATTTTAGTAAAGATGATGTAATATCAGTGACACAACTCTTCTTTTTGGCTAGAGGATTCTCTTCTAAGACAATAAGAAAAACGTAAAATTACACAGTCACATCTGTATCTCTATGAAAAACAATGTTATACATAGTGCAATTATTGAATTCTTAATTTCAGGTAGTCGCAATGGTGCTGCTGATACAGCTACGGGCTTCGATGCAAATGCTACACGAACTGTTTTTGTTGGACAATTGGATAAATCGGTGACGCATGGAGAATTGCGAGAAATTTTCGAACGTTTTGGTGAAGTGGTGGTATGCTTTTCAGCGACTTATATGATCTGAGCTCTTTTCAATATGGGAACAAAAATATAGACAAAATTCGTTTTGAATCTGATTAATGTGCGCCTGTTTATTTACAGTCCACGCTCTCTAATTTGAGCCTCTACTTTTCGTGTCTTTCTGTAATTCGAACTGAAATATTGGTCCCCTCAGCTGGAGAGTGGTGTAAATTCAAATTTCATAGTTTGTCCCCCCTTTCTTAAGAGGGGATGACACCTTCCGAAAAATTTAAGAAGGGGGGGTCAAATTTTTATGAAAAAGGGGGGTAGCAAGGAAGGGGGGGGGTAGTTTAGAAGGAGCTTACATATATATTGTAGACTATTTTCAAGCACTGTTATGAAATTAGGTCTTCAATGAAAGGAAATTTTCTGCTAGAGTAGTCTGAGTCAAAAAGAACAACGAAGTTTATTATTTCGCCTTCTCTCTCTAAAGATATTTCACCATATATTTGTTAGCTATTTTTGTCCAAAATTCTTGGGGTATAGGCATTTTTCAAGGTTTGGGGGCCAAGAAGGGGGGTCATTTTAGAAGGGGGGATTCCGCACTATGATATCTCTAATTATAATAAAAAAAATTTGGCACCGTGAAAATCGAATTAGAGAGATTCAACTGCATCAATTTTTTCCTTGCTATAAAGAGAGAGGAGAAAAATGACAACGGTATCATAGTGTCCTCCCCCCCTTTTAAAAGGGGGGGGAATTCTTTTTTCAGAAAATAGGAAAAGGGGGGGCAAAATAGTTTTCAAAAATCTAGGGGGGGTAATCAAAAGGGAGGGGAGAAAAAATGGCCCCAAAAAGTCTAGGGGGGGGAGAAAAAATCTGGAGACATTATTTTTTTCTACTGTGGAAAAATATTTTTCTACTCTCTGTAGCTAACTTTGTCTAAACTAACATCTAAAAAATAGCAGTTCATTTTTAACTTTTCATTTCACTCTGTGGAAACTTTTTTTTCAATTTTTCATTGTATATATAACAGAGATAACGTGAATAGAAGCATCAAGAGCAAAAATTGAAAAAAAAAAATTCTAGGGGGGGGGATTTTTTTTCAAATCTCAGGGGGGGAGAGGGATTTTTTTCCATTTTCTAGGGGGGGGAACCAACCTACTAGGACACTATGGGTATGGTTGTTTTGAATGACTTCTGAAACAAACCCTCATTTTCTTTTTGTAGGATGTTGATATTAAGAAGATGCACACTGGAATCACGACCTATTCGTTCGTCCAATACATCGACATTCAAAGTGCTATTGTTGCAAGACAAAAGATGGACAGACAACTTATTCGAAACAACCGTATCAAGGTATCTTTGGCTGTTTGCCCTATCCTTCCTTTTGGATATAAGCCATTTTAAGAAAAACTGTCTTCTTTGTTTTTTAAACGGTTTTTCGAAGCTCCAAGAAAGAGGCGCCTCAATATTTTCCCATTGAATCATTTGCAAAGAGCGTACGTACTTTTGTGTACTTTTTAAGGAAAAAATACTTTCAAAACGTGCTCTATTTGAACAGTAAAAGTTTTGTTTTTTACATCGACTTTCATTATTTTAGACTCCCAATCGTTGCTGATAACAACGACACATTTTCTATGTTAGTCTCAGAAATAATTCCTTTAATTTTATTTACGCTAGGCAGAGAAGTGAAGAATGATTTTTAAGAATTTTTTATTATATAGCAGCTACCATAACCTCCTTTAGTAGGAAAATTGTTAAGGTTGCAGCGAAGTATACGAAGTTGCGATGACTACAACTTGAAAGCTAAAAAAGTTTTTTTTGTCATTCAAATAGGTTGGATTCGGTCGTGGAACACCAACTAATTCGCTATGGATCGGTAACCTAGCTGCCAAAACCACTGAGAATGATCTCATGAAATATTTTGCATCTTTTGGACACGTCCAACAGTGCTTGATAGATCGAAAAGTATGGCAAGCTTTACTACGTTACAGAACGATCGAATCCTGTACCAAAGCCTTTGCAGAAATGCACGGTAAACACGTCAATGGAAGCAAGATTGTCGTGAGTGATTTTTTTCATCTATATCTGTTTTGGCAAAAAGTAGTTTTTCCCAATTTTTTAAAATGTGATTTCATTTTGCATAAGATTTCACTTCCCGTACTAGGATTCCGCTGTCTTTCCTGAGATTCTTCCGCTATTTTTCCCGGGATAACCGGCATGAGATTGGAAAGGGTTTTTTCTAAAGTTACGGAAAATCTTGTGTTTACTTACGAAACGGCGTGACTTTCCGAAGCTCATTTTTCACAAGATTTTGTCTTCTTGTTTTGTCTATTTTTATTCATGTTCTTGTCTTTAGGTTGATTACGCCAGCCCTGCATGTCGAGAATCTTATTACAATCGAATGGAGAAACACGGCTACCTTGACCGCCGTCAACTAGAACGTTCACCCACGCCCCCTGATGTTCACGTTAATTACCCCAACGCCACACGAACGGGCGGTTCTATATCTAATAAAGTGTACCCTAACCGGGTATTTGATGATAAGGATAGGTTTTCAGATAATCGGTACGACCGGGATCAAATTCGGAACCGAGGATCGCCGATTCCGAGACGACGCTCACCGAGTCCCCTTGCAGATTCTTATGATTCTCGGAAACGAAAATTAAGTGCCGATATTATGGCGAATTCTGATGGAGAGAGCGAAAAGAAGAAGAAAAAGAAGAAGAAGAAATCAAAAGATGAAGAGGAGAAAAGGTTGAGGAAGGAACGAAAGAAGGCTGAAAAGGCAAAGAAAAAAGCCGAGAAGAAAGAGAAGAAATTGAAGAAATTACGTGAGTTGGAAGAGAAACGTGCTGCCGAAGAAAAAGCCAATACTGCTCCAACATTGTTAAATGACCGAGCACAAGAAAGCGACCATAAAGAAAATGACTCGGCACATGAAAACGGAGGTATTTCAGACGTTTCTCAAGTGACGGAACCGAACGAAGGTGCAAGTGAGTTAAGCGAAGCTGAGATGACAAACGAAGATAAACCAAAAGAAACGTCGGTTGTTCCCGATGAGAAACCTCCGACGACGACCGAGTCTGTGATCGAGTCCGGTGAAATTAAGGATCCCGAAAAAGAAGAACGAGAGAAAAAAATCACCGAGGATTCCTCCGACTCTTCCGATTCAAGTTCGTCTTCTTCCGATTCGGATAGTGATGATAGTTCTGACGACGATCGCTCTGCAAGAAAGCGAACAAGTAAAACCCGATCATTTGAACCGAAATCTTATCGGCAAGAAATTGACGGAAGAAGCGATTACCGCGAAGGCAGTCGTGAATCATTTCGAGGCTCAAAATACTACACAAGCCGGAGTTCGTCACAAAACGACCGCTCACCGAGAACAAAGTCGCGGTCGCGCTCGCCGTATCATCGAGAACCGTCGTACGATCGTAGCCATGACTCACCCCGTTACTCTCGCACTGAATCAGTTCGAAATATCGAAAAACCGAAAAGTTCACCTCCACCCTCAGCCACACCCGGTGAGAGAGCTCCCTCCAGGAATGCGGATACGTTGATGGATCTTTTACGGCGTTTTCCGGTGATGTGGCAAGGTTTGCTGGGTTTGAAGAATGAGACTGCTGCTGTCCAAATGCATTTCCTCTCAGGTAAATCTTTGTAATTTGTACCACCGTAACTGCTTTGAGAAACTTTCACAAAATCGGGCTTAAAAGGACAGTTGTTATAGAACTACTTGCACTCGAAGACTAGCTATCATTTTACTATAGATATCATTTCATCTGGTCGCTTTAAGACCCAAAAACTGATAGGGATAATATGAAAATTTTTGCTAAAAGACTTTTGCTATAATTTATTTTTAACGTCTGCGTCTGTTTCTTTCCATTTCTTTTACAAGGTAACTTGCAACTTGTTGACCAATCGTTACCGAGATCTGCACAGCCAAATGAAGTTCCACCACCATTGCGAATTTCACAACGAATGAAATTGGAGCCATCACAACTGGAAGGTGTAGATAAACGAATACAGGTACAATACAATTAATATGGCAAGCGAAAATCACAATTTCGAGAAAAACTAGGTTTTTCTGCCAGAAACCTGGGTTTTCTGTCAAAAACCTGGTTTTTCGGGTGAAAACCCTAGTTTTTCTAAAGAAGACACAAGATCTCAGAAAATTCAAGTTTTTTGATAGAACATGTCTCCTTTGGTCAATGTTGTTTTGATGAATTACTAAAAGACAAGAAATCTCGGTTGACGAGAGATAAGATTTGGAAATACTTATAGAATGACAAAAAAGACGGGGGTAATGTTATTATAATATGGGTAAAATTGCCCCTTTTTTAACCTGACTGAAATTCGAGCCGTTACTAGCAACCCTGCGGGGCCCAAGGCGCCGAGTATGCACCCGGCACAGTGACAAGCCGTTACCTAAGCAATTCCAAACATGAAACAACAAAACCCCCGGAAAATTTAAAATGTCAGAATGAGCAATAGACAAACATAACCATGAATTTCTGGAAAAAAAGACCAATACGCTTCTTTTCAGAAAATCTAAGTTACTTATTCGAATTTTACGGCAGACGATTTTTCGATATTAAAAGTGATCATTTAAAAGCGCGATTGACAAACCTGAGTTTTCTCTTGAAAATTTATAAGCTCCGGGAAAACCGGGAAAACCTAGGTTTTCTACAGAAAAACTAGGTTTTTCACCCGAAACCCAGGTTTTCTGCAGAGAAACCTAGTTTTTCTTGAATTTGTGATTATCGCTTGCCATAAATTAAATGATCAGTTATCATAAGTTCTTCCGTCTCGAGAGAATTATATAAAGAGGCTTTTTTCGTCTCAAAATTCTGTACAATTGACCAAAATCTGTCACTATTGGCGAAAACCAGGATGTTTCCGTAGAAAACATCACATAGTGATTACCGTAAATCCCTCACTCGAACACGCAAGAGCAACATAAATGTGTTCGAGTTCAGAAATCCTTAGTTGTAAAGCCACTCAATTAATGGAACAAATCTCCATTTCCCGAAAGCCTTCCAGTAATCTGCTTTCTAAAGATAATCTAAGTTGGAACATTATTTTTTCAACAAACTTTAAAACACCCCAAACATTTAAACTTTCCATTTGCTATGCTAAAAAATATTTCCTTTTTACTTCGTTTTACAGAACCAGAAAGAACATTGTTTACTTCTCGCTTTACCGTGTGGCCGGGATCCGCTTGACGTACACGCTCAAACGAGGGCTCTGAAGACAGGTTTCATTATCTACCTACAACAAAAGCAAGCAGCTGGTATCATCAATGTTCCCAATCCTGCAACAAAACAGGTACAGCTCTTTTTAGTGAAGATCCAAAAATTGCAAAATTTGAACAGTGAATTCTTTCTAATTTGAACCCCTATTATTCGAAGCTTTCTATAATTTGTACTCAAGTATTGGACCCCGCAACTGGGAAGTTTTGTAAATTACTCTTTGTAAAGTCTGTCTCAAAATAATTTGCAGCTGAAACACAAAATAGCTGTAACTTTTGATAGAATTTGAACGAAGTTGCGATTTTATGCTCATTGAAAAGATATTTGTGAGTGGAATATTATCAAACAAACAAAAAATGGAAAAATGAAAAATGAAGAAGAACAAAATCAACTTCTTTTAGAAATGTTAAAAGATAATTACTATTTTCACAGGAGTGATTCTTTAATATTTGACCATCATCACTGTGAAAAAACGTTTCAAAAATATTCATTCAATCAAAAGATATCACACAAAGTTTGTTATTGGTTGATTGATAATAGCCTGTTTTTTGTCGTTTTTTATTACTTTATAGAGTCAACCAGCAATAATTTTTGTTTGATATCTTTTGATTGAATATTTTTGAAAAATCTTTTAACAGTGATGATGATCTAAGATTGAAAAATCACTCCTGCGAAAATGTAGCAAAAGATTGTTAAAACTTCCCTTGCCCGAAGATAAATTTGTGAATTTGTGCTGTGTGGTGATTTTGGGTTTCCGGGTCGACTGGTAACTTACAATCTCTTACAATGTTTTGGATAAGGGATTCTCGCTCAATGAGAAATTTTATATCGAATACTACCATCCCCTCCACCCCTTTTTAATAGAGGTGATTTTCACTTTCCGGTGGGGTAGAGGTCCTATAAATTAACCGATGTCCGTCCGTTCGTTCGTCCGTTCGTCCGTCTGTTACCAGCTTTTCTCAGGATAGGCTCATTAGTTTTTTCTGATTTTTGGCACAATGATGCAAAATGGCAATGCCCAAAATGTGACGGAGCCCGATTTTGGAGAAAATATGCCGGAAAAACTGTTTTTTTTGGCGTTTTCTCGAGATTTTATCATTAGTTTTTTCTGATTTTTTGCTCAAAGATGCGTATTAACAATGCCCAAAACATGGCCGAGTCCGATTTTTGAGAAAAAAATTTTTCCGGCTTAAAATGCGGGAAATATGCCGGAAATCGCCGTTTTTCTGGATTTTCATTGGACTTTTTCCTTAAAATTGGTTGTTTTTTCATTCAAAAAAAATTATTAATAGCAATGCCCACCATCAAGCATGTTTTAAATTTCAATAAAATTGATTTTTGAAGCCGGAACTATTTAAAAATCGTCCGAACAACCTATTTTCGCCGGAAAGAATGTATATCTTGAATTTCTCGAGCTGTACTTTATATTTTTTATGAAATTTTGCACACTGATGCAAAATGACAATACCTAAAATGTGACGGAGCCCGATTTTCGAAAAACATTTTTCCGGCCGAAAATGCCGGAAATATGCCGTCAAAACCGGTTTGTTGCCATTTTGTCGAGATTTCATTAATCGTTTTTCCAGATTTTTGCACAAAGATGTGTATCAGCAACGCCCTAAGTGTGGCCGATTCGGATTTTTGAAAATCATGTTTTTAGTTTTAGTTTTAGTTTTAGTTTTTATTGAATATTTATACAGGATTACGCAAACAGTTACAAGTATCTGATATTACCTTTGGTCCTGTTATAAATCTAAAATAATAAATAAATTATAAGTTAAATAAAAGGCATGCTGGCATAGTTTACGAACGTATTGAATTTGGCTATGAAAAAGCACTAGAAAATTAATTATTTGAATGAGGAGTTAAATTCGCTATGAAAGTAGAAATTACGATGTTAGATCTCGTTTTGATTGAGAGGTGTACGTACTTTCCAATGTTGGAAAGGCATGAGTAAATGATAGTAAGGAAAAACACGAGGCATAACACAGTATGAAAAATAACTGAGGCAAACATAAAATAGAACTAATAGAGAATATATTAAACTAAATATGAAAGGTTATACCCGCAGAAAAACCACGCTGTGATCGATAGATACTTCAAAAGGTTATCTTAAAATTAATGTAAACAAGACTAAGAGAAACTATACTACATGTATGTGAAGTCTATTAATACAGTATGTCGAGACTGAGAATATTAATACTGAAAAGTGTGACGCAATGTGTAAACTCTGAAAAGGAGAAAGTACCCAAAAACAGTGAAATTATCATATTCAAAATGTTAAAAAAAAAAAAAAAAAAAAAAAAAATAAGACGGAAACAAATATTAGATAAAATATCCTAAACGCCTCTCTTTACTATCTCTGGTAAAAGATCATTACGTAGTGTTGTGGTGTTGTAACAAATTGATACAGAATATTAGGGATATAGTTAAATGTAGCAACGAGAGTGAAAGCCAAAGCCTCACTAGATCCAAAAATAAATTATCCAGAAAAGAGATAGTGTAGTGGCAAGTCAAAGGCTAAGCAGAGGCACTATACTTAAATAAAATTGAAAGTATGAGACTTTATTTTGTTTTTAAAAATATTAAAGTCATTTACGGTTCTCAATTCCACTGATAGCCGAAAATGCCGGAAGTATGCCGGAAATCGCCGTTTTTGCAGATTTGAATTGGGCTTTTTCCATATATTTCTTTGTTTTTTCACTTAAAAAAGTTATTGATAACAATGCCACCATCAAGCATGATTCAATTGTCTATAAAAATTTTGTAATTTTGCAACCGGAACTTTCTATTTCTTTTTTCCCTAAACCCCTCCCTCATCAACAATCAATGATGAAATTAATGCATTTTCGCTAACCGCTATATTTTCTTAATGATTTTTCTCCTTATTGCTATCTAAGTTTCATCATCAGGTAGGTCCATTCAGCATGTTGCTTGTTCTTATTTTTTCTCTCTATCTTATTTCCAGCCTGCGTACGTTGTTCATATCTTTCCACCGTGTGATTTTGCTCAAACACATTTATTGCGAGTTGCACCTGATTTACTGGACAGTGCAGTTGAGAGTGGCCATCTTATGGTGCTTGTAACTCTGGTATGATATGGAGAGAATCACTAACATCTTTAACATTCAACTTGGAAATATTTTCAATAGTATTATATGAAGCTATAATACAATAATTTACAACATCGTAATACGATAGTATCGAGACTGAATTACCATAGTACTTCGGAACGAACCGTTTTTGTGCATATTTTGCGTATAAATGAAATGAAATCGTCGAGATTAAAAGTACACTAAACTACAGCACAGTACGAAGAAGAACGATAAACGACCCAGAAAGTGAAGAGCGCTGTAAGCCGCCATTTTGGTGGAAATGTGAACGAAAATGAATAAAATCTAGTGTTAAAATTTCAAGAATATATCTCAAGTTTTTTTGTATAGAATTCAGAAGTAAAAATCATACCTCGAAGATTAAACGTGACGTCCAAGGAGGAAGTTTATTTCTTTCAAATCTTCAAAAGAGCTGAATGAGGATGAGTATACAGTGCAAACTACCCTACTCAAGATTTGGTTTCTCCGATGAACGTAGTTGAATGACTTTCAGATTTTACGTTCTAACTTATTTTTATATGGAATTTGAAGTATCTGAACTTTTATACTTGTTTTGGTATATAGCGGATATTTTGATAGATCCAAAGATTATTGAAAGCATTGAAAAAGACTGCAATTCATGACTTGAACACGTGGAGTTCTCATCTAAGAGCGATATTTTTAATGAACATTGCTAATGTAACCTTTAGATTTTTGTAAAATTTGATTTTTTTTTAACAAAGCTGGATTTAAATCGATTCTTTAGTGTCCTTGTACAGACTGCATAGTTGGTCTTTTGTTACCGTTTTGTTCGGTGCAAGTGTTAATCAAATCAAAAAGATATTTTGAAGCAACCAAAGATTCTTTTTGATTGTCCGTATGGAATTTTACAAATTTTTATTTTACATTTTTTTATAATTTATCAATTTACTTTATATTTTATTATCATACCAGTATCGCCTTTAATTATGTTCGTTCTAAGAATAAAAAACTTTTGTATAGAGTAATAATTGATATAATTGGTTATGATTTTTTAAATCACTTTACTTTTTGAGGTCTTTGAGACTTGCCTTAAGTCACCCAGGATTGCCAGACTACTACCCTTGTCGACCGACGGGGGGCTCCGCTGAGGTTCGAAAAATGGACCCTACGTGGGACTCGAAATTTGCGAAAAAAGTGACCCTGAATGGGACTGAAATTCAAAAATTTTCTCAAATTTTCTACTTTTTCCCCAAATTTTAGATTTTTCTATTTTGGTGTTTTTGCGACCCTACCTGGGACTCGTGGAGGTTAAAAAAGGTACCCTGACCAGCGGAGTATCCCCGTAACCCATCTTGCCCTAGTACCCCCCCCCGGGGGTGCAGGGGGGGGGGGGTTGTATCACTGATACCAAGGAATTGTTATAACTAATAATAATAATAATAATAAAATTCTACAACCGCCCATTACTGGACATGGTTGGACATGGGAAGGTATCTCACCGTGAGGCCTATTCACTTAGAGGTATTTTCCCATGTCGAACTAATTAAATTCAAATTCACATCATTACTTCTTGCTTAAGGCAAGAGAACAAAATTGACTAATAGAAATCATTTTATGACCAACAACTTGATCCAACAAAGACTTGGCAGGGCGACCTCTTCTCGTGTATTGGTCATCATTAAATGTTAATAATTTCAAAGAACGAGAAGAGGGCATACGAAGGACGTGTGCAGCACAGTGATGCTGCTGTGATTGAATAAAATAGCTAACATCAGAGGTTCCACAGATCCTGTGGAGCTGCGCATTGTTTATTGAAAATCTGTAATCATTTTGATTCTCATTCACAAATCTGAAACCACCGCGTACCATTCGACGCAGAAATTTTCGATACGCCACGTCAAGACGATTAAACTGTTCTTGATTAAGGTTCCAATTCTGACAGGCATACACAAGACGACTTCGAACAAAACAATTCAAAAACAAAACTCTCGCTTTCAGCTTTAAATGAAAGTTTTGTAAAAGATTTGACATTTGTGAAAATTTTGCAGATGCTAATTGAATACGGTGAGTGATCTCCTTTTCACCAGTATTAGGCTGATTCGAATTGAGATAAGCACCAAGATATTTAAAATCTGACACGTTTGACAGTTGACTTTCACCGAGATCAATAATTGAGGATGGGTAGGGTATTTCATCTGGATGGTTGAGTATCATCGTTTCGGTTTTTTGAGAGTTAATGGATAAACCAAATTTTGTAAAGACTTCATTAAGCAGAACAGTCACAGCGTGAAAAGGTCGAATATCCGTGTACTTTAAAGCTTCGGATACGCAAGGATATTGGGAAATATCCTTGCGTATCCTTGAGTAACGCATATTAATATCCTATGCCGAGGATACTGGATTTTGGGAAAAATACAGGTTAGGATACTACAGAATACGAATACATACGTATACAGACAGATGCATACCCGTATGCACGTTTTGTATTCGTATGCATACGATATCAATATCCGTGTAGTAAATCCCGAGGATTCCTATATGAAGGGTCGGATTCTTACGAATATTGAGAAAAATATCCGTCAATATTCACAACTACACACCAATATAACGAGTATTTGACAGTACATATTGGAGGATATTTAGGGGAAATTCTGAAAGGAAAATTAGAAATATCCGAATTTGTATACTCGAGAATCCAAAATATCTTTTAATTTGACACTAGTTGTTTTTTTTCTCATAATTGTGGAAAGACTGGTCAAAAGAAATGCTTCTAAAATTTCTTAGGCTTTTTGTCGTTTGAAAGTAAAAAGAGAACAAAATGCATATTCATAGTTATGTTATTTTTAAGAATAAATGTGTACTACAAAATTTCAACTTATGCTTGGGAAAAATAAAAACAAAAATTTAGAAAAATAACATTGGAAAAAATTGAAACAATAATATGATAAAAAATTCCGATGTTTTTTTATGAAAAAAATATTTCCAAAAATAAAAGTGGACAAAACTCTTTACAAAAAATACTCTTTATAATTCTTTACAGACTTTCAAGATAAAAATTAGAAAAGTATTTAAAGGTTAAAATTCCTGCTCAAACATTTAAAACAATATAAATCGCTTGATTCTCGGGGAATCTGGTAATACTTGTAACGGCAAATAAAATCCAAACTCATCTCTATCTTGATCAAAAGCGTAGTCCTTGTGACTTCATACAGACTTAAGATATTCCATGAAAAAAGTTTCCTTTCCTCTAACTGGGTACTTTTTGTCTGATGCCGTTGACATAACTAGTTTTGTTGATCATATAAATCTGATTGTATGTTCGGGCAAACGTTTCATTCATTGACCAGATCTCTTGGCACTTAGGTCCATCCTTCTGTTGGTCATTACAAGCTAAAAAATACAGAAAATCAATTTGACTTGCAATCTTGGAACTAGTTCCTTTTAAATCTTTAAGAGTTACATAATGGAAAAACTTGGAACTGCTGGAGAAGTAGGCCAAGCATAATTATTCATGAAAAGGCCATTGGAAAGTAGGGATAATCCTCTGGAAGGAAAAGAAGGACCAACCAGATTCTTGACAACCTCTATGCCCGAAAACTGAATGTTTGAAAGATAACATAGTCTGACAGGTTCACCAGGATCAATGCAACAATGTTTAAATGAAAACATAGAATAAAACAAATATAACATACAAACCTATGTCATGTTGCATGTATGGAATTTCATTTGATGGGTGAAGTTTTTCTAGACATTCGGTTACTTTGTTTGTGATGTCTACTCTGTCCTCGGTCCTGCTGCACCTGAAAATGTGCGAAGTTTGTTATAATTTCTTATTATTACCATCAGAACTGGTAACTTACAGTGGAGGAAACTCTGAAGTGCCTGGCCTGACTAAAGCAGCAAAATTTCAAAACCAAATGTAAGAATATGTTTGACGTGCCAGGACGTGCGATCGTTTTGACAAGTTACTTGTCAACCGGTGAATTGCCGATAAGTGCATTGGATAGTAAAACTCTTGCAAAATCATGATATTTCAAGAAAACCAAATGTAAGGATACTTTTCACATGCGATCATTTTTGGCAAGTTACTTGTCAAACGGTGAATCGCCAGTAAATAAATAGTGTCATTGGATAGTAAAAATCTTGCAAAATCATGATATTTCAAGAAAACCAAATGTAAGATTTAAGAATACTTTCACATGCGATCATTTTTGGCAAGTTACTTGTCAAACGGTGAATCGCCAGTAAATAAATAGTGTCATTGGATAGTAAAAATCTTGCAAAATCATGATTTCAAGAAAACCAAAGGTAAGAATATGTTTCACATGCGATCATTTTTTGGAAGTTACTTGTCAAACGGTGAATCGCCGGTAATACATGGTGTCATTGGATAGTAAAAAATCATGCAAAATCATAATTTCAAGATGGTGGAAGTTTAGATCTTTGTCAAACTTAGACTTTTTAAAAGCTGTAATCAAAACTTTATTGGAAATTCAACGTACCATGTGTGTCCAGGTGGGTGTCCTGGGTTTTGGCTTTATTGCTTCTTCTCCAATCTTGAAATCAATTACATACTTGTGATCTCCTAAAAAGAGGTAGATTTAAGATTGAAAGGCACCCAATCTCTTAAATAAAAATACATCCATGGCAATATTATAATTTACAGTCACACTGAAACCAAGTCAGAAGATGAAAAATGAGAATTGTATCTATCGCCAATCACAGCCTGCTTCACAAAATAAAAATGTACAATCCACTTCACACTATGTCAGGAGCACTAATGTCAATTTGCAGACAGAGTATTATAAATCTGAAAATACAAAGATTTCTACAAAATAAGCCTAAAAAATATCTCAACTTTGAGATTGCCATCAACTGATCGAGTGGATTTTCGTCTAAAAGTATATAAAAGCTAACGAGCATACGTCTGTAGCCCTTCAAGTTCAACCCCTATTAGGTTGAGTGAAAGTGTAACACAAATCCACACCAACATCCGAAAAAAATCTTTGTGATCAACACAGTATTTCTTGAAATCACTTCTAATGATAATTGAAGTCATTAGGATTCATCTCAAATAATTATTCATCACTAATTGTGCGAAAATTATATGAATTTCTTCGAAAGTCGAGCACTGATGTTGTAAAGTTTCACATGCCGACAGTGTTTTTGATCTGACATATTGATTTCAACTTTTTACCTCGATAACCCAAATCATACAAAGAAATTGCCTCCAAACGCCAAGCAACTTCGTTTGAATTATCAAGACGCCAACCGGTTGCGGTCCTTGACGCTCAGTGCCTTTGACGCCAGAAAGACTAGGGCCCCCCACCGCCGCGAAAATTATAAAAAGCAAAGTAAGGGGCTGTGTGCGAGTTTGAACTTTCTTCCTCTGAAGCAATCTTTTTCGTACAATTACAAAATGGAAAATGCTATATTTTTTGAAAACTAGGCCCTCTGATACTCAGAATGAAAGTCACTGGGATCTTGGATATATACGGGGTTATGTCTCAAAAACCGAAGGGGTTTAATACATTAAAAACCTAAAAGGCTGTACTGGAAGCTTATTTAATGGGTTTACTTGCATTAGTCCTATACCTCGTAGATCACTCCAAGGTCCTCCAATGCAAAAGGCTCGACTGGTTTAAGTCGGTTGAAGAGGGGCAGGAACATTGAGTTTCAAGCCCGAAGGGCTAGAGGTCAATCTCTAACCTTTCTCAGGCAAGAAAAATTGAAGCATTAAAATATGCGCCGTATTTTTGATGACGGATTGAATCTAGCAATTCCTTTGTTTTGGAGTGATATATTTTTCGAAATTAAGCGGTAAATTTTAGTTTCAATATGTCATTTGTGTAAAAACCAGGCGGGTCGCTCAAGGCCGCGCAACTTTGGTAGGATTTGTTGGCTTCAAATCCTACCAAAGAGATTGACCTCTAGCCCTTCGGGCTTGAAACTCAATGGGCAGGAAGCGAGAAATTTTCAAGGTTTTTAGCTGACAATGCTTTTTCATATGATATTCATATACATCACTCAAATGCAACCACTATATAGTTGTTGAGTGTTGGGTCTTTGCAAAATTATATGCAGTGATCATGCATACAATGAAAATTTAAGCCGAATTAGGCGTTTTTAGAATAGCTAAAGCGTGAATCTACGTTGCTGGCCAAAACTAGCGTTTAAATTTTCGCCGTGAATTTGAATTTCCCCCGTACCATTTACTAATTTGATCTTGAAAAGTACGGGCGTATTTTGAAAATCACTGGCAACATTATATTGCAGCGTTTCACGGTGTAGAATAGCAAGAAAGTTGAGAATAGGTGATCTCACCCGGTAACGTCACTGCAACATTTTTCAAATTTAATTTTACCTGGTAAGAACTATCCGCATTATTTCAAATATTGAACCGTAAAAGCTACCAGTGCATTATTCGATTTCTCCGTGAAGTACGTCATAAAATTTTCCATGAAAACTATCAGTGCAGTTCCCCCTTTATGAAATGATCCGTGAAAACATCCGTGAATTTCCACGCTCTACAAAAAAGGGTGTAAAAATGCCATTTTCACCCCGCGAATTCACCAAAAAGTCTTTTCCTTTCCATCGGAGGATGTGCGCGAACATGGTTTTGCACCGACGAGAGAAAATTTCGATTTTGACTTTTTAACAAATGGCTAAAAACTTGTTTTGTTCTACATAGATTCTGTATGTGCGCTATTTTTAGCAAGGAAATTTCGATCCACGAAATTCTTTTTAAAAAGTAAGGACTTGCCTTATAATATTAGACACTGTTGATACTGTCGATCATGCTGTCAATTAGTGATGATTATTATAAACAACGTCGATATAAAGACTCAATTTGAGATTAACAAAAATCAGGCAGATGGGGCTAAAATATCGGGTTTTGGGTGAGTATGATGAAAAATCGGGCAAAATATTTAATAAGACAGAATTAAAAAGTCGGATGAAATTTCTACAGGGGCGTTGAAAGTCGGCTGACAATTTTTCGGAAAGTTTTAGTCACTAGACCAAATTATTTGCTACTACACACCCTTTTTTCTGATATATGCATTTTCAACAAAATAAGATGTGCTGCAATACGGGAAAGTTTGTCGAATCTTCAAACATTACAGCGGTTTTAAAAGTTCCGTTTGATATTAATTATCGGAATTAATATATGCGATAAATTATAGAATTTTTTCTCTAGTAACATCCTTTAGAAGCACTTATCCAGAAACAACAGTCTCGATTTTAGAAACAAAATACTCCCGAGTCAACGTCCTCGCGATGCAACATTCTCCCAAGGCAAAATTCTTTATCCAGAAGCAGTATTCTCAATACACGTTTTTTTTTTATAAGGAACCTTAACTTTGCTCTGAGCCTGGAGTTCCTAATTTTTCCAGAGAATTTCAGCCTCAAAGTTCCTTATCGAGTTCCTTATTACATAGGAATTTTGAACTTTTGCCCCTTGAAAGATCAAAATTGGTCAAATTAGTCCCAATAAGGTACATTATTTCAAATCCACTTATTCTCAGCCTGAGCAGTTCCTTAACATTCCTTATTTTTTGAACCATTCTCAGCCTCGAGTTCCTTATAAACGTGTTCCTTATAAAAAAAAAAACGTGTAAACAACAACATTCTTTCGAGCCAACCTCAAGGGCTCTTCCGAAAAAACTTTTTTACATGGGGTATTGACGAACTTTTTTCACTAACACCCCCTGGAAATTATGAATAACAAATTATCCCTGGAAATCAGGGGCAGACCCCTCTGGAAAGTGAAAGCTTGAAAAGGGGGCTAGTAAATAATTATTGATGTCAGCTAATGAAGCTAATCTGAAAAAAATGAAATTCCCTTGGAAAATCAAGGTTTAAAAATGGAATAGCGCAATTTTCTCAAGACAAATATCCTCCAGAAACAAAGACCTCCCAATGCAAACTTTCTCCATTAACAATAACATTCTCCACGCCGAAGTATTTTTCCAAAAGCAATATCTCCAGAAAAATGTTTCTCTCGAGGCAACTTTCTCCAGAAGCAACATTCTCCCGAAGCAAGGTCTCCCGAGCCAAGTTTCTCCAGAAGCAACATTCTCCCGAAGCAAGGTTCTCCGAAGCAAGGTTCTCCCGAGGCAACTTTCTCCAGAAGCAACATTCTCCCGAAGCAAGGTTCTCCCGAGGCAACTTTCTCCAGAAGCAACATCTCCCGAAGCAAGGTTTTATCGCGATATGCATGTAAATGTGAATTGGATATTCTTCTTAAACTGTATCCAAGGTATTCTGACGGATATTCATAAAGTATACATAAGTATCCTCGATGTAAAACAATATACGTTCTAAAGATTCTAATACATACTAGTATCCGTGCGTATACTCAGGTAAATATATTAATTGGTTAAGTATCCGTACGTATCTACTGTAACGGATACTTATTAATGGATATTTTTACGGATATTCATGCATACGCAAAAATATCCATATTTAAATACTACAGGATATTCGACCTTTTCACGCTGTGAGTAGCGCTCTGGAGACCAGTTTTTGATTGTAGAAATAAAACTAATTCATCAGCATAGCCACACCAAGGTAACAACGATGTTCCTGATGAACTCAAGCCTTTCTCACGCATTATCACCCTTTCATTTCTTGAGATTGAATGACTATTTATGCGATACTTGTGGACAAAGAACTGGATTAATGGATCGTTACGGCTTTTCTCGATCATCAGGCGCATAACAAAGTCTATGTACAGATTGAAGAGAAAAGGGCTTTCTGGGCCACCCTGACGAACACCGGATGTGGTTGCGAAAACTTTTCCCTCGTATAATAGAGATGTATGGTGATACAATTTTTCAAGAATTTTGAGCAATATTGGAGATTGACTGTTGCAAAATCGTAAGCTTATTGAATCAAATAACCATTTACGTGGGATATGATCGAACGCAGCAGACAAGTCAACGAATAATAGGAATACAAGCTGTTTCTTACGGTGGCTGATTTGATGTACCCTTTTAACGGTATAGATCCCGTCTGTCGTACCACGATTTGAACGAAACCCATTTTGCTCGTCTGAAAGCTGTTTCTCATACCATTCACGAAGTCTGTTGAGAATGATATTAACCACAAGTTTGCAGACAGTGGACCCGATACTGAGTCCCCTGTATTTTGAGGGATCCTTCTTTGATCCTTTGCCCTTCCATAATGTTCTGAGAAGAGATTGACCCCAAGAGATAGGCAGATCATGCCCAGACCACAAGTTATTGGTGATTCTGTGGATCACTTCAAGCATAATAGGGTGAGTGCATCGTTTCAGTAGCTCTGGCTCAATATCATTACTGGCTTTGTTGTTTTTCAATTTTTGTATATGAGCGTGTATTTCATCGATGGAGGGAGGAGTGTCATTGATATCAGTAAATTCTGAAATGTCTTGTAGATCCTTAACAAATAACGGAATATTTTCGATCATTTCATCAGGTGTGAAATCAATGGAGGGATCCTCTGGGTTGAAGTGTGACTTGAAATGGCCATAGAGCTTATCTGTTGGACACGAGTTATTTGTATGTCTGAGTGTAGATTCCTGTCTTTTAGCTTTAGTAAAGAGTTTCTCTATTTCCTTGTTAATCATATAAGTGTTCATTGTTTCAGCTTCATGTTTGAAGTGCTGGTCTTTAAGATAGCGAACACGATATCTGATCTTTTTACGTATACGTTTCAGTTCTTCTGGACTTGAAGAGCAGGATACTAGTTCTGATTTGGTTACAAATAATTGCTTCAGTTTCTCGTCAGATCTCCAGGGAGGAGATGAGCTATCAACAATGACGGTGGGGAAAACATTCTCGGCACTTTCCCGCAATGCATTTATAATAGAGTCATTGAGAAAGTTATTGGATTGAGATTGAGTTACGTCATCTGCTTCAAGTTTTCCTGCGACATTATTAGAAAACCGGTCGGTCATCTCTTGAGTAATCGCTGCAAAGTTTATTTTCTGTTTACGAGTGCGCTTTTGATGCTTTTTGAACCGAGCTTTCTTTGATGAGGGTGTGGATAGTTTTGCAATTACAAGTCTATGGTCACTATCAAAATCAAACGAATTAAACACACGACAGTTTATGACAAATTGCCGGAGCCAGCTTGAGCATAAGATAAAATCATACACTTTTTTAGTTACTCCGTCATTCGAGTGCCAGGTTATACGTCTGCACTTTTTGTGTGTAAACCACGTATTGAGAACAGAAAGTTTGTTGGCGTTGAAGAAGTCGTGGAATCGCAAACCGTTATCGTTGACAGTCAGTTCATCAATGACAGAGCCTTCTCGTAACGATGTATTCGACCAACATGCCGATGTTGTAGCATTGAAGTCACCAATACAGATAACCTTTTGTTTCTTTTTAACCAATTTGAGTTGTTTATTTAGCTGTCGATAGAACACAATTTTTGAAGACTCTGTACTATCTTCAGTGGGTGCATAACAGTTTATGATTTTCAATGAGCAACCACGAACTATAACATCTGCTGTGATTATTCGAGCATTAATTGGGGTAATCTCAATTATTTCTATAGATGGATCAATTTTGATGACAATGCCGACACCATGAGTTCGTTTATTAACATATCCTGACCAGTACACTTCGTATTTACTACCAGAGTCCGATTTAATAACTGCTGAATCATTGTTGAGTCGACGAACCTCCTGTAAGCCGCATATCGAAAGGTTGGCTTTACTAATTTCATTAACAACACGTTCATGTTTTTCGTCATCCTTTCCGGTTCGTATATTAATCGTTCCAATGTTCCAATTGTAATAAGACATGAATTTGAAATTTGAAAGTTTTTCAACCAAATTTAAGGATGTGGGCGGTTAGTTCATCATCCCGAGACAAATAAATTGGTCACCACATCATCATCAGTGTTGATTGTCGATATTTAGGAGTGGTGGATCACCCCTATCACCCAGTTGTGATGGTGGATTTTCGTTCACCACCACTCCTTTCTTTTATTTTTGATCTTATTCACTAATTCTTAATGGAGTGAATTTTTTTATCTGTATCTGTATAACTGATATAGCAGAATTACCTTATCGGCCCTAAGTGACTAAATTTTGGCTTGGTGACTAAAAATTTTGGCCAAATTAAAAAGTTTATAATTAAGTTTTCTTTAACCAACTTTTTTGAAAACCACATCATTACGTCCGCTACAATTTATTATTTTGTCCGCTATTATTCATTATATATTAGTCAGCCCTTTTAGTGACTAAATTTTGACGAGGTGACTAAAATTAAGGTATGTGTTCACCTTTCTTGACACATTCTCTTTAATTGATCATATCTTTAGAACAACAAATTTTTATACATCAAAAGTATATATTTTCTGAAAGCCAATAATATTCTCTTTCTAATGGTAAAAGTTTCAGCTGAATTTAAAAAACTGGGCAGGATACAATTAAAATCTGAAGAATTTTAACCTTACCTACTTCAAAGAAGAAAAAGTCACCCATAGCTTTTGAATTTTGAAAAAATAATTTCGATACTATGTTCCCAATAGATTGAACTAAAAAAGTGTCTTGAGATTTTTTTTGGGATTGACTTTAACTCTTTAAATCCTAAATTCTGTAAAAATATCGATAAAAAAAAGTAAATTTAAATGTGATTATTTCAGTTATCTGTAAATTGAGGAAAAACAACTCGGTTAGAAATAAATTCCTAAGACACTTTTTAAGTTTGATCTTTTGGGAATCTCATAAAAAAAGAATGAAGTCGATATCTAAATTCTATGGGTGACTTTAACTTCGTTAAAAGTAGTATGGTGTGGTAAAATTTCGTTTTTTTCTACATCAATTTGAAATTTTTAACGAGATGATTGCTGTTTATTTGAGTAATCAGTGAAATGTGTCAAAAATATTACTATTCAATAGAGGTGAGAATAAACATCAGCTGAATTCTCTCTTTTGTCTTTGATGTTTCCGAAAGAGACAATTATTTGAGTAAATAATCCATCATAAGACGAACTTTGTTTTGAAATTTAAATGGTTATAACTCTGGATCAAAAAAAGATTTTAAGATCGCGATTTTACCAAAATGAAATCCAGTTACTTTTCTTCCACTTTGACTATCAAATTTTCGAGTTATTTCATGAATTTTAACTCGGTTTTTTTTCTTCCTTTAAAGTTTCGAGTTATTTTGAGAATTTTAACTCGTTTTTTTTTTCCTTCTTTTAAGATTTCGAGTTATTTTTCTTCCTTTCACTTTTCTTTCTCGTAACAAAGGAGAAAATACCGTAATTTCGAAATTGTTACTCGTGATTAATCGTTAATTGCACTCCAAACCATACGATTACTAGTACTAATCGCACGATGGGTTATTTTTTTCTTATTTGGCACGCCCTCAAAGAGAGCAATTAATCGTTAATTGCATCCTGTAGAGAGCAATTAATCGTTAATCACACTCTCCAATGCGGCGCAAATGTTTACAAAATGGATTTTAATGTTTTTTTCTTACATTTTTTTTTGCATCGAACGTTTTAATTGCATTCGAAATTTATTTTGTGAGAAAGAAAATCAATAAACAACAATAAAAGAAAGACATAAAGAGAAGAGAAAAATATGAAACTCTCAGTGTAATTTCTGTAATTTATTTTCCTAACTGGGAAAAAGTAGTGAAAGCCATTGTGCGATTAGCTCGTAATCACATGATAACGAGTGCAATTCGAATATAATTGCAATTTTCGAATTGTACGAGTTACATGTTTTTTTTTTTATAAGCAAGTGTATGCCCCTTGGTAAGCATCCAGGCATAGTTTATGCTTATTATACAGGGTTCAGACAGACCTTCGAAAATAAAATTCCCTGAGTTTCCCTGAATTTTAATCAATTTTCAAAGGTTTTTTCCCTGAGTATCAAGCAAACCATAAAAACTAAGCAGAGTAAAAAGAGATGTATCTTTAAACAAAAGGCACACAAATCAAATGGTAAACCTAAGGTAAAAATTAAAGCTACAAATACTGCATATGAATAAACACTTTAAAACTAAAAAAACTTTTAAATCTGTTTTTTCCATTCATTCTTCAAAAAAGAAAATTCCCTGAGTTTCCCTGAGCAGACTGGAAAAAAAAATTTTCCCTGGGTTTCCCTGATTTTTCTGAAAATTTATCATATTTCCAGGTTTTCCAGGGTCTGTCTGAACCCTGTTATATGCTTATGATTCACCCCGAGCCAAGTTTTTAAATAAAATTTCAGAAATTTTGTAAAAAATTTGTTCAGATTTTGGGAGCAGTGGAATGTAGCTAGCTGTGGAATGTCTTATTTTTTACTTGACCTCTACCAAACCAGATAAAAATGAAACAAAAACAGATAAAAATGACCACTTGAAAAATATTTTAGGCTGACATATATGCTCATGTTATGCTTAGGAATTCTGCAGATCTGAGCCTTCATATGCTTATAAGCGTTATTCTTATAAAAAAAAAACATGTATGTGATTACGAGCTAATCGCACAATGGCACAACTACATTTTCCCAGTTAGGAAAGTAAATTACACGAAGAGTTATATATTTTTCTCTTCTCTTTATGTCTTTCTTTTATTGTTGTTTATTGATTTTCTTTCTCACAAAATAAATTTCGAATGCAATTAAAACGTTCGATGCAAAAAAAGGTACCATAATCACCTATACTCGCAATATAATCACTAATCTTAATTTCTTGAGAGCTTTCCAAAAATATACAACAGGTCTATTTTCTCAAGCTAAAATTTTCATTAATTTTTTAGATACCCTAATAATTTTTGCTTGAGACTGTCATATCTGTCCGAAAATCACACCAAAGTGTCCGAAAAAGAATTGGCACTCAAGTTATTTTAATTCCCCTACCCTTTAGCTTTCCAAAAATGTATAACAAGTGCTTTGACCAAAAAAAATCGAGCGATTTTACAAATTTCCCCTACTAAGAGTTTAATAATTCATCGGATTTTTTAACTTAAGAAAATTGAAACCACTATGTCAAAACGTAAGAGTAGATGCAGACAGTCTATGAACAGTGGTTTGAATTTGAGCCAATCTCAACCATTTAAAAAGTCTCTGGCATTAGGATAAAGCCCAGACTACAACAGCGGCCAAAAGTAAACCTCTTAATTTTAATGACAGTAGAATATAATCATGCGGAGAAAACTTAGAAACCAAAAAGGCAAGAATTCTAAGAAAACGGGCACAATACATCAGTAAGGGATCAAGAAAAATCACTGTGTATGTGTGTATTTACGAAAATTATTTGTATTTTCATATTTATAAAATTGATGGTTGTCGTTTTCTGAGTTTGGATAAATAAAACCAGCGAAGAACTCTCGGCGGCCGGAATACTTTAGTTCATCACTTTGGTTCCCACGATTTTCTCCTCGCCACAAGCACTCAATACGGTGACGATGAATGACTCTCCGTTAGCTTCTTTTTCCCGGATTTCCTTACCGATATCATCATTGGGTAATTTCAAGTCTTCTTTCGTTTCACCGCCGTCGTCCATCATTGAAACAAATTCGTCATCGATATTTAAAAACTAAAAGATTAAATCAATCAATACAGTAAAACCTCTAATTAACGGACACTCTTAATGGCGGACACCTCTGATTAGCGGGCAATTTCATTTTCCCCGGCTGTTTCCTAGTCAAATCCTCATAAAAAGTTTCTAAAAGGCGGACACTCAATTAGCGGACCCTCTGATTAGCAGACAAATTTGTTCGCACGAAATAGCCAAAACCCCTATTTCAGCTCTCCAATTAGCGGACATTGAATATCAAACAGACGTCCAAAATTGAAAATTTTTATTTTTATTTCAAGCACTTGTTAGTCCAGGGAGGGGGGGGGTCGGTACTAAAATCCAAGACATATATGAGTACTACAAGGTTTTTTGACGATTTTTGATATACCCCCACCTAATTTTTGAAAAAGGAATTTTAGTACACATGTACTAAAATTTATTTTGATATTTTAGCATAGTGACCACCTAAATAAGGCTTATTTTGGAATTCGGTTAGAAGAATGCGGTCTTTGGACTTTCAACAAAATGCCAACTCTGGTTATTTAATCTGTCAATGAACCTGATCTATCTCTATCTATTCTAGATAAAGACTCAGAAACAGTCAAGACACTTTTGCTCTGCTCTACTTTAGTTATTGCAAAGATTGATTGGTTATTTTTCACCTCTAATTTACAGCTTGCTATTTCTTTTCTATCCAGTTATCCAGGGTTCTTTACAAAAAACAAAGCATTCAACTTCGAAAACATTTTTTATTCCATAATATATAAAAGCAGAACAATTAAATTGAAACATGGGTGTTTCACAGCCCCAGAGGAACCTTTTTCCTCAGTTGAGATAAAATTTCCTATTGAAATGCTAATGGGGTTTGAAATTCTATTGTTCCAAGGTTAAAAACCCAGCGGGGATATGGTTTTGGAGTGCAATTTTTAAACATGGAATTTTGAGTGTGGATGAAATCAAAGTCAATTTCCCAGTGGGACTGAAATTCAAGGGTATTTTACCACTGGGGACAAAATTTTTGCTTAATTTGTGACACAGGAACGTATTTTTAAATCTTAAATAGAGAGCTTTTATTTTTTTCATTTTGCCTAAAATGCTCAGTCAATAGTTAAATTTCCTAACTCATGTACTAAATTTTTCTTAAATTTCTTGAAGACCCCACCTAATTTGGGATTTTAGTACACATGGAACTAAAATGCTTTCAGGCTTTTTTTGTAATACCACCACGTCACTAAAAGTCATGATGTCTGAAATTTTAGTACCGACCCCCCTGATCGAAAGACTTTGACAAGAGTTTACAAGAAGCAATCTTTGGTCTGCAAGCATGTTTCACACTAATTTTATCCGTCTTCATAAGGGAAACTTACTTGGTAGTCTTTTCTGCCAACATTTGGAACATTCATGTTGTGTGTGGAGGGACAGATATCTTCCATTTTTTTACCGGTAAATATATCAAGAGCGACCATATGAACTTTAGCGTGACCGTGTTTTCCCGTCTTTGAGGTGGACATCTCAACGATCTTGCAGGGGCGATCTTGAGAAAGAGTTAAAACAAATCAAGTTTTAAATCTAGCTAAATTTATAATATATTCTGTAGTCAAGTATGAAACCTCTAACTATTTAAAATGGAGTCATAGAAACAAAAAGACAAGACAAATCACAACATATATACTGTCAGGGTGTCAGGCAATATTGACGATATATTGCTGAATATATTGAGTAGTCTAAGTCGAAGTAGCCCTTATCTAGAATGAACATCAACAAAAAGGCTATATATTATAGCAATCGTAGTTCAGTGGTAGAGCATCCAGCTACGGTTGTGGGTTCGACCCAAGCCGGGTCATACCACCAAAGATTCTAAAAATGGTACTTGATGCCTCTCTGCTTGATGCTCAGCAAGCAGTTAAGAGAAGGCTCAAGGGTAAGTCGAGCAATCCAGGGAAAAAAGTGACACCATCCCCTACCTTTGGGTAGATAGCTATCGAACGAGGAGCATCCGGGTCACCTCCAACTACGACCGCAAACTTACTTACATATTATATAGTTTATAAGAATGTCTCTAATAAACATACAGTACAGGGAATCGACTTATACACCTTAAGTGTAAATATTTTTACAGATTTTTTCTGAGAAACGTTGGAAATTTGGCAATAAAAAAAACATGTTTATGAAAAAGACCAGTCTCCAGACCAGGGTTGTTTAATACACTAGTAGAAAGCCAAACAGCACCAAAGTTTGTAGCCAGACAAAAAATAAAATTTTCAAAAAAGCAAACCACCGAGGATCAAGTCAAAGTTGAGAAAAAGTACTACCCAGAAAGACCACTAGTTTCAAGCCCAGATGGCTACACTTAGAAAGTGAAACGAGTCCACTTATTGACAATAAATACCTTTAATCATGACGAATCCATTCTTTCTGAGGGCGGAACATTGTTGTGGGTAGGTTAATGACGATCCGGCATCAGCTCTGTCAACTTCACAATCATCTAATTTATCACCCATTCTAAACAAAAAGTTAAAATTTTAAAATAATGCCTTGCTGGAAAGATAATTTTGACCGAATCATTTTAACATCTTAAAAATAAATTTTGAAAATCAAGAAGAAAACCACGCAACTGCTCATGGATTGAATATCTGATGAATCTAAAAAATACTGGGCAAAATGAATCCACTTCACTATTGATACAAGTCTGAATATAACTTTGAATATAAATAGCCCCTTCTTTTAAATGCCCTTCTTTGAGGGAACTTTCAATAACCCCCCTCAAATAATCGCCCCCTTTGGGGGAAACTAGTAGCTTTAATGAGTATAATCATAGTGCGGAAAGGGGTCTGATCCCCCCTTCTTGGCATCCCCCAACCTTTAAAAATCGCTATCCCCCAAGGGTTTCGGGCTAAATTTTTTATGGTAAAAAGGGAAGGGAAACAGTAAAGAAAAATTAAGTCTGGCAAATATAATACCACTTTTTAGTAAAAATAAAGAACTTCCTTTCATGCAGACCAAATTTCATAACAGTGCTGGAAAAAAATCTAAAATATATGTAAGCCCTCCCTTCTTAAACGATCCCCCTCCTTGCTACCCCCCTTTTTAGTGAAAATTTCTGATCCCCCTTCTTTACTTATTTGGAAGGTGTCATCCCGGGGGGGGGGGGGTCCGAACAGGTCCAAACTAACAGGGTAGACAAAAAATGTGGTCAGACAAAATTTGTTTTAGTAGGGGGGATTTTGTTCGATTTTTTGGAATCGCATGACTGTTTTGTTAGAAGCACATGTCCAGATGGTGTCAATCGAACAACTTCGAACAAAAATCGCAATCGAACCAATCGAACGTAATCGAACGCGATCGAATAATTGCGATTCGATTGTCGAACGTAATCGAATCTTAATCGAACGGCCGATTCCTGGGTAATATTCGATTGTGTTCGATTGCGTTTGAGTAATGTTCGATTGATAGTTGACTATGTTTGATTGGTTCGATTGATGGTCAATAACATTGGATTAATGTTCGATCCATTACGATTATGTTCGATGAGTTTGATTGCGATTAAATCAAATTGGATCACTCTGGTGTTAGAGCTTTTAGCGTGGGCGGCCGAGTGCTTAAGTAACATACCAAAGCGAATAAAATCTAATACAATTGAATCAATCGAACGTAATCGAATACAATCGAACGTAATCGAATACAATCGAACGTAATCGAATACAATCGAACATAATCGAAGCAATCGAACAGTAAATCCAGGGTAATATTCGATTGCGATTCGATTGCGTTCGACAATCGAATTGCAATTATTCGATTGCGTTCAATTGCGTTCGATTGATTCGGCGTTCGATTCGTTCGATTCGTTCGATTGACACCGTCTGGACATGTTATACATTTTTGGAAAGCTAAGGGGTAGGGGAATCGAAATTACTATGTTTCCAATTTTTTTTCAGACACTTTGGTGTGATTTTCGGACAAATATGACGGTCTCAGGCAAAAATCATAGGGTGAAAAATTAATGAAAATTTTAGCTAGAGAAAACGGAGACCTGTTGTATATTTTTAGAAAGCTCTCAAAAAATTAAGATTAGAGATATATTGCAAGTATAGGTGATTTCTGTACCTAACTCGAGATATTAACCCTTGAAAAACCGTGTTTTTCAGCCAGAAACAGCTATTTTGTCCAGTTTTTGCGCTTTTTGAAGCTCAATATCTCGAGGTAGGTACTGAAATCACCTATACTTGCAATACATCTCTGATCCTAATTTTTTGAGAGCTTTCCAAAAATATACAACAGGTCTCGTTTTCTCGAGCTAAAATCTTCATTAATTTTTAACCCTATGATTTTTGCCTGAGACCGTCATATTTGTCCGAAAATCACACCAAAGTGTCCGAAAAAAAATTGGAAACATGGTAATTTTGATTCCCCTACCCCTTAGCTTTCCAAAAATGTATAACAAGTGCTTCTAACAAAACAGTCGAGCGATTTGACAGAATGCCCTCTACTTTTTCTACTTGCAGAGCAATTAGTGCCCTAGAAATTCTAAATCTTTGAATTTAGGACTGAAAGCTCTTTAGGGGCACTCGTACCCAGTGACTGAACCCAAAACATTGTTTTTTCTTTGTTCTTTCATAAATAAGAATATATATAATAATGGCAATTGCACCTCGGTGTGGGAAGTGGAATCTTATGCAAAATGATGGTTAAAAAGTACAACTATGAAAATCAAAATGGTAACAAGCATTTTCAGTGGATCATGGAATTTTTTCATCTCCCAAAATTTATTAGTTTACAGCTTCTTATTCTTTGGTAGAAAATTATATATGTTTTGTTTGAATATCATTCAACTTCTCTTCATTAATGCCTCTAAAATTTAACTTGATAACAGATGTGGAGTTTTCTTAATGTGACACAGTGAAGCTCTAAAGATCGCTGAAAACTAACATCTGAGGAAAATGCCACTGCACTACATAAAATCTTTTAAGTCAACTTTTTGTCGCGTGCCATAAACTCCCAAAATTAAAAATTAGCTAAAATAATACTCCAGGAAATGTGAGTTTGATAGATAGGATTTAAAATGCAATCCCAATGCTTTGCAACTGGAAAGCTTTCATATTGGAGACAAAGATAAAAATGGATGCAAGTTTTTAGGTCTTTAAACTCTTTAAACTTTATTAAAGTATTCGGTGATAGCTTGTATCCGTTTGTATTCATTTTATATAGCTTCAGTTTTCTACTGATATTATAAAGATGTTTGTTTCTGATTTCCTTTTTTGTAAAGAAACATTTTTCTAGTATGTTATTATATATATTTTGTTTTCTGGAGTGTCATCAGTTACTTGATGCTTTTGATGGTTTTTTTTAGTCTCTCAATCATCCAATTTGGAAATCCGATGATTCACCATTTCTCTCACACGGTTTAAATCTGCTCTCCTGTAGGGATAATAATTCGGGAGCAGTGGTTTGTCCGACAGTGTGGAAAGAAAAAGGTCAAGTTGTTTTTAAATTTAATTTTTGTGCAGTTTTTGATATTACAATATTGTGATATCAGTTTAAAGCAATCTTAAAATAAATTCTATGTGGTCCACCTGGGTCCATATACAGATGGCAATCATATTCTTCAGATTGTATATTTTCACCCATGTCTTTAGAGCTTCACGTACTGGGCCAGAAAATATGCAATCTGTTACCAGGTAACTAAAATTGGAATATGTTAACTATTATGCACTCTGACAGGAATTTTTTATGCACTTTTCTAACTCAATCCAAAATAGAAGAGAAATTTACAAGCAAAATTAAACCTGTTTGATTTTTACAAGCAAAAATAAGTTATATTATCTAAATATTCAAAAAAGTTTTGCCCTAACACCCACCAGATACCCAACTTCAAACCAAGTTTAACACAAGTATCTGACTATTTTTGGCAAAAGAAAGCTGAATAAATTCTCTTGGAGCTGGAAAAAACATTTACGCTATAAGAGTATTTCTTGGAGTATATTTTGGAAGGTTAGAAGAAGTAGAAAATTGGAAAACAAGGTTCAACTCTGTTCCCAATGAACTTAATCAAATGTAGAGTTACAGTGATCTCATTATTTTTGGTTGTCACCATATCCCAGACCCCATTATTTGAACTTGTCGAACTAATCGAACACTAGAACTAGTCTAACTCCATTAAACAATTTAAGCTCAAGTAAAACAAGTTGGATGCTGAATGGACCTACCTGATGAAAAAGTTAGATAGCAATGCGAGGAGAAAAATGAAAAAAAATCAGTCAGAAAATATAGCGTTTAGCGAAAATGCATAACGCAATAAATTCATCATTGATTGTTGATGGGGGGGAGAGGAAAGGGTTGTAGGGAAAAAATAAATGGAAAGTTCTGGTAGCAAAAATCAGTTTTATTGACAATTGAATCATGCTTGATGGTGAGCATTGTTATCAATAATATTTTTGTGTGGCGTTTTCAACCGCAAAATTTTTTTCTCAGAAATCGAACTCGGCCATGTTTTGAGCATTGCGAATACGCATCTTTCTGCAAAAAATCAGAAAAAACTAAGGATGAAAATTCGAGAAAAAGTCAAAAAACCGGTTTTTCCGGCATATTCGGCCGGAAATTTTTTTTTTTGAAAATCGACTTTGTCACATTTTAGGTTTTGTCATTTTGCATCAGTGTGCGAAATTTCATAAAAAAATATAAAGTACAGCTTGAGAAATTCAAGAAATACTGTCTTTCCGGCAAAAATAGGTTGTTCCGGTGATGTTAAATAGTTCTGGCTTCAGAAATCGATTTTATTGAAAATTGAAACATGTTTGATGGTGGGCATTGCTATTAATAATGTTTATGAATGAAAAAACAACCAATTATAAGGAAAAAGTCCAATGAAAACCCAGAAAAATGGCGATTTCCAGCATTTTCCGCCGGAAAAAATTTGTCTCAAAAATCGGACTTGCCCATGTTTTAGTCCTGCTGCTGAGATAAAAAAAAGTGGCTAGAAAGCAATTTTCGTGACACACAACTGAGAGCTAACTTTTTTTGGTGGAAACTCACGAATTAGTATATGTAGATTCCAAAATCAAAAAGTTTCCACGATATTATCGTGCAAGTAACGAGTAATTGGCGATTTTTTGCGTTTCCAGGCAAAATTGCAAGGCCTGGAAATTCCCTGTTTTCCATCAGTTTTTTACCACAAATAGGCCAATAAATTTTGATCTAGAGAAGTTGGGACTTTGGTGTAATACACTTTTTTGCTCAGTTTGAAGAGCTCCATCATGTGATATAGGTCTTTTTTCAATTTGAAGACCCCTCAAAAATCATGAATTTCCAGGCCTTGCAATTTTGCCTTGAAAAAATCGCCAATTACTCGTTACTTGCACGATAATATCGTGGAAACTTTTTGATTTTGGAATCTACATACACTAATTCACGAGTTTCCACCAAAAAAAGTTAGTTCTAAGATGTGTGTCACGAAATGAAACATTTATTGACCTCAGCAGCGGGACTATTTTGGGCATTGTTAATACGCATCTTTGAGCAAAAAATCAGAAAAAACTAATGTTAAAATCTCAAGAAAATGCCAAAAAAACAGTTTTTCCACTGGAAATTTTTTTTCTTCGAAAATCGGGCTCCGTCACATTTTGGACATTTTTTTAGCTGAAAATCAGAAAAAACTAATGAGCCTATCTCAAGAAAAGCTAAAGGTAACAGACAGACGAACGGACGGAAAAAGGTTAATTTATAGGACCTCCACCAGGGTACCCGGAGGTAGGTCCAAAAATTAATCAAACTCTTAAGATTACTGAATATCGACTTCTGTTGTTCAAAGTTGAATTCGGATTGTATATTAGGGAATAACTTTCAAAAACGGATTACACTTTGCCATATCAAGTCAGCAATCAACAAAATCCTTTGCCACATCTTTGATTTGCCAAACTAAATCTGGTTACATGTGTGCCCCCATGCGTTAACCTTAAATCCAGACCTTACTTTCAGCCCTCAGGGGTATTGGCCCTACTGCATTGCTGAATTTCGACTGAAACTCAAACTGGACTCAGTGTGGTGGGTTAAGTAAACAAAAACGTGTACCGAATGATGATTCAAAGATCTGCTTGGCTATCAAAAAATTATTCCAACATTTTTCTGACCCGGGATTTATGTTTTGAAGGTAAATGGAACATTATTGATTGTTAAATAATAACCAGGAGGTTTTTCTACTTTAGTAATATTTACGTTAGTGAATGTTTGACTGAAACGATATAAAGAATATATACAATGAAGGTGATATATGTCTATCTCCCCCCTAGGTTCAAAATGTCCAACATAAAGATAAAAAATACTCATTCCATTTAGTCACTGAGTATAAGTCAAACATAAATAATAACCAGGAGGTTTTTCTACTTTAGTAATATTTACGTTAGTGAATGTTTGACTGAAACGATATAAAGAATATATACAATGAAGGTGATATATGTCTAATTGTCGCCTAGGTTTGTTTAATTTTTTTAATTGAAACTTAAATTGTTTGATGGAGTTGGATTGATCAAGTCTAGCATAATCATATCCAAAAGAGGGTTGATAAAAATATGAAAGAATAAAAGTTCTGTTCTTAAATTTTGACAAAATAGATAGATAGACAACAAACAGTGTCATAATAAACAACTTGTCAAACAACAAATGTGTTAAAACATAGCACCTGGCACTCAGGCTAAAATTCAGTTTCAGGCTTCTAGAATGCTAACTGTTTTCTGTGTAGGGCAGATTCCACAAAGTTTCAAACTACTTTGCACCTTTACACTAAACATAAGAAACCTAGGTAAAACACAGGTCCACTTTCATCGTCACTCCTTTTCACTTTACCCATCAGTGAAGATGGAGGATTGAGAACGGAAATTTAAACAGAATTTTTAAAGCTTCTACATTGTCTAAAGGAAATACTACACTATGAATCAAGTCATACTTACTTGTTTGAAGAAGTTGACCTTCAAGAGTTCGCCCTTCCTGTAAAAAAGCTGGGTGAAAGCGTGGAGATATAAAAAAGAAGGTTCGCTCGCCTCAGTGCCTCAGTTATCCTTGACGCTGAGAATTTCGACAATCCAGTTCCCAGTCTTTTTTTGAAAACGCGTTTCCTGATCAATCTTTCAATTTAGACCACGGATGTTAATTAACAAACTAATCCTTCATTCCTTCAGCTTAAACAGAAAATAAATTTAGAAAAAATTGATCAAAAATTCAAAAAATTTCAAAACTTCGTTAGAAAAAATATGATGCGAATCAACCTCTTTTATTTAACAAAGTTTTGATGATAAAATTTGTTTTACACCCCCGTCTCAAATATGATATTATACTCTGTCTACATTATCAAAACACTCTCTCGAGCTTTTGTCAAATAATTTCGCACTAAAAGATTGAAAATTCAGAAATAACTAAACTGAACTGAGCTCACAAAAAATATAATCGATGATTCTTCATCAGTTTTCATCACTTCATAAGTCAGTCTGCCAAAAGCAAAAATTTAGTTTATTCTCACTATCTAGACAGAGCCTTCTGGTTCTTTTACTCGATTATCCCAGGCACAACAAAATATGAACAAATTACCGAAATCGAAAGTGAATTTAATAGAATTCTTCCGGCTGCATTTTGAACCTCCTTCCTCACCCCCTCAGGTCAAGTCAGCTGTCAGCAAGAAGGGTAGCAAAGAGGAACACTTTAAACCACCGGTAACTATTTTAATATTTTAGCTCTATTGGAGCGCAAAAGAGGTCTGATATATCACACATAGAGCATATTATAGACCTTTTTTCAAAGACAAAAGAGGCCACCCTGTTAATTATGTGTAGTCCAGCAGAAAAACAATGATAAAACCATGCATAATTATTACAATATGCATGATACAGTAATTATGCCTGGCTCTATCATTGTTTTTGTGGCTGGACTACATAATTATTCAACAGGGCGTCCTCTTTGAAAAAAGGTCTATTATGGGGGCTGGACTGATTTTATTTTGAGAGCTTAAATTTTACAGGAAATACACCGTTTAACAGTTTCGGCATCTCCACCGTAGAGGCGGTAGGTAAAAATGCTCACTTTAGTACTGTGGAAGGTTAGAGAAATGTAAACATTGCCATTTTTTTTCTTTCCTTTAAAGAGAATTTTTTTAGATATTTGAACAAACATGATATTTATAATGACAATTTTATGTATCTCTCCTGAAAATTCCACTAAAATTCATCTAGAGGAAAAGAAGTTATGATTAAAAGAAGTTCTTTACCTACCATTTCTCTGCTGGGTTTTCTTATGAGAACTGGATGTTTACCTACCATTTTTTATGGGGGAGAGTGAAGTTTCCCATGGTTGCCAAAATCAAAACAATGGCAAATTGTTCATACGTGTGCGCAGTTGAGACTGTTAAACGGTGTATTGATAGACCGATTCCTTACTTGTGATGTAATAATTATGCATGGTTTTATCATTGTTTTTCTGCTTGACTATATAATTATTCAACAGGACGTCCTCTTTGAAAAAAGGTCTATGGCCCGAACATGCTCGGGCCAGTTCAGACCATGCTCAGGTCACAAAGAAGTATGGCTTAATCGGTTGAACATATTTGGGCCATGCCAGTTAGTGGAAGTACCTCCATTTTAAGCATGTTCAAATTGTACAATAACGACTTTCTTTTTCAGTTTTTACCAGACGGTACTAATTGAACGTTCGATTGTTATCAAAGTAATCAATAATGATCGATAATAATCGAAGGTGGTCAGTGACCACCTATCGATTTTATCGGTGATAGAATACTCACTCGACTCCAGATAATGGCATTTTCTTTGACCATTTTTCGATTTGTTCAATCATTTTGATTACTTTTCAATTACCCTTCGATCATATTGAATACCTACCTTCGATTGTATTGTGTACTATCCAGCCTCCGATTTTATCAAATTCCAGGTCAACAGCTGCTTTCTTCTAAGAGTGAATGAAAGTTAATAAAAACATGAAAGGACAAAAAATGCTACAAATTTCGACCTTTGTTTGACTTTTTTTGTCAATATTTTAGACTTTTTGAGTGATGAGAAATGAAAATATTTGTCATTACTGTCAAGAAAGTAATGGAGAAACAAAGCCAACTCCAAAACAATTTCTTGATAACTTTTGAAATATTTAATATCCAATTGACTTGAAACTCTGCAAGTGTGCACCAAATACCATCAACTGCTCTAACTTGGGACGATTGTTCGAAACATGGAACTGTTTGATATCTAGCCTGTATTTTCACTTACTGTTAAATCTCTTTGACAACAAATTTGTTTTGTTAACTTCACCAAGTTTATCAATCATACTTTCTGTCATAACATGTCACAATAACTTTAACTAATAGCACACTTTTATGATTTCATTCAAAATGACCGGGCGCCGATTGGAGAATTAGAGAATGCCCGTCAAACGCTTCATCGTTTTGCCACTAATTTGGTCTTCTTCGTTCCTAGACTGGCACGCCAGTCGGGCTGGAACAATATCACGCGGGAAAAGTGAGCGTAGGAGTTAGGTAAGCGTAGGAAGGAACTTTTGCTCGTTCTCCTACGCAGCTCCTATTCTAGCAAACGCCTGCTGCCTTTATGTTCACGCCCTCTGACATGATTAATTAACAGACTAGTTTGCTAGTCTACTTCATTCCAGACATTTGCGCGTGCTCCACTACGGATTTTTTTCATATTTCGATTTAAAAGCCTACTCGGTGCAAAAGAGAAATCGTGAATACGCAGTTCATTAACCAGGCATCGAAATAAGGGATAGAAACTGATAGAAAGTGCATCGCAATTTTTTGATAAGCATGATTTTGCATCCTAAAATGGATCAATTTTTAGCTTGTAAGTAATCCAAAAACGCATCGCGAATTGCGAAATGCGATACGCTAATTCGATCCCTGTTAACTCAAATCACTTTGGAGGTTCGATGAAATGGTGGCCGAATTGTCGTCCCATGCTTTGTCAGTCCCAAGTTAGAGCAGTTGACAGTATGAATTGGCATCTTTGGTAAAAATTTGACATGATTGATGACGTCATTGCCAGCTGATGATGATGTCATTATTCTTTGAAACTACGGAAAATAGGACCCCCCTCTAACTTTTTTTCACTTTAACTTTTTTTGCTCAAATTTTGCATATTTTACAGACCGGCCCAAAATTACTCTTTTTTGCCCAAAAAGCCCTTGCATACTGTATCTAGCGGTTAGTGTAAAACACAGGTCCACAGGTCACAGGTCCAAAACAAACACAAGTCATCACAGGTCATACAAATTACAGACCAGAAAAGTGTAATACACTCGTGACATGCAACTCATAACATCATATCAATCAGTCAATAAATGATTTTGGTCAAGTTTACATTCTGGTCTGTAGAATACCAACCAGACAGGTTGTCGAACTTCCCCTAGTAAAAAAATAGGAAGGGGTTAACTTTAAAGACAAAAATTTGATATTTGAAAAGTTGAAAATTGCTAAGAAGGAATAAGCAAAAACAAGGGGGACAATAAAACCAACAGAAGAATTAGAGTACAAAGTTACAGAAGAGCAAAGTTTGATTTCGAATAAAACAAACAAGCTAGAGAACAAACTATGTAATGAATAAGTCAGAAAACAATTAACAATTAACAAAAGACTAAAACCAAAGAGAAACAAAATTAAAATGTTTATTACAAGGTCTCCCTCCCTTCTCAACTAGGAGTGTATGTTTTTTTACTTCCACAAAACATTGGACACAATTCACAGGTCAAATTTTGAATAACGCTAATTCACAAAATTGGTTTCATACATCTGCATACATTACAAGCAAGTGTCTACCTCTATATTCTTAAACGATAGAACCGTTGTTTAGGTACCAAAAACTGAGCCTTCATATGCTTATAAAAAAACATATTTCTTACTTTCAATTTCATTTTAGCTCTAAAAATGATTAAAAAGGCAACTGTATTATTGATCGCTACTGTTCTCTGGACCTTTTGTGTTTGCAGTGATGTCAAGGTTCAATCACAGTATTTATCTAAGCATGGAAAGGTTTTTGTTTTTGATAAAGTGATTCCTAATATCATTGGGCATGCTTTCATGACATATTATTCTCAGTAAGTATTGTAACTTTTTCTCTTTTTTGGTTAGGCGAGACCAATTTGATTATCGACCCTGAAATTCCAAAAATCGAAATAAAGATAAAATTGTTCTTGGTAGTACATTTGTATTTTCATTGCTTTTACAGACTGGCAGTTTTTCCAAGGTTTTCTGGTTCTGGGTTCTGGGGTGGAAAAAATAACAGATATTATTTTCTGTTCTAGGTATCAGTACGTTTATCCTGACCCATATGAAAAATATTATCCTCAAAGTGAGGGGGATCTTTTTTGGAAAAGACAAATTGCACCCAACACTTTGATTAAGATGAGATTATGGAAGTTCATTCGAGATGCTTACAAATCATTACCGGAAGACATTCATCAAAATAAAAAATTTTTGCCCTATGAATCGTTTACATTTTTATTGGATAGAGGCGATAGTCCAAAAGCTTTCAAAGGTACGTATGTTTTTTCTATTGTATGTTTTTTCTTGGCTCATCGGCTCCTCAGGCATGGAAAAGGCCCTTACTGGTTCCTCGTGACCTTAGAACCTATCCATTGGAACTTTTTGGAATGGTCAACGTGGATCCACATATCAACTTTGATTTAATCATTGCCACCTTTCTTGAGAGCATTCTGCCGTACCTTTTATAAAATACTTTAAACAATTTCCTCTTTAGATTCGCCACTAAAGTACTTTTAATACGATAGTCTGATGCTTGTATTTTTATGACAAAATTCTCTGTCTTGAAAAACGTCATTTTTGAGAAAAAAGTGTGAATCAATTTTTTTCTCTTTCTCTTTTGTACAAGAAAAGAGTGTGTTTTTCACAGTCAGTTTAAGGTTTTACAAGTTTTGATTGCTGTTATTAGGATATTTTGGTTTTAACGATTCTTTTTTACTCTTTTAATAATCATAACAACATTCGAAAGGTCCTCGAATCTTTAGGTGTTAAAGTATCATAAAAAAGCTTTTTTCAGTGTTTCGTAAGTAAAGCTTGAGTTTGATCCCCTATTTTTTCTCAAAAATGACGCTTTTTCGAAAGAGAATTCTTTTCGAATTTTCTTTGTAACTTTTGAACACGTGAAGCAAATTTAAAATATGATAGCTCAAAATTTAAGTTAGTCTTTCCTCCTTCGAATGGCGAAAATTTTGGATTTTTTAACTTTTTTACTATTTCTCCTCAAAGCTTAAGAATAATACATAGAAAGTAGAAATACAGTGGAACCTCCAATTAGCGGACAACATCGGGGAATAGGGTTAGTGTCCGCTAATTAGAAGTGTCCACTAATTAGAAGTGTCCACCTTTTAGAAACTTTTTAATTATGGCTATAATTTTGGAATAAGGTACTATTAATAAGGGGTTAAGTATGTAAGATTTTGGTCCGAAGTGCTTTTCTAGAGACCTTAGGACATTGAAGAACAAGAGAATGGTTATCTAAATGCGGCAATTTAGTTTTTATGAATCACATTAGTCTTGAGGTCCCTGTAATTTATTTTTTCTACGTAAGCAAATTCACCGACTGGATAAAGGGAGCGCTCCAAACGTCTATAGGGAATTTGTTCAATGAAACTTTGAAGTGTTTAAGAAATAAATAGTTTGGATAAATCAATCCTGTCTACTTTTTTAAAGTCTGTGACCACTTTGACCGTCGATATCCGCTAATTAGAGGGAAAAAAGTAGGGTTTTGGTCATTTCATGCAAAAAGTTTTGTCCGCTAATTGGAGGGTCCGCCTTTTGGAAACTTTTTTATGAGGATTTGACTAGGAAATGGCCGGGGAAAATCGAATTGTCCGCTAATCAGAGGTGTCCGCCTTTTAGAGTGTCCGTTAATTGGAGGTTTCACTGTAACAAGAGACATGAATTTGTTCGTTTATTGGATACATCTTGCAATGAAAAACAAGTAATTGAGATATGAATGAAAATATCGATGAATAGAATATTATTCATTATTACAGTAAAATGAGATATATTAGTACTAACGGTGACTAAACAGGTAGTGCAAAACCCCAGTGGCTGTTTATTCTAGAGGAAACATTATCTCCGAACCAATGGCATCAGTCACCCCGACCTCCGGAGTTTATAGGTCCTCCCTTTGCAAATAATAAAAAATTTATACAAAAAAATTCGTTAAAAACAGCGTTGTTCCATAATTTGCATTTATTGTTTGGTCATCATCAAAGGTCGTGTTTAACCATAAAAGTGGATAGCCATACATGAACCATATCGAACAATGTCGTTGAATCCCGTTCTCTCCAATGCTGATGTCGATTGTCTCGTTTACACATGTAAGCAAAATAGAAATAGAAGGTTAGCTTAACTTAACTACAACTTTTGCAATAGCGAGGATTTTGAAATGAAAACACGAAACATATAAACACCCATTTTTGACGCATGCGCGTAGCTTGTCCCAATCTCCGCAAAGATCATCAAGCAGCTTTGCGTGTGAAACCGTTGAGAAACTCGTTTCCCGTCTTTCTTCGATCGCCGAGAAACACGCATTTTTAGTTTTCTCACAAACTAACTTCAAACTTGTACACTTTTTTCTGAAACACCCGTTACTTTCATTGTTTCTTTAGCTAGCAAAGAAGGTACTACTTCAACAGGAAAGGAATTATACGTTCGAGTATTTTTATCACAAAATTACAACAAAAACGATTACTGCGACCAAGCATTTTATAATACTGATGATGAGATTGTCTACTCAGTCCACCCACGACATTTGAGAATCGTATTTTGGACTGGCCCCATAGAGACAGTGTTTCGTCCACCTTCTATGGGCCGCACGGTGCCAATGCACGGGTTGTTTTTGAAACTGACAGACAATATGGACTTGTTTAAGCAAAGCGTTGCAGAATTTGAGGTATGTAATTGTGTTTATTTGCTTATATTTTAAAGTGCGAATTCAATGTTTGTTTGAAATTTTTAATTTGAAATCTTGAAATTTTGAACATATAGAGATATAAAGAACAAAAAGATATTCACCATGACTTGCAGAGTGAAAAGTCGTGGGACTACCCACCCCCTCCTCCAGGGAGATGAGAGGAGAGTGGATAGATAGATTTCAGCTTTTCGCTGTAAATCCGCCCAAAAAGTTACGGTGAAATCATTTTTTCCAGAGACAAACCCAGGCACGACGGAAGCTTTTTATATCTAGTACGGTGAATGAGGAAATTTAAGCGATTTTATAGCGATTTTACCGACGAAGAGGAAAATTACGGGGTTTTTGTGGAAATCTGGTACGGCGGCCGCTGTACCTGCCGCACCCGTTGCGTCGTGCCTGCAAACCTGTTTTCTTTCTTATTCTAACAATTTCAGCGGACACTCACTCACTCACTCACTCACTCACTCACTCACTCACTCACTAACTCACTCACTCATTTCATAGGCTAACCAAGAAGAGGAAAACGAAAAGAAGAAATTACCATTCCCTTTCACAAACCAAGTTGATAAATTCGATCTTGATTCGATCGATCCTGCTAAACACCTTTTATACAAGACCTACGACAAACATGGTAACGCAATCGCATTCTTCGATAACGTCTTACCCAAAGAGTTAGTTGATAGTATACGTTCGTATTACGTACGTCATGGCGGTGGTCTATCCGGCAACATTTATGATCAAGCGTCTTCGGAGACTCATGACAATGTCCAGTATATCTACCAGTTTAAGGTAAGTTTTACCGACTATTTATTTAAGGTCTGGTAAATGTACCTCCAGCATCACAGTTAGTAGCGAGTTTATTTATTTGCACTTTTGAGGACTGTGGAGTGACTGAAACGATTTTGAACAACCCGCAAAATCGAGGACGGTAAAAAAGTTGATTTTTTCGTCGTTCTTGTTCAATCAAGATCTAGACGAATCAGAAGCTTACCGTCTCCTATTATTATCTTAAGCTTTTTGGGGGCTCCTATTGTCAAGGAGGTTGTTTTCCACCACCCTTGTATGACTTTTGATATAAGGATGGTGTGGACTTGAAATTTGGCTGGAATGTTGCAATCTGTATATTATCTTTTTAGACGGCTCACTTTCATAGAACTTTTTACTTGTGATTTCACTGGTACGCTTTCGACCAAGATCCTTGATAATACGTTTGTATTAACTGTGCTTTTGTCTTATCACATGCCAATAAATTATAGAAATGACAAGGATTTTACTCTCTACCAGAGTAGTATTTTATCTTATAGATTTTACTTTGGAGGGGCTAAGGGACTAGAGAACGCCAATTAGCCGACTAGATTTTGATGAAAAATGACCCTTGGAGAGATTTGGTAGAAAAATGACACTTTTTAAGCATAAAAAGCTGACTATTACCGTCAAGCTCCCACCTTTGCCAGAATAGCGAGTTTATGTACTTGGACTTTTGAGGACAGTTAAATGACTGAATTGATTTGGAAAAACGCTCACTTCGAGGACGGTAAAAGTGCTGATTTACCGTCGTCCTCAGTTGGTCATGATCTAGAAAAATTAGAACCTTACCGTCCTGTCGCTGAAAAACACACGTATACATAAACTCGGTAATACTTCACTCTCTACAGAATACTGATATAGAGAGCTTTGATTCAGAAAGCAGGATAGTGCAATATAAATACTTTTATTTATGACTTTGGTCGAAAACATTAAAACCAAATACAACGTCATGGAATAGAAATGATATATTGTAGCTGAACACCATTTAAAAGAGTGCTCGATGACTGCGTAGAGCAACAGTAGAGTACAGTTTTTTTAATTGTTTTTATTTGTACGTCTGATGATTGCCGTAAGACATGAAACTTGAAGTAATGTATTTTTTTTTAACAGCGAAATTCTGAAATAAATTTATTCATAAAGTATGATAAATCTGAAAGATTTAAAAAACGCAACTTTAAAAAAATTGAAATTATTACTCAGAAAGTTTTCATCCAAACTTAGTCGGTTCACGTTGTGTTTGAAGCATTTTGTAGCTCAATTTCAAACAATAAGTCTTGAATTTGTTTTCGAGCTAGCACTCGTTGATACGGGCTGAATTTACGTAATGTGGTTGCTACCATTTTACCAAATAACGACTCTTGATCCTCAACATCTGTGGAGGGAAGTGTCGTCCCGTTACTTGACTGTTCCGCATTTGTTTGAACCATCCGGTTACTGTTACTAGTGTTATTACTTGATTCGTCTTTTCTTTCTGTTGTAATAAAAGGTGGGTTAATGTACTCAATAACGATATCTTCGTGAGATTTTTGATGGACTATTTGTTGTTGTTGTTGATGATGTGATTGTTGTGTATGTTTTTGTTTATGATGCTGATGATGAGGTGAGACAGCTATTTGAAATTGTGGGCGGCGAGGGTGTTTATTTTGTGGCGGTAGCGGTGGTGGTACAAAAGGTGTCGCTACAGCTACTGGTGGACTGGGCGTAAGCTCAACGGTCACGTGGTTACGTTTCCTGGGTAACGAGTACGCATTGATTGTCTCTGTTTTACTTTTGACTCGCCTATCAAATAAAATCTCATCTTTCTTTAAGAATTCTAGTTTGGGATACCAACGCCAGCCGGGAACATGGTTAGATGATCTCTCGCGTCGAACTTCTCTTAAAAACTGACCTCTTAGGATTGTCCATTTTTTAGTATATTCTTGTCTAGAGAAATGAAATTGTTGCATGGTACGATCGACTTCCTGAAGTGCAGTTTCTTTTTTATCTGGATCCTTGTATTCATCGCTGGTAGTTATCCAAAGACATGTGTGAGGCTCATACGCGTTGATTAATTCTTCAAGAGCAACGTCACTCCACTGTTTTAAAACCATACTGGCATCCATGGAATCTTCTATTTCATTGTTATGGACTGGAGAGAGTTCGTCTTGGTCGTTCTCCTCCATTTTTAAAATGATTGACATTCTTTTAAGTTAGAAGTTTTTATCTAAACAGGGAATAATTGAATTAACTTTTTCTGATAAAAAGCTTATTCCACGAAATGAATTAACTATACGGTTAACCTCGTCCCCGTGTATCCAAGGCTTTATTTACGTTAAGAATGGACGCCACAGAATCTATCTAAAACTTTCAGTAACCATAAAAAAACCGCCAATACGCAGGGAACAAGGAATCGACCATTGCAGAGCGAATCTATAGTTTCCTTTCAGTGTCGGTGTCCTGGAAAAACGAACATTGTTATGTATGAGCTTAAAATCTTAAAGTCCCACCGAGCTGGGTCCCCATTTTTGCTAAGCTAGCTTTTTGAGGATGAAATTGTTGGATGTCATTAAAATCTAAGTGAGAGAAATTCAAACACAAGGTCATGATTGCTTTTTTCTCATCGCAAAAAACTTGCTTAGCAAAAGCGGAATGATTATTCGAGTATGATCCCTTTTAAAGGGATAATCAGATGGTTTGAGATATTTGGCCTGCAGAAAGCTTATGTGGGCTTGAGTAAAACCTCCAAGTCTGTTTAGGTAACTATTTTCCTTATAAGTCAAGATATCACAATTTGAAATTTCTGATAATGTGTTCTCACACGGTTCTTACGTTGAAATTCTATTGTTTTCTTACTAAAAGTCAAAAACTTGGAATCTAAATATCTGGACTTAGGAAAATAATTAGGCAAAAATATTTTGAGGTTTTGCTCAGGATAATAGAAAGATTACACAGGCCAAATATCTCAAACCATCTGATTATCCCTTTAACAAAATATCGTAACAAAAACAATCTCGGGGATGCGGGCAACCTAGACAAGCGCCAAAATCATTTTTTCTGTTGATGAACTTCATAATTTTCTTCTTGTATCGTATTCGAAAGCAAAAAACTTTAAAAACCCTACAGAAAAAAACTTATCTAAACTTAAAATATTGAAACCTAAAAAAATAGATAGTTAAAAATATATATCAAACATTCGCTTACTCAAAAAAGCTGTAAGCTTCACTTTTTTACTAGAAAGAGTGAAAGAAAACTCTCTACTCAAACATGAGATGTTTTTGAGGAAATGTTTTCATTGTCTCTATAAAAAACCAAAATGAGGAATTTCTCTTAAAAAACTCTACGCACTCCATCTTACAGCTTTATTTGATGAATAATTATGTTTTCTGTTTTAAAGTTTCACAATGTTTTTATGAAAAGCACTGCGGTTGAAACGCTTATGAAAACATTTACAACTGAAATTTGATAGGTGTAATTAAAACGGAATGATTTTTATATAGGCTTCTTTTTTTATCTTTGATGGCAATAAAAATATAATAACTATCTCACAGATGAAGGGTTTCAAATTCGAAATAAGCATCAATTATTGATGTTATCAGAATGTTTTTATTAACTCTCAAACAAGACGAGAAAACCTGTTTGAATCGATCTAACCTACGTTTTGGAAGTGATCTTTCTTAAACAAAATTCGGACGATGTTTAAATTCTATTACACTGGATGCAGCTCTGCTGGATGTATTATTTCTTGGACAATTTTGAGCGCCGCCTAAATGTTCCAATAAACAGGGTTCTGTAAAAAAAAGTGTATAATTCTTAAAACATCAATTTAGATTACAGTTGACGCTCTCTATATTCGGATTTTCATCGAATAAGGGAGCTTATCGAATAAGGGAGCGTCGTTTATGAGAGTTTCTCGTTGACGGGGACTTTATTTTTCATCGAATAAGGGAGCCAATCGAATAGTAGAACGTCGAATTAGAGAGCGTCAACTGTATTCATTTTGCCGAGATTTTTACATTGCTCTCCGGAGCAATCACACCAAAGATTTCCTCTTATAAATCCAGTACAATATTCAATTTCAATGAAATTGATCCAAATTATGTATTACTTTCTGTAAAATGACAATGTATCTAAAGCCTCGACAGAAGCATTTCGTATCATGATCAATGAAGTAAAAGCCCGAAGGGCTAGAAATGAATCTCCTTGGTAGGATTTGAAGCCATTAAATCCTACCAAAGCTGCGCGGCCTAGCGCGGTCCACGTGGATTTCACATTGAAAGTAAAAGTTACCGCCAGATTTTCAAAAATGTACTACTCGAAAACAAAGAAATCGCTAAATTCAATAGATCGCATCACCCAGCTCATCAAAAAGCCTTAATTGACTCGCAGGCTAGATAAATTGTCTGTACTTCTCATTTTAGCCTGAGCGTATATTGAACACACCTTATCACGCAGTGGTTCACAAGCTAGCTGCTTATTTATCCAACAAGACAGGTTGGCACCCGTACGATGTTTCATGCAACTTGATACGACACACGGATCACACACGGATCCATTTAGATTGCACCGACGATGAGGTTAGAATACTATATAGTTTTTATTCTTCTGTAAACAGAACATTTCCATATGGAAATTTCGAAATTCACTGTCTTACTGGATTATGATGGGCCATTCTGACATTAAATTTCTATACGGGGGTGGGCGAACCTTTTCAAGTCAAAAAAGATTTTTTGGAAATGTGTGGAAAACCCCTGGAAAATGGAAAAATTTGCAAAAAATCCCTTGGAAAATTTATTTTCATACCTTAAAGTGACGGTGGACAAAATAAGTCTTTTACCCCCTGGAAATTTTAAGATGATTTTTTACCCCCTGGAAAAATGAAAAAACACTCTTTTTGACAGTCTGGAAATTCTGCTCAAGTCACCCCCCCTGGAAATGTTCGTCCACCTCTGTATGGATATAAAATGGAATGGCCCAATGTACTTTATGATTGGCGTTCCATTTTGGTGTGATTATTTTGCATTAGTCAATCACCAAGCTCGTTTACAACACCCCTGTCTCGATGATCTAGTGAGAATTTGAATTTTAAAAGGGGATGGAATACGGTTTGGATTTTATGGGTGGTGAAGTTTTGTTGTTTATAGAATGGAAAATCCAGCCGGGAATTTTTAGAAATTGTAGTCCCTTTACCAGTGGTGAAGTGAAAGTTCTATGAACTCTCTCATGCATTTTTTTGGACGACATTGAGTTAGTAGTCTAAGGAAATTCAATAGATTATTCTCATAGACTCTTCCTTTATTTTCAGCATGAATACACGTTTTTGTTGTACTTGAATCCGGATTGGACAGCAGACATGTATGCGGAAACAGCTTTCTTTGATTACTCGACCGGTTTTGATTCGGAACGTGGAGAGAGCGGGTTAACCAGAAAGCTTGGAAATCAATCCTATGAATTTATAAGTATGCCCTTTATTTACAGAAAAATTTATTAATTTATTAACCATCCGATCAAATGGTTTAAGAAAATTTTAGCAAGTTTAGCAAAAAGACTGCCCGAGTTTTCTATCGTAGAATGTTCTGTTTTGGATTCAAAAATTTTGAAAAATGTCATTTTATTGTTTCTAAAAATTATTAAGACTAAAGTATACTTCCTGCTGAACTTTTGCTTTTTTCGACAGTTTTTGATGACGTTAAGCCCAATGGAATAGACCACTTAATGAGGTCACCATTTTTAGGAACCAACTTTAATTTTCAAACATCAAAACACTAGAATTAAAAACCAATATGCGAATAACAGCTTTTACCGTATTTCTTGAAATAAAATCGATGTACCTTCCAAAAACAAGTGTAATCGATAAGGAAAACTACAAATTAAGAGAACTTTTAGCTGCATTCAGCATCCAAACGAATCAAGAGCTTTAAAAGGGTTATTGCTTTCGATTTAGGATTTCGATTTTTTTCAGCGGCTGCTGTCCCAAAATTTGGACGCATTGCAATATTCCGTAACTTGATTCCTCATACCGCCCGCCCACCAGCACCCACATTTTTGGCCGCCCGCTATACTTTTCCTGTGAAGGTATGTATGCATTAAAGTTTGTATAATTTCCATATATTTGAATATGAGTTTTTTTCATTTGATTTGTAGGAACATGTCAGATTTATTGTATAGGGAATCCTAAATACTAGAGACCATTCTAACGCGAGGTAAGCGTCAAAGTAAGGCCTCGTTTTTATCTATCCCACTATTTTATGAATTCGCAGGTTTCTGAATCGCTTGAAATGGCTGAGGCGAAAATGTTGCGCGAAGCTCTGGAATCGAAAAGTGAGAATGTGCCTGAAGACGCTAAATATCAGCCGCTCATCAACGGTGAGTACGGAGACTATCTGAAGCCAAACCTTCGAGAATGGGTTCATAAACATTTACAATTGATTCGAAGCGATCAAGAATTAGGGAGAGAAGAAGGCGTAAAACAGATGAAAGAAATTCTGTTCCCAGCTAAATATCGTGGAAACTGAGATTTTTTCTTCAAAATACTCTTTGTGGGATGGCTCTTGAAAATATTGTTTGGCTTACTGGAAAGGTTGTGAAGGGCTTCTAAACATAAACACATGAAACTTTTCCTTTCTAGCCTGGATATTCAGGCTGTAAACTATTTCACAGTCTTGAGCTTGGATATCCAGGCTATTTCTGCACATGAAAATTTTGGCTATTTTCGTAATTTGGCTAAATATGTCCTTGTTATCAAAATTATTTAATATAATGGTCACGAATTAATTATTTCAGTTCTGTTTTGTTTTTTTTGTAACTTTGCTAATGGATTTATTGCGCCATTCAAGATAAGGTTTGTAAGAGATTTACTACAGCTCGATAGTTTTTTTTACTACACAGTAAACAGGGATTTATATACATTTTTTAACTTTTTATTTATAGAATTTATTTATCAGATTTTTAAGATTTTCAAGGTTTATTATCTCACATTGAGGATCATGCTTTTTATTTTGTTCATTGGTTTTTACCTATGAATGTTTAGCTCAAGCTTAGAGATTCTCGTTTTCCTTTTCCTTTTACTTTTTTTTGCCTTTTATTTAATACAAAGGGCTTAAGAAATTTTAAGTCCGTATTTTTACACGGTTACTGCAAGATTTCAGTCGTGTTTTATTATACAATTATTCGTGTTCTGGTTTAATTACTCCCTATAATTCGACTCTTTCTCTGATTCGAATAAAATTTTTGGTCCTTTCTATTTTTTTGAAAGAAGTAAGGGGAATCTATAATCTAGAAGTATCAAATTGATTGTATTACTTTGCTATTTACTTTTGTATTAATTTTCATTAATTTTGAGATTTTTTTTTTTTTGTATTGATTTTCATTAATTTTGATATATCTTTTCTTTAATTTTTGTATACCTTTTAAAATGAAATATCTAACATTGGGGATAATTATTACGGAGTCCTGCCAGTTGCTCATTATTTTTGTGTTAATTAAAAGTATTTTTTTCAGTGCAGTCTATGTCTTTCGCAGCTGGTCGTTTGAATTATTTTTTCTATAATAGTCCTACACGCTTTTACAAGAACTGAGGCTGAGGTTCGGCTGTCCTTGATAATTGGTGTTTCAGACTTGATTGTTTATAAATTGTTCCTGGTATTTATTTAATGGTTAACCATTTATGAAATTTGACTGAGGCTGGGATTGTTCTTAATTTGTTCTTATGTTTCGGTAAAAAGGTAAAAGAATCTGTATTGTTATTGCCCCGCAATGCGTTGGCGGGGCATTCATAGCGACAGCTACTAAAAAGAAAACGTAATTACATTTATTTGAAAAAAATAACTGACGTCAAATATAAAAGCAGAAACAAAAGAATGGTGGACGTTATTTTTCAAAATTAAAATATCAAAACAGACAAAAAAAATTTCGAGAACAGTGCCTTTCAAAGAAAGATTTAAATCATAATGCAGGCTTCTTGGACACCACGCCATCCTCGGACACCCAATATTTCGGCCCCACCGACGGCATCAAGCCAACAACGACAACGTCGAACAATGGCTACTCTTCAGCCAATCAAACGAAAACTCGATCGAATCGAGACAGAACGAATTTATCGAGTTTTACAAACAGTTTTGAGACATATCGATCAAGTGAAAGCTTTGAATTGGTTGATCGAAGATGATTCGCATTTGTTTCGTGTAACTAATCACGAATTACGACAATTGATTTTAAAGCATCAATCCTTTGCGCGAAGTTTGTCTTTTTCTAATGAGGATGATGAAGATAATCAAATTGAGATTGAAGCTAATGTACAGAAGATTAAAGATTCAACCAGATTGATACTAAGGTATAAAAGCATACATTTGTTTTAAGATGATATGCTGCCCTCACCGTTTTTGAAAAATGGAAATATTTTTTGCAGGTGTAGTTTTATAGCCATGAACCGTCACACTTTTTACAGCCTAGATTTGAAGCTTTGAAAACAAAGTTTTTATCCAATCAAATACGTTTTAGGGTGTTTAGAAGGTGATAAAAAGCGAAAACATTTTCTTCGTTGACTAAGTATACTTTAGGCGTACAAACTTTCGCGAGCAGAAACTTTCGCGATTTTCGCGAATTTTGGCCCTTTTCGCGAAAGTAAATGTCTTTAAAAATTCTAGGAAGGGCCATTCGCGAAAGTTTATGCTCGCGAAAAATTCTAGACAAAATAGAAAATCTGTAAAACTTCAAACTTTGAATATAATGTAACTTTTATGGCACCTTTTAGCCTGCTAAAAGACTAATAAGTCAAAGGACAAATGTTTCAATCCAATCGGAGAAGAATTTGTCCCTCTAAGCCATTTTTTCACGTGAAAATTCTCAATTTTACGTCTTAATTCGCGAAAGTTTATGCTCGCGAAAATATTTTTCCGTAAAATTCGCGAAAGTATATGTCGTGAATTTCGCGATTTTTCGTCCTCGTGAAAGTTTGTACGCCTAAAGTAGTTGGCAAGAATTTGTTCCAATACAGTTTTGGCCGGCTCACAAAAGGTTATCGTCAGGGAATATTTTTTTAATATTTTTTTTACATTACTTTATTTCATGGCAACGAGCTAAGTACAAAAAAGGTAAAGGGTGGGCCAGTGCTACCAGTTGACAGCAATAATTTCACAAAGTGATATCAGGGGCCTGGGTACAAGCTAGATTTAATTGATCTTTTATTTTATTTTAGGTATTGCTCTATTCATGGTATCCTGTTATCGTCATACAACCCGACAGATAAAACGACTTCTGCTGTTGACCCCAACAATTTACTCGCCTCTTATTTCGACGAATTACGAGAAATGATGCATGAGAAATTATTGACCGAAGGAGTCGAAGAAGATGAAAGGTGGCGTTTTCTTTTACAAACTATGGAGAAATCAAGAATTGCACGAAATACTATTCAACAATTAAGGAAAAATTTTAATGTATCTATCGAACAAAAGTGTGCAATTGTAAGTGATCATGACATTATTTTTCTACATATCTAAAAAGCATTCATTTATATGCCAATTGAATTTTAAGCTGAAGGCTAGAAGCGAATCTTCAACCTTCGATTTGTTTCTGATTCTGATAGCGCTCATGGTATCACGTACAGTAAAATAAAAAAGTGGTACAAGTGGCTCGTCTTCTCTTTGTAACTTAACAAATATAGGAGGAAAATTTTGCGCTGCTTTGTTGGCGCTTTTCCGCTACTTCTTTTTAACGCCTGCTAAAATGATTTATAAGGTATCATACCTTCAGCAAAAGCTCAGTTATTCTACTCGATTCTAATCTATTATTATAACTTCAAATTTTAGATGAATGAAAAAGAGGAAGAGATAACATTTTTGAAACAAAAGATTGATGACATAGAAGAAACAGCCGAAGATGAAAATAATACAGCTTTAAATGAAGCTGCAAAGCAAATTGTATCCAATCGACTAATTGTTGAAAATAAAAATCAAAAATTGAATACCGATAAAATTCAATACAAGTTAGTCATGTCGAAATGCGTTAAAGAGAATTATATTAAAGAATCAAAGTTACGTAAACGAAAATTCAAAATGGCAGGCGAGTTACAGAATTGGATTATGAAATATGATGGTGATATGGGATGGAGACAGGTAAAGAAGATATTTTCTAAATATCTTAGATGTCTGGAAAAAAAGTTAATCTCGCATAACAGATCATCCATTCGCCAGCAATGAGCTCTACTTCTTACTGCAAAGGGAAGCGGCAAATATGATAAACAAATTTTCTTGTTCAGCCTATTTTCGAAACCGCTTTGACTTTTCCTGAAATCGAAAAACGAAAGTGGCTGGTTCTTTTGCATAATGCAATCTTTAAGATTGACGTTTTTATTTTGGTACGCAATCGTTTAACTTTCAGCCAATCACTTTGCTCGTTCATTCATTTATCCAAATCTATCTGGATTTAAAACGTATTATTCCTGATTCTGATTAAGATTTCCCAGGTTTAGCAAAAGTTAACATTTTAAAGATTAATCAGTTTAATAATAAACATTTCATAGAAACAAGTTGATGAACTGAACGAGCTAAACCGTCGTGATTTAGACGATTTGGAGGAACTTCAACAACATTTTGACAAAGTAGACAAAGAATACACGGAGATTATGGAGGAAAGACGTCTCGTAGCTGAAGAACAACTACGTATAGAGAAAGAGGAACGAGAGAGAATTGAAGCGACTATTCAAATCCAAGCAATATGGCGTGGTTTCTATGCTAGACAAGAATTGGAAAACAAAAAGAAAGGCAAAGGGAAGAAAGGAAAAGGAAAAGGTGGAAAATCTGCAAAGCCTAAAAAGAAGTAGATAAACTATTCTATGTAAAAATTTTCATTCTAAATTCTATTATTAATTTTTCATTCAAAAATTTCGAATATTTCAACTTATTAATCATACCCAGAGCCACTTGCAATTGGGCTCTTCCAGAAAAAATCCGTTCATGTGGGGGGTGGAGGATAAATTGTCCAGGGGTATTGAAAAAATACAGGGGTAATTTTTTGTGTCCACGGCCCGGGGGGGGGGCACTCAAGGTAAATGACCTACCAGACGTTCGGCCCTTAAGGGTAGGTTTTTCATAGTTCAGCTAGTGCACTGTAAGGGTAGGAAATTACAAAACTGCACTGAACTGCACTGTAAGGGTAGGAAATTGTGATAAAAGGCCAATTTTTTAGTAAAATTGGCACAAAATTGGTCAATTTTGGAGGAAAAATTCCACATTTTCTTGGAAAATTGCAAAAATTTTCGGCCTTACGGGCGAGAAATTTTGAAAAAATGCACTGTAAGGGTATGATTTTTCATGGAAATTCACTGCACTGTAAGGGTCCGATTTTAGAAGCCAAATTTTGGGCCGAACGTATGGTCCTTTTTAGATCGAGTGCCCCCCCCCCCGGGGTCCACGGGGTTGATTTGATGTTTGTCCAGGGGTATAACCCGTGTCCAGGGGGTTAATAATCAAAATGTCCAGGGGTAATTCATGAAAAAAATAATATATCCTCCACCCCCCATGAACGGATTTTTTCTGGTAGAGCCCAATTCTTTTTGATTTTACTGATGGCCATGGTCGCTATTGGAATAGCTAAAAATCGAACTAAGGGACGAGGTTCGAATTTAGTTGCTGATGATAACGAACGACTCGTTGAGTTTTCCAGTGTTTTTGTTAGTTTTTTTTAATCAAATAATTAGAAACATAAAAACAATTTATTTTTAAAAACATATCAAGCACCTTTTTAAAAAGTGTGACTATTTACAAGAGTACAGAAAGAGATAGTTGACATTGAAAACAAGGGGATTCTATATACCCCTAAATGCTTGAGAACTGTTGGAGTTTTTATAAGTTCTTATTTGATTTAGTTGGTCGTTAACCTGTAATACAACAATTTGGTAACTTTTTCTTAAGAACACGCCAACCCTTTTACTTCAAATGACCTATAAGTGAGGTATCTTATAAAAACTCCATCTCATCTCTTAATGATTAACTGTTATTAACGATCATTAATTACTATTGAACGCTGTGAATCTATCAATGTCACCGATATATGGTACGTTTTATTATTAACAATGGAAAACCAGCAGAAACTAAAATTGATGATAAATAGCAATGAGAATGCTACTCTTAGGTGCCAAATAAACGGGGGGGGGGTTCGAATAAATGGGGGGGTTGGAAAAATTTTTCAAATTAAATAAACGGGGGGGACCTAATTACCGGGGGGGTTGGAAAATTGACCTTTAAAAACCCTAAAAAGGGTCAAAATAGACTAAATTTAGGCTTTTTAGAGTGAAACAAGTAATTTTACTTTTTGTAGCTGGGAATTTTTTCAAAAATTAATAAACGAGGGGGTCCTAATAAGGTCCCGGGGGGTTGGAAAAAAATCGAAAAATTAACAAGCAAGGGGGGGCGTTTATTTAGCACCTAAGAGTAGGTGACTTAAAAGCATGAATGGAAACATAATTTTTATATGAAATCACACCATATTGTTGGAAAAACATTCGACACTACCAAGACCGAAACGAAGACGTAGAGATATGCAAATATGATAGAGTGGGTCATAAGGTACAAAAAATTATCAAAATATCAAAATCAAGTTATTTATATGCAATAATATATAAGAAAATATAGAGTAAATAACAAAAAAAAATTAAAAATAATTGGGTGTTATCATACATAGCCTAAAAAATCCTACTATTTAAAGGGGTCCATTTAGCACCACCAACATCTCAACTAATATTACTCATTTTTGTTAAGCATTATTATCTCTCATAAAAAATATCGATTTGTCTCTTTTACATCAACCAGAGAACTTTCCACAGAGATTATTCCAAAATAGAAAAGAGGAAGCAATTGCAATAAAACAAAGTCAAAAGACTTTTCCTCAAAAATTTTTTTGATTGGTGTTCAATCAATCTTGGGAAGTGAGATACACACAACACCAGTGATGATGGATAACAACATCCCGAACCATCCGAAACCAAACGAATATCCGTATTTGATGGTGAACAGCCAGTGGACACGTGGAATATCTTGTGTTGCGATGAACAATGTCAATGAAAAGAGTGCTGATAATGCTAAAACATGAAATAATGAAAATTTTTCAATAATCTGGAAAAATGTTTCTTTGATAGATAGATAATCAACATTGAAATAAATAGAGCAGTCACAATCTAACAGCGATAGTCAAATTCAACAAATTTGCATTCTTCTAAGAAAATCATGGAAAATCGCTACTAAAACCAAGTATTTGCCTTAAGAATAAATTTTAAAAGACCTGCAAATATATTATATTCTAAAGTCGACAAAAATTTTTTCAAAGCACAATTTCGAAAATATTAACATGCTGCTCAAATATAAAAACGGTGTACTCCTCATGATAACATCGTTATGGACATGGTAGGAAAAGATTTGAGGTAAAAAGGTTCAAGTAAAACAGGGTTTGTTATGACAAATCGTTGAAGGGTCAACTGCTTTAATATGACTTACACGAAATGATCAAACACAAACCAATAGGTGTTAACTGTAGATCAGAACGGAACTGCATAGCTATCAAATATCCCAGCACCACAGCATACAACAAGAATGAAAGACACATACCAGATCTGACATTGTTCAAGTAAACTAAAAAAAAAATCAAGATAGAAAGTTAAAAATTGAGTAGGTTTATATAGTGGATGTGATGCTCAATCAGTCGCATTTGTATCTTTAGTATACCTAAGGGAAGAAATTTTGGCGGGAAGAAAATTTGGCAGATTTGTCTAAGAAATTAGGTGTTTCAGAGGCCGCAACGCAAGCCTGAAGTTGTTCTTAATATGTTGACTATCAAAGCTGTTCTTATATAGTTTGTTCTTATAAAAAAATGTGTAGGTTTTACCCATGGTTTCACCATACTGTATCATGGATGGAATTAGATGAACTTACTATCCCCAACTCGCTCAAAACAAGATGATGTCAGCCCACGATTAGGACGATCATAACAAACTTTCCACAGACCATGGTATTCGTCTCCAAAAACATCATCCTAAATTGAAAAGCAAGTAGAGATGCTATAACATCTACAGGTTTAAATGAAATGTGTAATTAGATATGATAGGACATGCCTTTACATTATATCTTTCTTGGACTATGTATTTAATAAAACGTTGATAAAATTCTTAGCTTTTTCTAATTATGTGCATAGTTTGCAGAGGGGTATGAACCCCCCTAGGTTTATTTCATCCCCCCCCCTATATACCCATCCCCCCTTTTGTAATGAAATCTTATCCCCCCCTTTTTTTTTACAGAAAATACATTTCGAAGGAAACTCGCTTTCCCACCTACCAGCAAAATTATCAACAAGAAAGAACTACATATTTTTTTACTTTAAAACACAAACTGTGACAATTTGTATTTGATTAGAAAATTGACCAAAATTTCCAAACCCCCCCTTTTTTATTTGATCCCCCCCTACATTCCCATCCCCCCTAGTTTTTTCGGCAGATCTCGGTACCCCCCCTACAAAGGCCCTCCAGAAAGTTGGCATCCCCCCCTATTAAAAAGGGGGGGGTGCAAACTATGTATGTGAGTTCTCAAATTTTGTGAAGGATCATTAGGGTTAACTTTATAATAATAATATTATTGTGGTTAACAGAAACCCCAAAAAGATTTAAGCCTTAAATTGTATGATTGTGTCAAATATCATGTGAATTTTTACTGACAAATGTTTTAATACATTTTCACTGAACCAGATGGTACTAATCAAACGTTCGATTATGATTGAAGTAATCAATAATGGTCGATAATAATCATAGGTGGTCAGTGAAACTTCACCTATCATTTTTATTGGTGATCGAATACTCAGTCTACTCCAAAATATGGCTTTTCGAATATTTTCAATTCTTTAGATAATTTCGATTACTTTTCGATTACTTTCAATTATATTGAATACTTTTCTCCATTGTTTTGAATATGTTTCCTGTAGCAGTATGTTGGAATCTAAAACAGAGTTTATCTCGCCCAATAAAAACACACAACTCACACACAAAAACTTATTGTTGTTTTCTCCAACCAATCAGAATGTGCGATATCAGATACTTGAGGAGGAAACCCAAGGCCCACGCACACAAAATGGTGGGAAAAATACTGGGGGTCAATATCATGGCTCGCTGGTGCTTCTTTTTGTGCTTTGGTTTTTCTCAAAGATATATGATAGATGGAGGAAAGTCAACTGAAGTCGGGAGATCAAGGAAACAGTTTTATGAGCAGTTATGGTCAGAGAAATGCACTGTTTTTGGTCAGAATTATGTTTTTTCACTCATAGCTATTTTTCTGATGAGCCCCATTCTCTACCTTCTTGGGTGACTGGGGACCACCAAAGTAATCAATCATGGTGTCCTCCAGCTTTTTGGTCCCCCCTAATAAGAGCTAAAATTCCCCATCTGGCCGTTTCCCCCCACCTGTCTTTAAAATTCGTGTTCCCCCCAATTGGGAAATCCCCCTAGCCGTACACGTTTTTTTTTTATAAGAACGTCAAAAATTTTCGAAGCCTTCGGATGTTCTTAGTTTTTTGGATTTGAAGCCTAAAAATGTTCTTAAAATGTTCTTATTTTCAGCATTTTTTGAGCATTTTGATGTAATTTCTTAAGAAATTGCATGTTTTTAAGTCTCCAAAGCCTTAGAATGTTCTTAAATTTTTGGGCCTCGAAGCCTTATGTTCTTATATAGTTTGTTCTTATAAAAAAAAAAGTGTATTGTATAAGGGTTGCGAAGTGATGATCCAGACTTGCCTCAATTCACAAGCTACTATAGCAAAAAAAGACTCTCAAAATCCCTAGAAAGACAGGCTCATAAGCCTGAATGTCCAAACACACCAGGAAGGTCTGTATTTATCCTATTACTCCCCCCATTAGGTAGAGGACTGAATATACCCCCTATTTGCCTTTCTCCCCCCATCAAGCTTGAAAATTTCACTTCCCCCCTGGCACCAAAATCTGATCCCCCCCATCTTCCTGGGGGGGGGGATGATCCCATGTCAATTGGTTATCCAAGTAATCAATGGTTTGACAGGTTGTTAAGAAAGTGATCAATACTAAGTTTTTGAAATTTTTGTACTTGTAATTAGATTGTCAAATGTTAATCAATAGCTAAATATTTCAAAGACGAAACAAAATATCAACAAATGACTTAGTCCTGACTGATATATACCTTCTGCTAAAGTACCAAATCCACAAAAACTCAAGTTCTAACACATCTATTTCTATATGGCAATTTGGAGACAGTTTGTCTTGTTTTCAAAACCATGGTAAAGATTTGGTGCAATTCACCCATTACACACAGGATTTGCCGTTCAATTGGTTTGATTACATTTGATGATTGTATTTGATTATGTTTGATTACTTTCGATTGATTCACTCGCTCTAGTGGGGTACCGTCAACTGCTCTAACTTGGGACGGGTGATTTCTGGGCTGTATTTTTTATTGGTATATATTTTGCGTGTTACAAATTTTCGCGAATCGCGAAATTTTTTCGAAAAAACTTGTTTCGTGTGTATAGTCTGGGAGCAGAATCACAAAATAGCAATTTTGCTTAACCCAGAAGGTGAATGGGGTTGTTATACATCGTTGGAACGGAAATTTTATGCTGATTATGGAAACCCGGGTCTTAAAAAGTCTATCCTGGACAAAATTGCAAACGAGGCTGGAGTTTGCACTCCGTCGTGGTGTTTTTTCGATTTTACCTGTTCTAGAAAATTACTTACTGTCAGCAAAGTTAAAGGTTTTAGAATTTCATTTTTCATGCAAAATGCTGTCAATAGAATGGGTTAATAGAAAAAAATTCAAAAATGTCGAAAATTTTTTTTTTGCACTCCATCTTGGAGGATTTTGGCGAAAAATCGATGTTTTTTCTTAAAATTCGTCAAAAACTAGTCTATAAACCACTGAAATTATGTCAAAATAAGTCCAAAAATACTTTCCTGCTAAAAATACTATAAAAGAATAAGAAATTATAACAAAATAAGGAAAAATCGGCTCAAAACGCTATTTTGCACTCCATCGTTGGTGTTTTTAATGAAAAAACGTGATTTTTGGTGTTTTTGAAAAAAATATAACATTTTCTAGCTTTTTCTTTGATCTACGACTGGAAATCCTTTCTTTCTCTTAGAATCATTTTTATCCAACACAAAATGATAAAATATTCTGAAAAATGACCCTCCTTCGCTGGGGTTTTAAGTCAAATTCAGTATTTTGTAAGCCAAAATTCAGTATTTTTACTTACAATTCGTCAAAAACTAGTCTATAAACCACTGAAATTATGTCAAAGTAAGTCCAAAAATACTTTCCTGCAAAAAATACTATAAAAGAATAAGAAATTATAACAAAATAAAGAAAAATCGGCTCAAAACGCTATTTTGCACTCCCCCGTTGGTGTTTTTATTGAAAAAATGAGATTTTTGGTGTTTTTGAAAAAAATATAACATTTTCTAGCTTTTCCTTTGATCTACGACTGGAAATCCTATCTTTCTCCTATCTTTCTCTTGGCATCATTTTTATCCAACACAAAATGCTAAAATATTCTGAAAAATGACCCTCCTTCGCTGGGGTTTTAAGTCAAAATTCAGTAATTTTAAGTCAAAATTCAGTATTTTTACTAAAAAATTCATCAAAAACTAGTCTATAAACCACTGAAATTGTCTCAAAATAAGTCCAAAAATACTTCCCTGTTAAATGTTTATAAACGAATGAAGTATAGGAAATAGAAAAGAGGGCTCCAAACGCTATTTTGCACTCCTCCGTTGGCGTTTTCATTGAAAAACAGGATTTTTGGTGTTTTTGAAGAAAATATAACATTATTATTTAGGTTTTCCTTTGATTTACGAAGCTGGAAATCCTGTGTTTTCTCCTAGAATCATTTTTTCCAACACATATGCAAAAAGAATCTGAATAAATCACCCTCCTTCGCTGGGTGTTAGGCCAAAGTTTAGTATCTTTGCTTAAATTTCATTAAAAACTAGTTATTATCCATTGAAATCGTGCTTAAGTGAGCTTTTTAAAGTCACAGAGGTTCAAAATGTTCCAACTTGGACCGGCTGCCGGAAAATTTTGCCACTGAAACTGTCTTCTCCAACAATCATCGGGAATGGTCGTTCACTCCCTGCATCACTGACTGATGCTGATGAAGTCTACAATATCTTGATCAATGTGGGGAAGATCCTACGTAATCTAGGACAACAAGATCAATGTGTTACCGTTGACCGTTGACGAGCTCTTGTAAAAGCTTGTGGGGCATGCCCCAGCTTCAAAATATGCATGGGTGGGTTTTTATAGAGTGATGAAGAAGCACTTTTATGATATGAGTTTTCTGCGATCCCACTGTTGTTATTCTACTCTTTTGCGCTTAATTGTAGATGGCGATGATGATTTTGCTAAAAAGCCCTAGGAAAATGAAGGTTTTAGCGATTTTTCAGGAAAATTTCATAAAATTGGGGGTTGTTATAAAATGATATTGAGGGTAAAAATTTTGAAAAAATGCAAAACGACCCCCCCCCCACTACAAAAGTACAAAAGAGTACCCAAATGGAACAATGCGAATGCGAATTTCAGGGTTTTCGGTGACACGGTATCGGCCTTTTTCGGTTCGGTATTTCGGTATTTTGTAAAATATGTACGGTATTTATATTCAAAATGCTGCTAGTGATGGTAATATACCCATAAAACTTCAGCCTTTCGGTATTTTACCTATGGAATCTAGGTATTATTTCGGTAACACTTTCTGAACTATATTCTTCATGAAGAGTTTTCCAAAAATAGCCTGCGGCGCTAAACTATCTTCAAATTTAGAAATTTACTAGTACACCCCTGTTTCAAATACGTTTGGCACTTGCCCGCACGTCCCCGTTGTATACTTATCCAACCGTCATAGTCCTTAAACAAGTGAAAGCTTTGTTGTTTTGCCAAGTTTTTGTACTAACTTTAACGAAGGTGATGGCATGCGTAATGCCTCATTTCCCCCAATGAACTTAACTGAGAACTTAGGCAAAGATATCCATAAAAAGTAGCGTTTGAGGTACTTAGTTTTCATAAAAAAATCAGTCCAAAACATGGTGTAAAAATCGAAATTTTCTCCTGTCCCCGAAAACTACGGTTGCGACTCCTCCGTCACGAAAACCTCAGTTCCTCGATACTAATTGTACGTCGAAATTAAGTCATTCTTTTACTATATGCTGTGATCGGAAAATGTAAACTAAAACTACTACTACTACGTTTGAGTTACGACATTACGTCATTCAGATCCCGCATTCATTCGTTTTGAAAGTCTCAGCAGTTATTAATGCTCAAAACTTATTTCAACAATATTTTTTGCAGCTTAAACGCCTTATTTCCTCCATTAAGCGCCACCATACCACCCTCTTGTAAGCGCCGTAACTAAGGTTTAAGTTTCGAAATAAGCGCCGCACCTCCCAATGCGGCTGGAAAGTGAAGAATCTTCAATAGCAATTTCGTCCTAAAAACCCAGGCGAAGGAGAGCGATTTTTCATGGAGGAGTGCAAAATAGCGTTTTGGGCCCACGTTTCTTTTTTCTATACTTCATTCTTTTAAAAACATTTAGCAGGAAAATATTTTTGGACCTACTTTGACACAATTTCAGTGGTTTATAGACTAGTTTTTGACGAATTTTAAGTAAAAACACTGAATTTTGACTTAAAATTACTGAATTTTGACTTAAAACCCCAGCAAAGGAGGGTCATTTTTCAGTATATTTTAGCATTTTGTGTTGGATAAAAATGATTCTAAGAGAAAGAAAGGATTTCCAGTCGTAGATCAAAGGAAAAGCTAGAAAATGTTATATATTTTTCAAAAGCACCAAAAATCTCGTTTTTTCAATAAAAACGCTAACGGGGGAGTGCAAAATAGCGTTTTAAGCCGATTTTTCTTTATTTTGTTATACTTTCTTATTCTTTTATAGTATTTTTAGCAGGAAAGTATTTTTGGACTTATTTTGACATAATTTCAGTGGTTTATAGACTAGTTTTTGATGAATTTTAAGTAAAAATACTGAATTTTGACTTAAAATTACTGAATTTTGACTTAAAACCCCAGCGAAGGAGGGTCATTTTTCAGAATATTTTAGCATTTTGTGTTGGATAAAAATGATTCCAAGAGAAAGATAGGATTTCCAGTCGTAGATCAAAGGAAAAGCTAGAAAATGTTATATTTTTTTCAAAAACACCAAAAATCTCGTTTTTTTCAATAAAAACACCAACGGGGGAGTGCAAAATAGCGTTTTAAGCCGATTTTTCTTTATTTTGTTATACTTTCTTATTCTTTTATAGTATTTTTAGCAGGAAAGTATTTTTGGACTTATTTTGACATAATTTCAGTGGTTTATAGACTAGTTTTTGATGAATTTTAAGTAAAAATACTGAATTTTGACTTAAATCCCAACGAAGGAGGGTCATTATTCAGAATATTTTAGCATTTTGTGTTGGATAAAAATGATTCCAAGAGAAGAATAGGATTTCCAGTCGTAGATCAAAGAAAAAGCTAGAAAATGTTATATTTTTTTCAAAAACACCAAAAATCACGTTTTTTCATTAAAAATACCAACGGGGGAGTGCAAAATAGCGTTTTGAGCCGATTTTTCTTTATTTTGTTATATTTTCTTATTCTTCTATAGTATTTTTAGCAGGAAAGTATTTTTGGACTTATTTTGACATAATTTCAGTGGTTTATAGACTAGTTTTTGACGAATTTTAAGAAAAAGCATCGATTTTTCGCCGAAATCCTCCGAGATGGAGTGCAAAAAAAATTTTTTTCGACATTTTTGAATTTTTTTTCTATTAACCCATTTTATTGACAGCATTTTGCACAAAAAATGAAATTCTAAAACCCTTTACTTTGCTGAGAGTAAGCATTTTTCTAAAACAGGTAAAATCGAAAAAAACACCACGACGGAGTGCAAACTCCAGCCTCGTTTGCAATTTTGTCCAGGATAGACTTTTTAAGACCCGGGTTTCCATAATCAGCATAAAATTTCCGTTCCAACGATGTATTACAATCCCATTCACCTTCTGGGTTAAGCAAAGTCGTCTATAACTCGACATATTGAATTCTGCTCCCAGACTAGTATTAAATTTTGCGATCGCAGACTTCTGGAAAATTTCCGCGTGCATTAAATTTCGCGATTCACAAAACTAAGGTATTTTCAGAAAGTGGGAATATAAAGCAAGAAAAAGACTGAATTTGCTTGAAACACAATGTTTTTGATGTAAAAATACTAACAAAATAATAAGAAAGAATTTTTCGCGTGTATTTAATTTCGCGATTTTGTAATTTTGAAAAATTTAAACAGTATTAAATTTCGCGAAAATTGACCAAAAAACTCGCGAAATTAAGTACCTTAAAGGAAGAAATTTTGGCGGAAAGAAAATTTGGCGGATTTGGCGGATATGACTGAAATCCGCCAAATTAAGTTCCCGCCAAAATTTCTTTTTTCCGCCATCCGCCAAATTAAATTCCCGCCAAATTAAACATTTTGAAAATATGATCTCTTTTAAGGTGTTTTTGCTATTTTTTCGCTGTTTTGACGCCATCTTAAGGTTAAGTTTTTAAGCGACCGCCAAATTAAATTCCCGCCAAATTTAGTTTTTTCGTCCATCCGCCAAATCAAATTCCCTCTGAAAAAACTTTTTTGGCCATCCGCCAAATTAAATTCCCGCCAAAATTTCTTCCTTTAAGGTACCCGCGAAAATTTGTAACACGCGAAAATATATACCAATAAGGTAAATCTCTTTGACAACAAATTTGTTTTGATACCTGAACCAAGTTTATCAATCAAACTTTCACCATCTCATAATCACAACCAAATGTGTTTTTAAAGCATTTTAAAAGTACATAATTTGAAGAAGTTATTAACAATTTAATCACACTCACACTGCTCACTTCTTGACACCAATTTTTTGTGTTGTTTTTCTCTAGAGACTTTTTCCAGCGTGCACGATTGATTGACATGTCAAAGTTCGACACTCTGTAACAGATCTCACAATTTTCCACAGAAGAACAGACTTTTTTGATATCGCATTTACACGTTTCTTGTTGCAAAGATTTGTTCCTTTTGCAGTGTGAAAGCCTACCTGGTGAGAGTAGCGTATTCACATTATTTGCTATCTATGATTCGCGGTTTGTTAATTAAATGACTTTGAAGGTTCGATGAAATGGTGGCCGATTGGCGGTCCCATGTTTTGTCAGATAGTCCTAAGTGAGAGCAGTTGACGGTACTTATGCACTTGCTTTTATCAATTTTTCTTATCTTATGGCATGTTGGCAGCCGTCCATGCTAGAGCTCTAAAGGAGTGGCTGAAAAACTCTAATTTCGATCTTCCTTAAGGTAAAGAGGTAGCGAGATTTGGGTTAGCAAGGCAAAAATCGCTAAAAAACTGGTAAAATCGTAATCCTCAAAAATCGAAGTTCCAGCCTCACTGTTGTTGTCTTTTTAATCTTTGTGTAAACTTGCATATGTTTTGCATATTTTCAACTGAATTCAACCACGGCTTTTTCGTTCCTCTATTTTTGCATGGTGAAGGCTTCTTCATAAAGACGAAAGACATGTATCTATTTTTCGGATCCGGCATGCGGGAATAGTGTCAGGACCTGCAGGCGACCTGGTAGGGTTGGGTATGGGTGTCAGTTGGGTGTGGTTACGTATCAGATTGGCTAGGAATTGGGTTATTATCAGTTAGGGTTAGAGTTGGAGCTCGAAACAAGCACTCTTTTGTGATTTTCTCTTAATACAGTCTGGTCTGCAGTTTGTACAATATAAATAGCCGTCAGAAACACTTTCCCAGCATGAATCCGTGGTGCAGTGGATAAGGCATTGGGTTTCAAAACATCAGAACTTTGCATTTAGGCGGCAATCAAAAATATGTTCCATTCGGGTCCTAAAACATCTTCATATCCAGTCGGTCGGTCGGTCGGTAGTAAATTTTGTTGGATTTTTAAGATCTAGTAAATCCCGATGAATCAAGTCGGCAATCAACAGAATCTTATGCCGCCATCTTTAATTTGCCAAACTAAATGTGCGCGCGCATGTGTTAACCTTAAAGTGGCCCTTATTTTCGGCCCCCAGGGTATTGGCCCTACCGCGTTGCTGAATTTTGACATGAAAATTTCAATAAGGGTACATGAAAAAACTTGAACGGGACTCAATGTGGGTTAAGTAAACAAAAAATAATGATTCAAAGACAAGCTCCTTTCGCCTGTGCCCGTCATTATGGGAAAGATCTGAACCTGCTAACAGCGCCCAAAAAAATCCAACGATTTTACTGACTTTCCGAATCGGGTTTTCTTGTAAATAAACAGTCGGTCGGACGACCCGAATGGAACATATTTTTGATTGCCGCCTTAGTGGGTTCGAATCCCACCGGGCGTCCGAGGGCGATCTGTCGGTAAGTCATTCAGTAAGTTAGAAAACATAGATAATAACTCACAAAGAACCAGAAAGTCAGAAAAACTACGAACAAGAGACTGGAAAGTACGAAATAAGTCCAGATCTGTCTTTTGTCTTTATGAAGATGAAGCCACGACCTTTTTGCATACAATTCAAGATGGCGGATGGAAAGGCAAAAGGGTCTATTAAAGGCACCTTCTAGGAACAAAAACACAATAGTTTAAACCATCTGAGATAATCCCTGTGGCTCAAACCATGTTTTTGTCCATTTTATCGCTATTTTTTACCCATGGAGCGCTCACTTTTAGTTTTAATGACTTGTTCTCACTTGCTTGGTTTCCGTAATAAAAAGAAAGTCTTTATTGTGAGCTTTGAACATGCTTGCTTTAATTGGAGGTATTTCCACTAACTGACGTTGCTAGTTGGTTGACAATCGATCAAACGTTATTTGAACGCGATCAAACCAAGATTATTATTTCCCAGGAATCAGCCTTTCGATATTGAGATTTGATGTGTTCAACAATCAAATAGCAGTAATTTCAGCAAGATTCTACTTAAAGAAGAAGATTATCACACAAAGCAATATATGAGACATAGCCGCAAACAATAAAAAACGCCAAAAAGAAGAAATTTTTATAGAAAAAAAATACCTTCAACCAATCTTTCAAGAGCCACGAAGATGTCGCATTACACAGGGCTATACAAAAGAATGAAACTGCTACAGCAACATAGAGAATCAATCTTTCTTTGGTAAATCTTGCACCGTACTTTATCTTCGGCATGATTTCTTTGAAGAAAGTTCAGAAACTGTTCAACTATCGATGATTTCCCCAAAAATAACAACAGCACCTTCTTCTTGAGAGTAAAACTTACGGTATCTTTCAACCTAACCGATTGGACTCGTCAAAATTGATTGGCCTGAGTAGGTTAGGACTAAAAAATGAGTCATTTTACGGGAAAAACATGGCGGAAAAATTATTCATAAAAATGCAGCCCGATTATCCGATTTATTACCCAGACTTTGTGTTGTCGAGTACTTAAAAATAGCATACAACATACAATACGAGCGAGGTTAACCCTTTGAGTGCCAGGGTCCTTTTTTCTAAGTTTTTTTTTTAAAATTGCTAGTTCAAACTTTAAGGGCTTATATCTTCTGATCTAGAATGAATTAGAAGCTCGTATATAGCTCGTTGGATAGCTTAGAGTCTCCTCTTTCTTTTGGGCTTCTTCGGCGCCGCCCGATTCAGGAAGGGCGTGGTGGGCGGCGGACAAGGGGGGGGTAGGTTAGGGAATTAAAGCAGTCAGGCCCGCTGCACGGACCTGACTGAACTGATGGAAAGGTGCCCAGTGGTAAAACTTCAAATCGACTCACTAGAAGACAGAATAAAGTAAAACAGGGCCAAATTTGGAGGTTCTTGGATCACTCGTTGACCAAAAATAGTCAAAAAACGGTCAGAATCTCAAAAAAGTGAATTTTTGTCATTTTTTGCATTTTTTTGACTTTTTCGCTTAAAATCTCGCTGGAAAGACTCACTTTTGAAATTTTTTTTGCTTGACCATAAAGGACAATCTAATTCCTACGATTTCGACCAAAAATAACGATTTCTAAATCAAACTGGGCATTACAGGAGGGCTTCGCCCTCCTATATAGCCCATGTCGTATATATACGACATCGGCACTTAAAGGGTTAAACAAAGTGAAAAAAAAATTTGAAAATGTGATTTTTTGGTGTTTTTCAGCATTTTTGAGTGATTTTAGGCTAAAAATTGAGAAATTGAAGAAAAAAAAATAATTTTTGCAATTTTTCTTTAACCCTTTGAGTGCCAGGGTCCTTTTTTCTAAGTTTTTTTTTTAAAATTGCTAGTTCAAACTTTAAGGGCTTATATCTTCTGATCTAGAATGAATTAGAAGCTCGTATATAGCTCGTTGGATAGCTTAGAGTCTCTTCTTTCTTTTGGGCTTCTTCGGCGCCGCCCGATTCAGGAAGGGCGTGGTGGGCGGCGGACAAGGGGGGGGTAGGTTAGGGAATTAAAGCAGTCAGGCCCGCTGCACGGACCTGACTGAACTGATGGAAAGGTGCCCAGTGGTAAAACTTCAAATCGACTCACTAGAAGACAGAATAAAGTAAAACAGGGCCAAATTTGGAGGTTCTTGGATCACTCGTTGACCAAAAATAGTCAAAAAACGGTCAGAATCTCAAAAAAGTGAATTTTTGTCAATTTTTTGCATTTTTTTGACTTTTTCGCTTAAAATCTCGCTGGAAAGACTCACTTTTGAAATTTTTTTTGCTTGACCATAAAGGACAATCTAATTCCTACGATTTCGACCAAAAATAACGATTTCTAAATCAAACTGGGCATTACAGGAGGGCTTCGCCCTCCTATATAGCCCATGTCGTATATATACGACATCGGCACTTAAAGGGTTAAGCAAGAAGCTATCTATTACGTACAGAATCTATTACGACGTGAATTACTAGTCTACGCATCAAATATCGTCAAAAGGGAATAATTCAGCAGTCAAGGACTATTGCAAACTAGGGGAGCGGTCATAAAGTATCTACTAGGGGGGGGGGTGGGGGATTCTAGGGGGGGGGGTTCGAAATTTTTTTCGAGGGTTTAGGGGGGGGGTTCCAAAATTTTTTTGAGGGTTTAGGGGGGGTTCCAATTTTTTTTGGGAAACTCAGATCTCACAATTTTCCACAGAAGAACAGACTTTTTTGATATCGCATTTACACGTTTCTTGTTGCAAAGATTTGTTCCTTTTGCAGTGTGAAAGCCTACCTGGTGAGAGTAGCGTATTCACATTATTTGCTATCTATGATTCGCGGTTTGTTAATTAAATGACTTTGAAGGTTCGATGAAATGGTGGCCGATTGGCGGTCCCATGTTTTGTCAGATAGTCCTAAGTGAGAGCAGTTGACGGTACAGGGCTATACAAAAGAATGAAACTGCTACAGCAACATAGAGAATCAATCTTTCTTTGGTAAATCTTGCACCGTACTTTATCTTCGGCATGATTTCTTTGAAGAAAGTTCAGAAACTGTTCAACTATCGATGATTTCCCCAAAAATAACAACAGCGCCTTCTTCTTGAGAGTAAAACTTACGGTATCTTTCAACCTAACCGATTGGACTCGTCAAAATTGATTGGCCTGAGTAGGTTAGGACTAAAAAATGAGTCATTTTACGGGAAAAACATGGCGGAAAAATTATTCATAAAAATGCAGCCCGATTATCCGATTTATTACCCAGACTTTGTGTTGTCGAGTACTTAAAAATAGCATACAACATACAATACGAGCGAGGTTAAGCAAGAAGCTATCTATTACGTACAGAATCTATTACGACGTGAATTACTAGTCTACGCATCAAATATCGTCAAAAGGGAATAATTCAGCAGTCAAGGACTATTGCAAACTAGGGGAGCGGTCATAAAGTATCTACTAGGGGGGGGGGTGGAGGATTCTAGGGGGGGGGTTCGAAATTTTTTTCGAGGGTTTAGGGGGGGGGTTCCAAAATTTTTTTGAGGGTTTAGGGGGGGTTCCAATTTTTTTTGGGAAACTCAAGAGAAAATGTAGGAAGTCTAATTTCATAGTGTTTTACGTTTGAAGATTTCAAAATTCTTTCGGCCTTACGGCCGACAACTCATAATTGATCTTATTGGATATATGTACATTTCATATTGGCATTATTTGGGCATCATCGCCTTGCCCTTTTGGTTTGTAACATTGAGCTAGGTAAGGGAACAGTGCAAGACAGTGGTCCAAAAAATTATTGTGTTATCGACTTCAAATTTCGTATGGCTAAACTTCAACTTAAATCAAGGCACTCCTGAAAATCTCATTGTCAGAAACTAATATTTTGTAAAGTTATGTGGTTTTCTAAAAAAGAGGTCAAAATTGACTTGTTCAAAACTGACGTCAATTAGAATTCTTTCTTGTTCGTGAATTCAATGGTTCGTACAAATCATTAAAAAACATCGATAAAGTTTAAGTTATAAGACTATTTCTTTGCAACAGATTCTTCCACGGTTTCACAATCAATATTGATGTCTAACTATAAAATAATTTGATACAACCACCTTTCTGTTCATTGACAGTTCTCACTCGTGGTAGAAACTCTTTTAGAGCCTTTCTGATTATCTCGCGATTTGAACCGACTTTCTTCCATACCGTACGTATCTTTCTTTTCAACTCATTCTCATCTTTAAAAGGGTTGTTTAATCGACCTTTGTACACCTCTGCCTTGACCGCGTCCCAGAAATAAAAATCTAATGGATTGCAGTCAGGCAAAGAGGGTGGCCAGTCAGTCTTTTTCACAAAACGCTTCCGCAGTCTTTCATCCATGAAATCTTGCACCAAATTGGAACCATGCGATGGAGCACCATCTTGTATAGCCTGGGAATCCATGCTATGATTTCTTCTTTAATAAACTGATGGCGAAATGTATGACATGGTATGGGCTGAGAGTTTGAATTTCTCGATCCTAATAACGGTTGAAAACATAGCCAATTAAATTTTGTTATTCTTTTATTGGTCACACTTTCTTAGAGAAAGCGCAACTTTCGAAATTTGGTTTTTATTTTAGTAAGTGAGGACACCCGTTTTGTGTACATCAAATTATAAAAAAACACACGACGGGTCTCCTGTCTACATCTTGTAAAAAGATCCACTGTTCATGGGTAAAGAGCTTCTCAACAGAAGGGATGAGTTTCTTTTCAAGATGATTTTTGTAATTGACTGCATTGACCTTCATACCACTTTCGTTAACAAAAAATGGTTGGGTGGCACCATTCCATGTCAAACACGCGGAAACCATAACCTTCTTTGATTGACGGTTTGCTGTATGACGACAGAGATTTTATAAAGGAACGTCCTTCTTGCCTCCCTTGAAATAAACACGATCATTCTGATGATTCAGAGGGACCTCTAGTGAAAAATCTTTTTCATCTTGAAAAGCGCACTTTTCAATGAGGCGTGGATTCCGTTCAAATCAATCTGCAAGTCTCCCAGCACGTTCCGTTCTTCGCTGACGTGTGACTTCACTCATACGAGGCGTTTTCATTCGTTTAAATTGTTTGTACCCTCTTCGTTTTACTAAACGTTTAACAGAGCTTCTACTTATCCCAATCATGGGCGCGATTTCTTGGGGGCTTATATGCGTTCCAGAGACTTCTTCCTGGGAACATATCATCTCCTCCACAAGATCACCATTTTCTTCGGTTGTAGCTGTAATTGGCCTGCCAGAACCAGGTCTTCTATCCATTGAACCCGTGTCATGAAATTTTTTGACAAGGTTCTGGACAGATCTAAGGACCCAGGATTTGGTGTGATGTTCCTTACAAATCCTATAGGCCGTCCAGCCCTTTTCTTGGATGTCATTTTTTATGATAGCTTTGTCATCTGCTGAAAAAAACATGACGTCGAAGTGTGTTCACTCTCTACTCTTCGTTTGGTCTGAACTGTCGGCTGAAACTGCAAAGTTCGTTAGTTCTGGTTGCAACAATACAATGACTTCATGAGGACATTGCATTGTAATTGCAATGTCTTCATTCAGAAGACAAAATAAAAAGAACGCGCGCTAAACAGGTTGATGATTTCTGAATCTTCTGACGCCAATTTTTGAACAAGTCAATTTTGAAACATCATTTATAAATAGCTATAACTTTTGAAATAATTATTTTCTGAATCTGAAGCCCATTTTAACAAATATTTCCCTTTTAGAAAACGGGAAATATTTAATAATATGCGAATATATATTTGAAGATTTTCTTTAAAAAACAATCATCATAAGCAAAGTTATCACCAAGAAAGTTTGATGCTTAACATTTGGAGTTTGTAAAGTACTTCTTGAAAGTTGAATAACTTCTGAACGCACGCTGGGGAGATGAGACTTCACAAGATTACTTTGCTGGTACTAAATTACTCAAATTCAAATTCATGCAAATCTCGACGCGGATCTCAAAGTTTATCCAATAAATCAAGTTTTTCTTCTTTTTATCCTAATTAGGATATAGATTTTATCCTAGTTAGGATAATTTATCCTATATAGGCTAAATACTCGCATTTATCCTAGTTTGCAATAGTTCTTGACTGTTCAGGAGGCGGGAGAAATTTAAAAACGGAGTTTAGTTCGGCTCGTGGCGGAGTAAACAGCGGCGGAGGTGTTTACAGTGTTCCAAAACTCTACCGCCACTACTTTTCCCGTAAACCGCCCTGACTATGCGCGCGCATAATATACTTTCCCGCGTTTACTGACCCTCTAAACGGACCATAGCATCGTCTAAAAATATGGCACAGCACCACGCACAAGGATCAAGCGAAAAAAGGGTCCGAGGGTCGAAAATCGGGCGGCACCCCCCCCCCCCCTGTGTCAGCTCGCAACCCTAGTACCCCCTTCCCCCCGCCCTCGGAGTTCGCTCAATTTATGTACAATGTAGGAAATAAGTAACTTCAGAAACCCTGCAATGTACAAATGAGATCTGTTGCTGCATCTGTAATGTTGCTTGCACTTCGCATTTGTAGAAAATTGTAAATTTTTTGATCGGAGAAAGATAGGACAAATGTGAATTTGTATTTTTTTTTGATGAAATCAGCGATGTTCAAGGGCACATTAAAGTTTTTGGTCAATTAGAAAAAAAAATTTCAATTTTTTCAAACTTGCCTAGGCTCGAATCAAACTAATTTATCTTTTCAGTAGTAGTACATACTACTTTCAACATCGACCTTTCAATGATATCTTTTTTTACAATGTATGGATTGCTAATTTCTTTAAAACAGATTCTAAGAAAATTTGATCACTTATGCAAAAATTAAAAAAAAGAGGAAGCCTGTCTGCGAGTACTAAAACCAAATTAATGAAAAATGGTATCCATTTCGAAACAAAAACATTCGGCCTTTCTAATCCACTCCCCAAATCGCTATCTATTGTCATCTGCGGGTTGTGTAAGTTTGGAGTGAGTTTAGCAGAGGTTTTATAATCATTGTAAAATGAAACACGAGCCTGGTATTTACAAAACATTCACAAGATACCTTAAAATAAAAATTATTCAAAATATTATCAAATATATATTACAAATATTTGAGTTAAGGAACAGACGAATAGAGCCCCCCAGTGGTAACTCTGATCACGATATCACGCAATTTTTTAATCACGCATCCCTTTTAAAAAGTCCATATCACGTATCACGGCTCAAAAAATTTTCAAATCACGACCACGTTTTGATTTCTCATTACGCAATCACGAAGAAAAAATTTCCAAATCACGTAATCAAGCTACAAATAAGTCTCTATCACGTCGTCACGCAAACAGCTTGGGGAGCCTCCTCAAATAAACGTCTTCGCGTCTTTTTTGTTATTAAAGTAACTATGTAATGTCTGATTAATCATTTCTTTTGTTTCCAATTATCTATTAATTAATGTTTCGTTGTTCAGTTTATCTGTTGAGTTTGAAACCTGCTATCCAAACAATACATCAAAATTCGAACGAAAACAAATGGTTCGAATTTAACCTCTTTTGCTGTACAATTGTCGATTTCCCGTGCGACCTTCAAATAGAAAAGAATAAATGAATATTAGATTTTTGATTCGATTACAGCTATAACTTTTTTTATATACAAGTCTTAGATTTGTTTTAGATTCATTCAATGGATTGACAGTAATAATTGATTTATCTAACCTTTGTGACGGGAGATGCTATGTAGTTTGGAACTCTGGGCAAGGATTAATATATTTACAGAAACAGATCGTATTGTAGTATACAGCCTAATAATAAAGATGGACAATTATGTATCACATTCGGTACTATACATTTATATTATAAACGTAGAACCTAGAACATAATATACTATTCCCAAGAAAGATTTCTTCTTATATCGTCGTAAATCATAAATTTTGATAATTGCTTTTAACCTTATTTCATTTTTTTTTTCGGGTTAGAAAAATTAAACACAAAAAGTTATGAGTAAATTGAAAATCCAAAAGGTTGTTTTGAAAGTGGTATAACCGAACAATAACCGGACGATGTAGAAAAGAATCAAAGTACTCCTATGCAATGATATGCGCATACGAATATCAAATGGTCCACATCGACGGCTGATGTGTCTCTTCGTCTTATCCTTGTGGAGTTTTATACTGATGGTGTACCTGTGGAAGCAATTAGTGGATGATGAACTCGATAGTGGTACAAAAACATCTTCATCAAAGATCAGTGTGGGTGCGAAATTGATGAACTTGCAAATAGGAGTCAAGATCAAAGAACAGCTTGAAAGGTATAATATTAATGGAAATCCAATTTGTAAGATCAAACAATTCTATAAATGCAGACGACTCTTTTTTAACCAAAACGAACAAAAATAAACTAGGGAAACCCCAATGCCCTGGGCAATTTCTCAGTCGAAATGAAACACGGTAATCCAGACTAATTGGTCTTCTATAACGGCTTGCCGTTGACTTAGATGCAAACACTTCCAAAACTTTGGATCATCAGATATAGGCGTTATCAGAGCGCGGTTGTCCTGATTATCCTTTATCAAATTCCCACCGTGAAATGGGACTATAACAAATGTTTAAATATCACAACATTTTTTAAGCATACAAATAAAAATCGATAACAATTACGCAAGGGTCTTTTATGATAGAGGTCTACGAATCAGACTATTAAATACTCATCTATCTGGTATCTGAGCTAGTTTGAATCAGTCACAAAGATAAATCTGTTGGTAAGCTAACCTCGTTCCCTGCGTATTATCAGCTTTTTGATGCTTACTGATAGCGCCAGATAATATTCTATGGCATCCATCAGTAACGTAAATAAAGCCTGGAATACACGGGCACGAGGCTGGTTCAAGGCAAACTTCAAAATCCGTAAATGTAAAAAATCTTTAAAGCACCGAACGCTATATTGCCGTGTCTTAGTGAATACGGGCTAAGTTAACTAGACTAGTTATCTAGCACCCAGATGGTGAAATTTTCATCCGACACGCTAAAGCTCTGAAGGTCGGGAAATTTTTCAACGGTATATTGGTCTGCTCCTTTAGAGCTTTAGCGTGGGCGGCCGCCAATACGCCTCGGAATATCAGATAACTAGACTAGTATCCTTTCAGGTTGAGACGAGGAAAAAGGATACGTCAATCACTAGAAAACAAATTGGACAAGATTGACGAGCCGATTGCAGACTTGAATCTGTATCACAGGACAACATTAAAGATTCGTTCAACAAAGAAGACGAACATCGATTATGGTCGTGACAGAGATGTGGATGTAGAGGGTGTCAATGATTATTTGATGTGGCATGAAAACTTTCAAAAGAAACAAACACTTCCTTTCTTCCCAAGGTAGAGAGTACTTTTTTTTTTTTCTTTTTACGTTTATCCTGCCAGAAAAGAATCTCTGGCTTCTTACACCCCTGTATCACAGGCAAACTGGGACCGTTTTCCTTGTGCAAAAAAGTGACCTTCGGTAAAAGAAGCTATTTCCTGAAAGTGGTAAGGTAACAAAAGTATTTTTACAATGTAGATGAAGTTTTCTAGATATTTTTCTAACCAAGGACGGGTTTTTGCCCCAATATCCCGGCTAGGAGAGGGTCAAATCGAGTCTGTGAAATTAGAATTAAATTTTCGAGTACTTTCTTGGGTTCTTCAAAATATACACGATATATCTTCGAGACCCGTCATACACCAAGTTCCCTTAAACACAAACTAACAACATTAAAGACTTTTTTTGAAACAGAATAAGAAGGTATTCTTCATTAAGTTGTAATCAAAATGAAATCAATCTTATGAAATCTCACTACTTTTAAAATTTAGGCAAAGAAGTTGCAAGATTCCTGCAACCAACATCGCATTCGTCAAAACACATTACACAGGTAGTAATGTCATCACCAACATTCTAAATCGATATGGAGATCTAAACAATCTGAACATGGCATTACCTAGTGATGGTAGATCCACATTCTACTGGCCTAAGAGATTTCAATGGAAATACATAGATATTACATTGCTGAACGGTTCTCTACCTAACATAGTGGCGAACCATGCACGATATAATAATGATATTATGGATAATATATTATATCCTGGCTCGGTGTATATTACCATACTACGCGATCCGGCGAGTCAACTTGAGACGACGTTTAATAATTTGAATTTTGGAAGTTTGTTGGAGATTTGGAACACAACGTCACCTTTGAAAGCCTTCATTGACAATCCAAAGTTTTATATTCAGAGAGTCATCAAAAGGAAAAGATTTAAGGTAAGTAGCTATGTTTGATTTTCATATTCTTTTAGAATGGACCCATAACAGTAAGGGGAGCCAATGCTTTGACAACAATTTCCAGGGTTGAATTTTTTTTAGCTCATTCAATAGAAGAATGTATTTAGTAACTTTTTTGAGAGCCAAAAATACCCAGCAAAAATCTAAGTCTCTAGGAATGGTTGTATAGAGAAAAGTGTGTAAAAAATAAATTTTTCGATTTTCGAAAGCTAATTTCACCATGAAGGAATATACCATATGCTAGAGCATAAAATATTGAGCAAAAAAGTCTCTTACTGGAATATTAAACGAAATACAGTCATTTAAATCTCAAAATTCTGCCAGGTTAAGTGCACTCTAGCGTCAAACTTAACAACTCATACTCAAACTGTGTAAGTTTTAACACTAAAAAATTTGTTTCTTTTCGATTTCATAGGATACCCTCAATCTCATCAAAAACGGACAATTTTTCGACCTCGGACTGTCTACAACAGACTATCATCGTAACAATGTCATACACCAAGCAATACAAGAGTTGTACGATAAGTTCACTTTGGTTTTAATTTACGAGCATCTGGATGAAAGCTTGATCCTTATGAAGAGAAAGTTTTGTTGGCAGTTAGACGACATTGTATACCTGAAGTTCCATTACACTAATGAAAATACTTGGAATGACCATGAAATGAGTGAAGATTTAAAAAACAAGGTTCGAAAATGGAATCAAGCAGATATGAAATTATACAGATTTTTCAATGATACTTTATGGACACAAATCGGTTATGAAGGGAAAGACTTTTGGAAAGATTTTACCGAATTCAAGCAACTGCAATTGAACATTGAAAAAGAGTGTTTGAGTAAAAATAAACACGAATCTAAGAAGTCCAAAATGACAAAGCGGTTTTTGAAAGCGTTCCAAGGCGATCAATTATTTGGTTCCGGGGAGGACGAAATTGAAAGACCAACCACTACTCCAGCTTTACCATATCTTTTACTTAAACTTCTCGGCAAAAAGAAACAAGATAAAACCTTGGGACGCCTTTTACACGATGTTGAATCTCATGAAACAGAACTTGAAGATGAATATATAGATTCCAGTTCCGGATCTTCACAAACTGACACGAATGAGCATGTCATTGTCAATAAAGGGGTTTCGAGCTGGAATGAACATTTCTGTGGCAAATTACTCTCCGACGAGGATCAGTATTTAGACTATTTCAGAAGGAGACATGCATATACAAAATCCTTCATTAAACACCATCAAACAGATTTGAAAAATACTACCATTACAAATTCAACTACCACAAATTGATTTTTATTTTTTTATATAGCGAAACAAATGTATTTTTTATAGATATTAGCTGAACTTATTTCTGATCAAAAATCAAAATATTTTTTCGTTACAAAAGATGATCTAAAGAATGTGGAGGATAACGAGGTTGTCCTCCATTAAATCTGATAATCGTGAGTAATCCCGACCTCGTTTATCAAGTTTTCTAAAGAGCATATAGCAGTGTTGCAAAAAATTTGTGAGTAGGGTTGGAAATCTTAAGATCGGAGGGTCGTTTGAACAAAAGCAAAACTGAAATGGTGTATTGGTATTTCAACCTGTTTCAACGTCTCCAAACGGAAAAGTTGCAACACTGGTAACGTAAAAAAGTTTTTAAAACAAACTAAAAGAATACCTTTTGATATCTCTTTCTCCCATCAAGTCATCATGACCATTATCTCCTATCAATAGTTCATCAGCCTAGTTGTTAACATCATTGACACGTTTCCTGAGAGAATGTTTGCCGATTAGAAGATGAGACTTTGTAGTGTCAACGACTGGGTCATCGAGATCATTCAGGTCCTCGGAAAACTCCATAAGTGAATCTAAAGAAATGAATATGTTTTATCATTATTTTATCATATCATTCAGTCAGAGCAGACGGTTCATACAAATAAACAAGAGCCGCAAAGATGCGGATAAATATTTCCTTTACAAATGATAAAATAATTGATGTACTCAAAAGACTTCAAAGTGCTTTAAATCTCAGATAACAGCAAGCCCCTAAGAATTTCAAAATTCTATTTATGTAATTGCCAGTATTTACAGGATTATTCATAAGATGACTGTAGGTTCAAACCTACGGATCACAGAATATATCCAAGCTGTACCCAACTGAAAACAACAATGCAGTAATCAAATTGGCTGAAACTTTAAGTTGCGTTAAAGGTGGACTTTAGTTGGATTTTAGTATTATACTAACCGTCACTTAGACTAGAGTCTACTTCTGGCTGAACTTTGCATTTTGATAATTTGTTATGACGCTGAGTCCAGTAAAGTACACTAGTAGCATTTGGCGAGGTCGCCATTTTGAAAAAGAATGTTCAAAATCCAAATAACAAAAAAACTACTTGGAGCTGAAAGATGTAATCAAAAATGAGAAACAAACATCAATAACAGATTTGCAATCTCTTATTCTCAAATAAAAACATTGCTTTGTACTGTTTTTACATTCCAAAAACAATAAAAATCTGGCGAGTCGCGCCATCCAGTCTATTAAAAAGCTTTAAGTGGACCCCAGGCTAGCCGTCACTCGGTGTCGCACCCACCGAGTAGAGTGTTGTTGAACACATCAAAAGCCCTTGGGATAGTGCATAATTTAATAATTATAATTTCCCAGTGATTTTTTCTGAGGTCACATCTTGGGGCAAGTGGGTCACATCTTAGGGCAGCTTTTTGGGGTCACATCTTGGGGCAATCGGGTCATATCTTGGGGCAGGGTTTCACATCTTAGGGCAGGGGTCACATCACATCTTGGGGCTGTACAGCTGATTTCCAGAAATATATAGCAATATAGGGCAAATATCTAAAATGAAAGAATGACAAAAAGGAGAATATTTTACATTAAGAAAACGAAAGGAAATTTATATATATTTTCAAAATGAGATGAAGTATTTTGCATTATTTATACTTTCATATATAAAATATTGGGAAAAAGGTAAAACTTAAAGTAACCTTTGGAGTTAAATTTTTTGGAAAACATGCCAAAAAGTAAAAAACTTTCAAAACAGCGAAACAATTTCATAATTTCCAACAGAATACAAAAAAAATAATCTCATTTTTAGGTACTGGGAAACATTTTCATAATCTGAAAGAATGTCGATAGGAAAAAATTCCTCTAACAGAAGCCATTTTATGATTTCCAAAAGCATGCTGCAAAAGCAAACAATGGTACCGTGAGTGGTCCTAAATTCGACAGCGCTGCCTAAATCCGATGGGGTCTTTCAAAGATACAAACTAAAATAAAAACAAACCTTTCGCTGTGACGCAACGAAGATACCAAAGTGTCAACTAAACTAAGAGATTTGATATATTGAACCAATCAAACCAAATAACAATAATTGCTTCTTATACAAAACATAATTTTTTATTGCAATATGTACAACGTCATAAATGACAACAATAGTAACAGCATCATAAAAACGTAAAAAGTAATTATTTTTACAACTCCCACTTTTTTGATCACATTAATTGCCATCTTGTGACATAAAATAGTCATCTTGTTAGATGTTTTTTGTTTCAAGAGTTCTTGCAATAGTTTATCGTTCAACTTGGAGAGGGAATGTTCGTAAACATAGAATTTTTAACAGTCATTTGGGGGGGGGGTCGGAATTAGGCAGGGCTGTCAGATTTAGGACCACTCACGGTACATACTTGGAAACAATCATAATTTCCAAAAAATCGTCAGAAAAGAAAAAAAGTTGTCATGTCAGGAAATCACTTGAGTTTTCTTCATTTTTTAAATGCATGGTGGAGGAAAATGTCAAGTTTCCCACGTTTTGAATGCACCTGTAAGAAAATCTCCAAATTTATCACAAAAGTTTCCACGTTTTAAATGCACATAAGAAAATCTCTAAATTCAATTGTTTACATCCATATTCAATGCAATAAACATTTTCTCAGCAGTTAACATTCTTCATATTGCATTGGCCGTGGTGTTCTGTTATCACAGGGTGGGTCAAGCAGTTAGTACAAGACATCATGCCTACTAAGTGATTCTTTGGAGGAAAGAGGCCACACCACCACCCTTTGACAGTTAGTATGAAATATACTAAGTGATTTCAAAGGAAATTCACTAAGGACCACCCCTTAAAACCTATCAAACGAGAGTGTGATATTTACTTTTTGTCAAACCATGTTCCCAAAATTGTTTTGAAACAGTTATTGATTTGGTATGATGAATTAAAATGAATCAAAAATTTTATTTTAACACAACGCTGTACAGCGATATATGTACAAGAGTTTCAAATAACGAAGTACTTCTCAATTGATACAATAATGAAACACCGTAAACCAAAAACATAAACATAATATGTAGCGTTCAATCAAGGCAGATAAAAATACTTTTTCATGATTTATAAAGAACAAGATTACGAACTTTTACAATTTCAAAATCGATGACTTTTTTCTTTTATTTATCAATCTATAGTTAGGGAATTCCCCTGATATAGTGTTTAACTAAAGGGTAATACCAAACAAACTCCAAAGGGGAAGACTTAAATGTCTTAGGTTCTTTGATTTCTCTTATGGAGGGGGATTTCCCTGATTGCTTTTAGTATTTATTTTTAATATTTTTCTAGAAAAGGTAAAAAAGTAGCACTTAGTATTCATTTGTACTAACTGTTTTCCTAGATTTTTTACTTGACACCACCCTAGCAGTCACTTAGTACCATCAAGTACTAACTGATTTTTGAAAATTTTGTAGGTATACCACCACGGTACTAACCGGCATGATGTCTTGTACTAACTGCTTGACCCCCCCCCCTGGTTATCAGCATAAAAAGTTTGAAATTAACCGCAACAGAATTTTCCCCAAAAAGAGTTTTCACTAACTGTCACTAACCAGTTAATTCATTGTTTTAGATAAAAACACCAAGGAAAATTCAATCATTAAGAGCCAGTTTTTTTAAGAGCGGGGCAGGTCCAATAGTTTGAAACTTAGATTTTTTTCATTTTTGGATATGTTGTTAAGTACAATGAACTGAGTAAAATCCCAAAATATTTTGGTCTGAAAATCCATAATGGCGGATTTATGCCAATTTGAAGTTTTTGACATTTTTGGGCATTGCACTTAAAAAGTTTTTTGATATAGAACCATGCTTTCTCAAATCAAAATGAGGAATTGATTTTGGGTGATTCTGAAACTATGGCCAGTAAAATATACAATTTTCCAAAAAAATCAAAATTTTCAAAATGGTAGCTGGGGTTATGACGTCACAAAACACTACAAATTTGATTTTAGGGGTATTTTAGAGCCATCTGACCTGTCCCAGGGGAGTTTCTTACTGCTCAAAATAATATTTTCTGGTAGTTTAGTCCCTGGTCTATCCATTTGAAGTGATTGCAATAAAAAATTCCGGCCCTACTGGCCCCTAGAGGCCCGAAAAGCCATTAAGGTCTCAAAAAAGTACCAACTTTAGCCCAATTTTCCTAGAAATCCCAACATTGTCTGACCTCAAACTCTTCTGTTCCTGAAAGACAACCGCCTGGTCTCTTAGGATCAAAAGAGAAACCTATGTGACCTCTTACCATTAATTTTTTATCTTGATTTAAACATTTTCTTAACATCGCTTGAAAAATGACTAAAATTTGGGATATTTTGGCCCATTGGCAAACTTCAAAGGGGTCTAGGTCACTGAATTTGTTATAATATAAGGGCTATGATGAATCTTTTATATAAAAACAATGAAACTAGGTGAAAAAAGTTGTCAAATGTGCTTTTTTGGGCCAAAAAGGCTTTTTTTTCAATTTTTTGACTAGAGCTGAGGTCATTCTATTGCAGCCAGTAATTGGCAGTTAGAAAGTAAATTTTATCTGAAAATCATGATTCCTCATCACATTCCAGTTAAAGGTTTCTAGGAAAATCAAATATGGTACTCTTCGAAAGCTTAAAGAGGCTGAATTTTCACTCAAAGGCGGCTTCAAACTCCCCTGACCCCCTTAATTTTGTAAAATTGACTTAAAAGTACATTGTTGGCTGAAATTTTTGCCCAAAATGAGTACCCATTGCTACTTGATTCTTGATTTTGTGAAAGCATCGTATAGATAGTTCAAGAATTTATCAGAAGTTGGAACCTTTTCTTTTCTTTTAAAGATTAGGGCTAGCTCAAAGTCAGTTTTAACTGTAAAATCCTAAAAATCTTGACAATGTTGCTCAAAACAACAATTTTTGCTCAAGATTGAAAAGAAAATGAGCCCACTCAGATAATAAAATCTTGGTTTTTGGAAAGTTTCATGGGGATAGTACAAACATTCATCAAGATCTTTACCTCCTGATCTACCATTTAAGGATCAAGTCTGTCAAAATGTGCTTCTAAACTCTTAAATCTTCAAAGGTGAACTTTACCAACCCCATAAAACAATTTTGCCATCAACCTTTCTGCCCTTAAATACTTAGAGATAAGTCCAAAAGTACAAAATATTCCTAAACCTTCCCTTCTCTTTGGATAATTTGAACTTTGGGCTCATTAACTGCATTTAAGAGCAAATAGGCTGATAGCAAAATTGTTTTATGGGGTTGGTAAAGTTCACCTTTGAAGATTTAAGAGTTTAGAAGCACATTTTGACAGACTTGATCCTTAAATGGTAGATCAGGAGGTAAAGATCTTGATGAATGTTTGTACTATCCCCATGAAACTTTCCAAAAACCAAGATTTTATTATCTGAGTGGGCTCATTTTCTGTTCAATCTTGAGCAAAAATTGTTGTTTTGAGCAACATTGTCAAGATTTTTAGGATTTTACAGTTAAAACTGACTTTGAGCTAGCCCTAATCTTTAAAAGAAAAGAAAAGATTCCAACTTCTGATAAATTCTTGAACTATCTATACGATGCTTTCACAAAATCAAGAATCAAGTAGCAATGGGTACTCATTTTGGGCAAAAATTTCAGCCAAAAATGTACTTTTAAGTCAATTTTACAAAATTAAGGGGGTCCAGGGGAGTTTGAAGCCGCCTTTGAGTGAAAATTCAGCCTCTTTAAGCTTTCGAAGAGTACCATATTTGATTTTCCTAGAAACCTTTCTGGAATGTGATGAGGAATCATGATTTTCAGATAAAATTTACTTTCTAACTGCCAATTACTGGCTGCAATAGAATGACCTCAGCTCTAGTCAAAAAATTGAAAAAAAAAGCCTTTTTGGCCCAAAAAAGCACATTTGACAACTTTTTTCACCTAGTTTCATTGTTTTTATATAAAAGATTCATCATAGCCCTTATATTATAACAAATTCAGTGACCTAGACCCCTTTGAAGTTTGCCAATGGGCCAAAATATCCCAAATTTTAGTCATTTTTCAAGCGATGTTAAGAAAATTTTTAAATCAAGATAAAAAATTAATGGTAAGAGGTCACATAGGTTTCTCTTTTGATCCTAAGAGACCAGGCGGTTGTCTTTCAGGAACAGAAGAGTTGGAGGTCAGACAATGTTGGGATTTCTAGGAAAATTAGGCTAAAGTTGGTACTTTTTTGAGACCTTAATGGCTTTTCGGGCCTCTAGGGGCCAGTAGGGCCGGAATTTTTTATTGCAATTACTTCAAATGGATAGACCAGGGACTAAACTACCAGAAAATATTATTTTGAGCAGTAAGAAACTCCCCTGGGACAGGTCAGATGGCTCTAAAATACCCCTAAAATCAAATTTGTAGTGTTTTTGTGACGTCATAACCCCAGCTACCATTTTGAAAATTTTGATTTTTTTGGAAAATTGTATATTTTACTGGCCATAGTTTCAGAATCACCCAAAATCAATTCCTCATTTTGATTTGAGAAAGCATGGTTCTATATCAAAAATCTTTTTAAGTGCAATGCCCAAAAATGTCAAAAACTTCAAATTGGCATAAATCCGCCATTATGGATTTTCAGACCAAAATATTTTGGGATTTTACTCAGTTCATTGTACTTAACAACATATCCAAAAATGAAAAAAATCTAAGTTTCAAACTATTGGAACTGCCCCGAACTGCCCCATTCTTAAAAAAACTGGCTCTTAACCAGTCAATTTTGCTCCATGTTTAAATTTTTAGCTAATTAGTTCATCATCAACCATTGTTGCATTGTCGCATTGGTTGGGTGCAAACTTTTTTTGATGTTGCAAAGTATGTAATTTTTCATTTTATTCACAGTCACTTTCCTTCTTACAATTTATGTAAATATACAAGCAGAATTGAAGTTAGTTTGTTGTGAAAGTTGACAAAAATGTCCTATTTTTGCAAGAGATTGCATCTCTCATTCCAAACCAACAGAATGTAAACGAAACATCAAATCCAGAAAGGAATAATAAGAAAAGTTAATCTTCGACCATTCCTTCTGACAATCGTACAAAAATCATGATCCAATTCAACTCATTAAAGCATAAAAACCAAAGAAAAAAGGAAAAGACCAAAAGTTGTTGTCTATTTTTTGCTGCCATCTTTGTTTTGACGTTTAGAAATAAAGCAGTATGGTTGCCCGATCGGCAAGGAGAGTAGTTTCTCGAAGAAATGACGTCTTCCGCCTCGAAAAAAGAACACCCTACTATTTTTACCGCCGGAGCTTGATTTAAAAAGAGACTCATGTACAAACTCACGAAAATGACTTCTTCTAAACCTTGGAAAAGGAAAATGCGGAGAAAAAACGCCTGTTTTAACAAATATTTCCTTCTCAAAGGAAATATTTAATTATCGGTCATTGTGACATTTACGGGTAGTATCATTAACAATCCATTCAATCCCCATACGAGGAACTGTCTAAGTGCAAATACTGTCTATACTATATAATACGAAAGTCATATTACCTTCCCTCTTAGTTAGTGGTTCTTCACAAGTCATCTCGGACGAATTGATCCAATATAAGAGGCTGTATACCACCACCAGCATTATGATGCCAAGGTACATCAATAAGGGGAACGTTATCACCCAATGTCTAAAGAAAACGGGTGATTTATCAGTTGTACCATGACACTGTTCATCATGATAACTCCTTTTTCCTGCCAAAACCCATAGGAACTTATTGCTATCAACAGCGAAATTTTCAGACGCTACTAGATTGATACGAAAGCTGACCATAAATACAAAAGATGGGATACCTTGCAGGGATGTAAGTGATGCCAACGGTTGCTAGATATTCATCTGGAATCAAAGCCCAAAGAATGTATGCTCCTATGGAAAGTAAAAAAACATCTTTTTTCATCGATCAAAATACTCTAAAATGTGTTCCAAACAGTTGAAGAATACAAAAAAATATTTCACACTAAAGGAACTTTTACTAAAGCTATTGCACTATATTTTGTTTATCTGGTAGAATACCTGGACTGTCTGGTTGAAATGTTGGCACTAAATGACAAATTATGCAGAGTAGATTTAATAACAGGACCTTTATTTGATTTATTGATTAATAAATTCAAGTTGATTATAGATTAATAAAGTCAACATTGTCAATGGGATAAGGGATATTCTTACCATACAAAACATAAGAGACAACATACAAAACAAATCCATAGATTGCTCTAGAAGGTGTTGGGCAGGGATTGTGCTCCAAAACTGGTTGACTTCTGGGTGGGTTATCCATTTCTCAATTCTTTTATCACTTTTATTTATGGTATCTGTAATTAGTGAGTATATACTTATGAAAGTAAAACTTGTTAAAGGGACATAACAGTACTTGCGAAATTTGTAAACAAACTGTATGCAGCGGATACAAAATCAAAAACAAATGTCACATGTCAAAATAAAAAATCAAACCAAATATGGCTAATTTTGATTGTTCAATTGCTTTACAAGTTTGTTTTGGACACGTGATTTTAATTGTTCTCTTTAATGAGACGTGGTTTGCGCAATGTTTACATTTTACTACTTTAATGTCCCTTTAAGGTCTGAGCAATTAAATTAGCGATATCTTATTCTTGAATTTAAAAAAATCATTCAAACGATCAAAGTAACAATTCACACTTTGAAAACTCATAGAAGTACATTTTTCTAAAAATCTTACATTTTAATATGTATTGTTGCTTGTGGATTTGGTTTAGTTAATTCCTACTGAAGCTAGTTTTTCTAATTTAAGGGACAAATTTCTATAATTCTAGATTAATAAACGAGAAACACTGTAATGTAGTTCATATTCAAGCCTATTAAAAATATAGAAGTGAAAGGACAAAAATAAAAGTACGATCAGACTGTCTTCAATTTTAAAAACATTTTAATTTACAATTAGTAGGTCCTAAACATAAAATTGAATACATAAAAAATAATTTCTTTAGGAGCTTGCTTTCTTGTACATTTGGAATCGAGCAGCAATGAATGGGATGGCAAATCCAAGACCCAAATATGATGAGATCACAAATAATAATCGTGTCTTGTTTTTGGTTTGGAAAGGCATGTTCTGTGAGAGAGTGGAGATAAAAAGTAAAATAACGTTTTCAAGGAAAATGATAATGGGTCAAGCTTGGAAAGAGTTTCCTCATCTTAATAAGTATGACACTAGTTCAAACTGTTGTTGACCCTAAAAAATCACCCTTGTCACTTTTTGAGACATTCTAAAAAGGTTTTCAAAAATGCTTGGTTGTGACTTTACCAGACGTTACGAAAGTTTTTTTATGGGTCCACTATATAAAAAAATCTATTAATTAACCACAGGTTATGAATTTGTAAAGTGTCTAAAATAAGACAAATAGTAAAAAACAAAAACAAAAAAGATACATACAGTTCCAGGGGCATTTTCTTCACCTCTGATAAGAGCATTTCTGGCGCGTCCACGGACAGCAGTTCTTCCAAATAGTGAGACTGTTCTTCCAATCATTTTGCTTAAAGACAGACTGTTTTATTTATGCCTATAAAATAATGAAATAACAGGCATTATTCATAAAACTTCATTAGAAACACTAAAAGAAAAAAAAAAATATCAGATACCAAAAAACATGAAATTCACTGTACCGAGGTGCAAACATTGGATTAGCAAGACAGAATAGCATGATGTAGGAGCAAATCAAAACGAGATTGACTTGAATTGATTTACAAAATTTTATGGAGTACAACAATATTGTAAAAGCGCTGTCACTTAAAGTCTTTACGGCGTTTGTATGAAAACCACGCGCAGGCGTTTTGGATGGGAAATAAGTGGTTTCATTTCCCATCCAAGATTCTCGACTCTCCCTTTGGGCTAGAACTCAATGAATACCCAGCCTTCTAATTTGTTAAAAAAATTGGTACCCCTTTTATACATTTGTATACCTCTTCGGGTAGCTTATTCTCACATATCGGGATTCACTGACATAGAATGCAACCCCCTGGCTCTTAGGGGGGGGGTTAGAACCTAAAGTTCTGGCTGGGGGCTCTTTTTCCCTAAGATCAAGGGGGGCTAATTACTCAGGGGGGCTATTTGTTTAGGTCTGTTGACTGGGGGCTAACCTAACAACTTTTTCCAAGAACTAAGAAATTTTTCTTTGTACATTTTGGCATTTTGGATATGCAAAATGAAGACCTTGCATTGTTTAAAATTTTTTCCATTCTAACATTTTTGTTTTTTTGTATTGTGGTGTGTGCGTGCGGTTTGTTTATTGAAATGAATGACAAATAAAGAACGCAGCTATTTTCATGTGGTGTTCACAATTTTCTTAAGTTAGAAATTGTCTTCTACTCACTTTTTTCAAAAAAACTGTTTACTTTTCTTATAAAATTTTATTTTTTATAGAAGGAAAATTTTCCTCTAGCTATACAAGGCCAATAAATTTGTTGGGAACTTCATGTTCTATGGAAAATTTTCGGTATTATACTTCTCTTCTGTGTTATAGATGAACAATAAAGAAACTCAGAAAAGTAATAAGCCAAAGCGTGGATCTGTGAAGGGTTTCGATGGCATTCTCTGAGATTTGACAGCTAATCGTCTTGCTGCATTGACGAAAAACAAAGTTTATTTTGCTAGCTTTTTAATAAGCTTTTTGATAGTTCTAGTTTTTAAATTCTGAAGAGTTCAGATTTTTAAGAGCCACATTCTCTAAGAACCAGGTGGTTTTGGACAATTTTGTTAGTATGAAATTTTGTTAGTATGAAATTTTGTTTGCCTTCATTTTTGGATATTTGGTAGACAATAGTGAAAAACTCAGAATCCCAAAATTTTGGGTCCCAAAAATCCATAATGGCGGCTTGAGGGCTAGTTAAAATTTTGGACTTTTTTTGCCAAGTGTGAAAGTCTGATTTTGAGAGGAAATATTTCAAGTTGCAACTAAGGTCACATGGGTTTCTTTTGATTTTCTGAAAGTACTCACAGTAAAGTGTCAAAAAGTCCAAAAAAACCCATGTGACCTTAATCGCATTTTTCATAATGGCGGCCTAGATATGGAAAAAAACTCACTTTTTAACAAATTTAAGCCTCGATTATTCAGCCTTGGAGCATACTAGGAATTTTATTTTTGGCAAAAAGTGTTCACTAACTAACAAAGATCAAATGTTGAAAATTTGAAGTATTTCACTCAACCTGGCTTGGCTCTACAGGCTCTACAAGAAGGTGCAAATCTCAAAAATTGCGATATTTGCCTCGATTATTCAAGAGTTGCGACTAATTTTGGGAAAAACTGTTAATTGTTCCTGGTAGAGAAAGTTGCCTAGTTTCAGGAACAAAAATAATGCCCATGTGATCTATAAGCAGATTTGAGAAAAATTAAGCCAAAAATTTCTTTAAGTGTGATTTTTCTAGGCTAGCGAGACAAAAATAAGGCCCTGGTTACACCAGAAAACGTTTTAAGGTTTTGAAAATCATTGAAAAGTATTATTTTCCACCCCAGGAATGAAAAAAATCCAAATTTCTAATCACTGTGTAAGCCTGGAATTGTCAGTACCCTCTGGAAATCCCTTGTAAAGTAACTAAATTTTCGATAATTATGGGGGGTCTGTTGTTGATATAGCAAATTTTCAGGGACTTTAATCAAATATTTGAACAAAAGGAATAGCTGGAAATGATTTTCTGAGGAACCTCACCAATATCTCTCAAGATTTCTCTTAAATGTAACAAGTCTTACAAATCAGTATCTGTTTCCTGGGTAACTGAAGGTTGTTTTAAACTTGAGATTTTGTAGATTTTTGGCTACATGACGTTTTCTTAGTATTTGTAGATGGCAAAATGGAAATTTTGGGGTTCAGTAAATATCTGATTTTCAATTATCTGTCAGTATACCATGCAAACTTTAGAAAAAAATCAACAACATGGGTCAAAATCACTTCTAATCAGCTCACAGGACTCATCCAAATTGGACTTAACTCTATGAAATAAAGAGCCCTATAAAGACTAAGTCCTAGCAATCTAAGCCAATATTCAGATCCTACTATGAGAAGATTGTTTCAGGTTTTAGGTCTGGATCTTTGATATTTCAATACTTTTCCAGGCTATTATTGAGAAGTTTAGGAAAGACTTCAGGTGTTCAATTCCTACATTGATTTTGATTCAGGGTCTTATCATATTCAACTCATCGATTTGCAGCATTCATTTTAATGATCTTAAGTGTGTTTTGAAATGAAAATATTTGTAAAACAGAGAATAGTAGATAGGTACTTCTCAATCTTTTAAATCATAGCCTGGAATAGTATTGAAATATCAAAGATCCAGACCTAAAACCTATAACAATCTTCTCATAGTAGGATCTGAATATTGGCTTAGATTGCTAGGACTTAGTTTTTATAGGGCTCTTTGCTTCATAGAGTTAAGTTCAATTTGGATGAGTCCTGTGAGCTGATTAGAAGTGATTCTGACCCATGTTGTTGATTTTTTTCTAAAGTTTCCATGGTATACTGACATATTATTGAAAATCAGATATTTACTGAACCCCAAAATTTCCATTTTGCCATCTACAAATACTAAGAAAACCTCATGTAGCCAAAAATCTACAAAATCTCAAGTTTAAAACAACCTTCAGTTACCCAGGAAACAGATACTGATTTGTAAGACTTGTTACATTTAAGAGAAATCTTGAGAGATATTGGTGAGGTTCCTCAGAAAATCATTTCCAGCTATTCCTTTTGTTCAAATATTTGATTAATGTCCCTGAAAATTTGCTATATCAACAACAGACCCCCCATAATTATCGAAAATCCAGTTACTTTACAAGGGATTTACAGAGGGTACTGACAATTCCAGGCTTACACAATGATTAGAAATTTGGATTTTTTTCATTCCTGGGGTGGAAAATAATACTTTTCAATGATTTTCAAAACCTTAAAACGTTTTCTGGTGTAACCAGGGCCTTATTTTTGTCTTGCCAGCCTAGAAAAATCACACTTAAAAAAATTTTTGGCTTAATTTTTCTCAAATCTGCTTATAGATCACATGGGTATTATTTTTGTTCCTGAAACTAGGCAACTTTCTCTACCAGGAACAATTAACAGTTTTTCCCAACATTAGTCACAACTCTTGAATAATCGAGGCAAATATCGCAATTTTTGAGATTTGCACCTTCTTGTAGAGCCTGTAGAGCCCAGCCAGGTTGAGTGAAATACTTCAAATTTTCAACATTTGATCTTTGTTAGTTGGTGAACACTTTTTGCCAAAAATAAAATTCCTAGAATGCTCCAAGGCTGAATAATTGAGGCTTAAATTTGTTAAAAAGTGAGTTTTTTTCCATATCTAGGCTGCCATTATGAAAAATGCGATTAAGGTCACATGGGTTTTTTTGGATTTTTTGACACTTTACTGTGAGTACTTTCAGGAAATCAAAATAAACCCATGTGACCTTAGTTGCAACTTGAAATATTTCCTCTCCAGGGATCGAATTAGCGTATCGCATTTCGCAATTCGCGATGCGTTTTTGGATTACTTACAAGCTAAAAATTGAAAATTGATCCATTTTAGGATGCAAAATCATGCTTATCAAAAAATTGCGATGCACTTTCTATCCCTTATTTCGATGCCTGCTCTCAAAGTCAGACTTTTACACTTGGCAAAAAAAGTCCAAAATTTCAACTTGCCCTCAAGCGGCCATTATGGATTTTTGGGACCCAAAATAAGCATAAATTAATATTTTTTTTTGTATTTTGGTAGGGGGGCTGTCTATTTCGAATTTTGGTGGGGGCTAAATCTCAGGGGGGGGGTGAACCTTCAGGGGGGGCTTCAACCCCTCTGCACTCTATGACTGAGGAAACAAGACGCTAATTATAACCTCGAATAAGGACAAAACGATGATTTTTGGCACTGCAACCCAGCCGGCAAAAAAACGTTTAAAAAACGTTTAAAAAACGTTTTTCACAACGTTTGGAAAACGTTTTTTTCAGGTTGTATTTGTCGCACTTTACAACGTTTTTTCACAACGTCAAAAAAACGTTTTTCAAACGTTTATAGATTACGTTTTTGCAAGGCGTTTGAAAAACGTTGTTTCTACGTTTTCTTCTAGCCACTTGAAAAACGTCTTTTTGGAACGAATTATGGACGTCTCTATGACGTTTCCGAGACGTCTTAATTTTATTAATTTCGGTATGGTACGTTTCTGAGACGACTTAAAAACGTCTTGAAAAGTTATTTTAGATTAGTTTTAACACGTCTCTAAGACGTTCTTTGCCAAAATAATTCCTATTCATTGCACTATTATGAGAAAGACCGTACACACATTTGAATTTTCTTTGAATGCTCTTTTCTATATAATTTTCTGGGTATGAAAATCTACAATCAGTATTAATTAAACGTAATGAAATCAAAAATTTGATGTTCTTTCTCTTCCGTCCTTCCTTTCTGGCATCTTTGTGATAATCATTCCAAACGTTTCCAGTATGATTGCTATTTGAAGTGTTAAAAAACGATATCTAGATTGCGATTTCTTTGTTCTCCTTCACACATTTGCGATCCTGAAAAAATAAAAGACGAATAGTAAATTTGATGTTTAAAGATTTTTTAGCTGCGGTTGCGACGTTGAAAACTATCTTTTCTTTCCAAGGGAAAAAGAATGCTCTAGAAGGATAAAGAAAAAACTTCTTATATTAAATTTCATGGCCAAACTTTATGTTTCACGAAATGTATTCTACCAAGGACTTTGCTAAATTATTGTCGTTGAGACATGGGTGTTTCCAAGTCAAATTTCAGAAGTTTGAAGTACCAAGCTCACTCAGTGATGCAGGGGTATTAACAAGAAATTAGCATAGTTTTGGAAAGATATCATTAAAGTCTTGTTACATTTCACCTACCTTTACTAGCATATTTTCGGTACTTTCTGCTGGCGAACACACAAAGTCAGCTGAGGATAGTTGCAATAAGGAAACCAATAATACACTCCAGCTTGAATCTGAGGGAAAAGAAGTTAAAATAAAAAGTTTTAACATAAAGTTTACTGAAGATTATGTAATTCTTCCAAGGTTTGCTCTCAAACATAAATATCATCAGAAATTGAAACCTGAAATAAGCTACACCGATAAAGCTTCTAAGAATTAAGTTAAATATCAAAAGCATTTTCAGTTTAATGTAAACTACTTACATTATCTAGTTGATTTTTGTAAGAGAACCAGTTTCTTCCAGTCTTCGTGCATGAAACATCCAACTTTTACAGAACCTTTACGTTTTACTTTGCTGTTTGATTTTTGTTTTGAACTACAAGTGATTTCGAATTCGAACGTTTGAACGTTCGAACGTTCGAAAGCTGTCCAGAAAAGAAGCCATTCCATTGTTAATTCGGCGGACGATGGGGGGGGGCGAGTAGAGTAGATGGGACGGGGGCGGGTGCGTGGTTTGTAATTTGGAAAGGGCGTGACGGAGAGAATTTCACAAGTTTCTATTCTACGGGTGGGCGATCTTACGAGGTATTCAAACAGGGAGTGGGCGTTTTATTAAAATATATTTAACACTTAAAGAGAAGTCAATAAAGTAAAAGAGGAAAAGATATATCGAATATCTCTCCTATATCTCAGAGCAGGTAGGTAAAGTCTCAGAAACTTTCTTGGGATAAAAGCTGAGAGTCGATGAGGTTATATTTATATATTTCAAATAGAAATCCTGGGCACTACACTTTCGTCTCAAAAAAACGTTTTATAAACGTTTAAAAAACGTTGATCAAAATCACGTTTAAATCAAGTTTAGAAAAAACGTTTCTTAAACGTTGTTAGCAAAACCTTTGAAAAACGTTTGGATTGTAACGTTTCAACAACGTTCTATAAACGTTATGAAAAAACGCGTTTTCTCTACAACGTTGAAAAAACGTTTTTAAAACGTTTTTTGGCAACGCGTTTTTTCACAACGTAATCTAAACCTAAAAAAAACGTTTTGAAAACGTTGTGTGCCGGCTGGGAAGCGATCATATAGTCTGTACACAAACCCGATTTCCATGGATAATTTCAAAATTCATTGTCGTACTACCTTAGGGGAAGAAATTTTCACGGAACAAATTTTCAACAAACAAGTTTTTTGGCAAATCCGCGAAATTAAATTCCGCGAAACACGACTATTTTCAGGATTTAAAAAAAATCACCCGAAAATTGGTATTTTTAGGGCAAAATAGGCCATATTATGAACAGAAAATTCTCTCAACCGCGAAATTAAATTCCCGCAAAACTTCAGAATTTTGAGCTGTGAACCACAAAATTAAATTCCGCGAAAATTTCTTCCCTTAAAGTACGCTACGATATTATCGTGAGATACACTCTGGTACACAGAATAGCGATCATACATACAGAAAATTAGCACAATCGATCGCAATCGATCTTAATCGATAACAATCGAATTCAATCGATGACTAAGGCAGATCTCTGGAAATTGTTTGGTTCCCGTCATCCGACTGAACCTGATTTTTACTCTGAAGTTAGAGTCGGAGACCCCTTTCGCCACTTCTGGATTCCTAATTGTCAACCTCTGCGTGCTCAGTGTTTACAAGTTTTCAAATCGAAATAGCGAGCGCGGCGCGCCAGCGGAAAGTGAACCAAAAACCAGTTTATCCATGATTTCCCGATTTTTTAACCCGATTTCATAATTCGGACCTTCGTGGAAGCAGACCACGCTCGCGAAGCATCACTTTCTAAAAAACAAGATGTTGCATGATGATTATGGGGCTCGCAATCAATGAACAAAGATAGTATGTATGTAAAAAAAAATATTTTCGACCGACCGACCGACCGACCGACCGACCCACTTTGTAAAGTCGAAATGACGGGAACCAAGCAATTTCTAGAGAACCGCCTAATAATCAATAATAATCGAATTTAAACGATGAAAATCGATACCAATCGATAATAAAATTTTATCTTCCTATCGATTGGCCATCGATTAGTAATCGATCGATCATCGATTACGAACGACTTTTATCGATTGACATCAATTAAATCGACAATCGATGTTATCGATTGGGTACGCCTGGTACAAAGTGGAATGCAAGGGAGATTTTGGAGATTTTTAGCAAAAATATAAGTATAGTCTAATTGAATAAGTTATGATGCATAAAAAAACTCTACCACAGAAGTTCAGAAAATTCTAATAGTGTAAAGCCCTACATCTAAACTAGACTGAACCAAAACAATTGACCTGGAAAACCTAAAATTTTACCTCCATGCGACCGCCATCTTGATTTTAGGGTTCCAATTTAGTACCCAGTCTGTTGTCCAATTTATCATTTCCTGATAAAATTTTAAAGGAGACTGAGTCGGGAACAGGCTACCATTTTGAATTTTCTCGATGTTTTCAATACTTTCCATCTAAATCATTTGAAAATTTATTGGGTAATCGAGACCACACGAGGTCAAAACATTCCAAAACAACATGTCTTCCGAACTGGAATAAAAGCTGACAAGAAATTGGTAAAACTTGGCCAAAACATTGCTTGAAATGGCTAGTTCCAGACGCAGAAGTGCTAGGATCCAGCAGAAAATTGTCGACTCAGAGACCAGCGATATAAATACCACAGATGACGAGTCTACATCACTAGTTTCAGATAAAAAAAGAACCCCACGAAGAAAGTCAAAATCAACTCCTTCGAAAAGCACCAAAAATATATCGCATCAAGTTGAAAACATCCCACCTACGGTTATCGAGCTAGCTGAAGAAGAAACCGAGTCAACCGAAATTGTTGAGGAGATAGAAGAGTCTAAGTCTACGAAAAAGACTAGAAGAAGGAAAAAGATTAACTGTGTTTCAGATGACCCCGCCCTAGAAGAATCCAAAGACGTAAGTCCTATCCAGTCAATCACAATAGACTCAGAAGAAAGTGAAAAAGATAAACCATTAGAAAAACTTGGAGAAAGGAATACTGAAAATCAAGAATTTTTAAAACCCTTGCAATCTGAAGAGACTAACTTTATTAAACTTGTTTCGTCATCTGATGAGGAAAATAAAGATGACAACGATGAAGATACTTTGGGTGAGCAGAAGAATAATTCCATAAGTGATAATGAAGTTGTGACAGAAGCTGCTAATGTGCCAGAAAATGAAAAATCTGATGAAATCATAAAGGAAGACATCCAAGTCAAAAGGATACCAAGATTCAAAGTTGACTTGAAGAAATATGAATCCAACTTTCAATCCTCTAACCCATTATCAAAGCTGGGCTGGGAATTGAAAAATAGTGCACCTTTCAGAGACCATTTGAGACGAATGAAAAAAAAGGAGCCTGAAGTGAATGATGTCTGTGGTTTGCACGGTGTGCAGCTTTCTGAGACAGAGAAAGAGCCTAAGATTGAATCTAAGTTAAAATTACAAAGTCTGAAATCAAATTTAAAATCATCAGCTGATAAAGAAGTTGAAAAATTAATGAAACAATCTGCTTTGCCTGTAGATATGGAGAAAGAAAAGAACTGTCCAGTCTTCAACAAATCCAAACTTGCAAAAAATAAGGAAATCAAAAAGAACACTAAAGAGACAGCTGGTCCTGGCTGGTATAATCTACCAAAAACTGAATTGACTGATGAAGTGAAACGGGATCTACAAGTGATCAAAATGAGAAGTACTCTTGACAGTAAACAACATTACAAAAGGAGTGATTCCAAAAAGTTTCCTAAATTCTTTCAAATGGGAACAATCGTTGAAGGGTCACATGAGTTCTATTCAAGTCGAATGTCTAAGAAGGATAGAAAACGTACAATGGTTGATGAATTGTTGGCTGATGCTGAATTCCGAAAGAAAAATAAGAGAAGGATGATTGAATATGAATTGAAGAAAGGTGCAGGTGGAAAGAACTATCACAAAAAGAAAATGCAAAAGAGGAAATCAAATAAATAAGCTTCAGAACTTTGATAGGGTTTTATTTTTTGTAATGGTTTTTAGTGAATTTTCTTTTTAGTATCAAATTGTTTTAAAATCGTAAAAGTATTGTCGTCTGCATCTAATTTGAATCCCATCATTTTATCAATATCCCCTAAAAATTGATCAATTTTTTTCATCTTTTCATTTTTCAAAAGTATTAATATATTTGAATACATGTTTTTTTTATAAGCATTACGCTTATAAACATACCGGGTGCAGCAGAAAAAACTTTGGACGTTTGGCGAGCCACTGAGGCCGAACAAAGTCTTGTTTAGACTCAAAACCACTTTTATTAGAAAGAGGACATGCTAACTTAAATTTTGCGGTATAACTTTTTAAGTTTGGTCAAGTAGTTGTCAAGTTATAAGCTTTTGAAGTTAAAATTCACTTTTCGAAAAGTGTGAAAAACACGTAATAAAAGGGTATTAAATTAAGCATCTTTAAGCGTTTTCGATAAGAATTTTTTTCAAATATTTCTAAAAACTGACTATTTACTAAAAACTGACTATGTTGTAAACGAAAACTGCTTTTAAAAGTATTTTAACAATTAATTATGTCGTAAAAGTCGTTAGATAAGTCAAATACTGAGCTATTTTTTCATTATTTGCATAAATTTAATACACCTTTTTTTACGTGTTTTTTACACTTTTCGAAAAGTGAATTTTGACTTCAAAAGTTTATAACTTAACAACTACTTGACCAAACTTAAAAAGTTATACCGCAAAATTTAAATTAGCATGTCCTCTTTCTAATAAAAGTGGTTTTGAGTCTAAACAAGACTTTGTTCGGCCTCAGTGGCTCACCAAACGTCCAATGTTTTTTCTGCTGCACCCGGTATCTAGGCTCATAAATGGCAAAAATTTAAGCATATGCATATGCTAAACATTACTTTGAGCCTTCATTTTCAGAATTTGTTTGTTTTTGGCTGGATTTTCGAAATTTCTCTAAAATTTTGCTTAGGATACAAGCATCCCTCAAAGCATTTTTCAGCTTTGTAAATCTCTCGATCTAAGCAATTCCGAGCCAGCTTTTGGATTTTTGTATGCTTATAAAAAACATGTATTCTCATTGTGAATACACGCTCGATTTTTCATTTGCTACATGTTTTTTTTTTTATAAGCAAGTGTATGCCCCTTGGTCAGGCTCGTGTATGCTTAAGTTCTCAAAGCATCCAGGCATAGTTTATGCTTATTACATGCTTAAGAATTATGCTTATGATTCACCCCGAGCCAAGTTTTTTAATGAAATTTCAGAAATTTTGTAAAAAATTTGTTCAAATTTTGGGAGCAGTGGAATGTAGCTAGCCGTGGAATGTCTTATTTTTTACTTGGCCTCTACCAAACCAGATAAAAATGAAACAAAAACAGATAAAAATGACCACTTAAAAAATATTTTAGGCTGACATATATGCTCTTGTTATGCTTAGGAATTCTGCAAATCTGAGCCTTCATATGCTTATAAGCGTTATGCTTATAAAAAAAAAACATGTAGTCCTTGACCAGTCATCACATTTTTTTTCATCATGTTTTTTGAGATGCCTTGGAGTTTTTACAAGATACTTCACTAATTGGTCATTTAAAGTGATAGAGATGACGTGTTCTTTAGAAAAAGTAATAAGATTCTTTAGTTTTTTCTGATTTTTGGCACAAAGATGCAAAATGGCAATGCCCAAAGCAAAATGTGACGGAGCCCTATTTTTCGAGAAAAAAAAATTTCCGGCCGGAGAAACTGTTTTTTTGGCATTTTCTTGAGATTTCATCATCAGTTTTTTCTGATTTTTTGCACAAAGATGCGTATTAGCAATGCCCAAAACATGGTCGAGTCCGATTTTTGAGGAAAATTCTTGTCCGGCCGAAAATGCCGGAAATATGCCGGAAATCGCCGTTTTTGCAGATTTTCATCTGACTTTTTCCTTATATTTCATTGTTTTTTCATACAAAAACAATATTAATAGCAATGCCCACCATGAAGCATGGTTCAATTGTAAATAAAACTGATTTTTTAAGCCGGAACTTACTAAAAATCGCCGGAACAGCCGATTTTCGCCGGAAAACGGTATTTCTTGAATTTCTCGAGCTGTACTTTATATTTTTTCATGAAATTTTGCACACTGATGCAAAACGTCAATACCTAAAATGTGACAGAGCCCGATTGTCGAAAAACATATTTTTCCTGCCGAAAATGCCGGAAAAACTGGTTTTTAGGCATTTTCTTGAGATTTCATCATTAGTTTTTTCTGATTTTTTGCACAAAGATGCGTATTAGCAATGCCCAAAATATGGCTGACTCCGAATTTTGAGAAAAATTTTTTCCCGGTCGATAATGCCGGAAATATTCCGGAAATCATCGTTGTTGCAGATTTTTCCTTGTTTCTAGTTTTTTCCACATAAAATATTGTTGATAGCAATTAATTCCCAATATTTTTTTAAAAATTGCCGGATGAGCAGCCGATTTCCAAGTCTTACTCAATATTTCATTTATGTATTTTTGCTCTATTCTTTCGCTCGCTCTTTCATTCGTTTACATTACACGTCCGTTTGTTCGTTCGTTCGATCACTCATTTTTTCGCTTAGCTTTTCCATTAATGTCTATGTTTCTCTCATTTGGCTAACTTTCGTCATCAGGTAGGTCCAATCAGCATCCAGCTTGTTTATTTTGAAACCTAAAAATTTTCACACCTTGAGCATGAAGACATTTCTGACAGTAAGGTGTCACAAAAATGGACACATTTCCAATACAAATTTATTTTTTATGTTAAGTACATCGTTTAAACCGTGATTGATTGAATATTTATGATAAAATAAGCATTTTAGACTCAGGAAACCTTTTTCTAAAGCCTTTGTTAGAATACAATAGCTATTTAATTTATAAGAACAAAGGAAATTTTCGGTTTTTGCTCACTTTGGGCATGGGCACGTCGTCAACAATTTTTTTTGTCAAAAGTTACCTTATGTTATATGACAAGTAACAAATTTCATCCAAAAAAACCCACTGTACCAAAAGTTAAGGGGTTGTACCAAGGACACTTGTATAGCGTAGCTGGACTGAGTACAACGGCTATTTCTCTTTCTCTTATTAACACATGTCTGTCGTAGCGAATCCGCGAACCCCGGTCAGCGGTTGAGAATATTTTTTTTTAATTAATTGAAATAATTAGTTGTTGCAAAGTTTATTAGTTTCCATAAGGGACTTTTTTGCAAGATTTTATATTTGACTTTATCTTGAATGAAGATTTTTAAAATAAAATATAAGTTTGATCAATTTATAAGCCAAAAACCTTGAAAAAAGGGTCCTTGGAAAAAGTTAAATTGTAAATTACGTAAGTTATTTCAAATATTTTAAACAACTCTTAGAAGGTTGAAGTTGAAAATGACGAAGAAAAAATTAGTAAAAAATAGCCTAAACTCGCCTAAACTTTCACCAAAGTGCCCAAATCTTATAATGGCTATAGCAAGATGTCGAACAAGGAACGGAATACATCATACTACAGCTGCTAAAAGCAAAATCTAAACATCATTCACGAGAAAGAAAATTTTCTCTTTTTTAATGATTTGATTGTATAAAGGTGTGATAAAACTCATTATAAAGTGATTGTTCGATTGTTGTTTTCTTATTATTGCTATCATGTCAAAGGAATTTCATAAAATATCTTTAGCAACAAACTTTCCGTGCAAATTCCATCTGTCTGACGATGGTTTTTCATTGTCTAAGTACTTTTATTAAAAAGTATTTCTGATTGGATGAAAAAACATGAGGAACGACCTCTTATTGGTCAAAGAAAGACAATATCTATTATTACGACGACACACATGGTTCAAAGAAAATAAATTTGTGCTCAGTCCAGCTACGCTATACAAGTGTCCTTGGTTGTACAGGAACAGCCCCCCTGGTTTTGAAACGCCCCTAAAGCCCCCAAATAGCCTAGTATGAAAAGCCCTTATTCTAAGCATAGATGTGGCGTGATTTATGGCAAGAATTCGTTTTAAAATTACTTGAATCAAGAAACAAGCGCACCTACCTCCCCGGGGGGGGGGCAGTTGGTTTACCAACTGAATGTATGTGCGGCGAAAAAATTGGCTTTTAGAATCCGCACCCTTTTACAGTGCAGAAAAAGATTTTCAAGCAAAAATTTGCAATTTTCCCTAGATTTGCTGAAATTTCCACCCTTACAGAGTATTTCTGCTATTTTCAAAAATATACCCTTAACCGCCGCACGTATAGTCTGAATCGCAGACTTCTACAAAACCCCAGTAGGTTAACCTGAGTATCAGAGGTTAAGTTTTCATATTAACCTCTGAAGACCAATAATAGAAATTTTATCGCGCATGTGTCAATCTAATCACTGTAGAAATAATTAACGATGAAGAGCAAATATTACCTTATTAATGTCTAGCAGACTGTATCAGTATGCAGTTTACTATTTACGAATTCCCCAGAAACCTGTGTAATTGAAGTGAGTTTCTTTCGAAAGAAATCTTTTACATGATCCCCAAATGTATAACAGTAATTACTAAACTCTTAATTATGGAAATGTCACTTTAATTGAATCGAAATAATAGACAGACTTTATGTTATAATTCTCTATCACTGACTCTTTTTAAAAAGCGTTGATGATATTTTTTGTTGTGTTTTCAACGACGGGAATAAAAATATCAACTTTGAACCTCATCCAAGATCTTGGATGGTCGTCATGGTTACTTTTGTCTTCATTAATTGCGCGATGAATAGAATCTCGATTCGTCGGCACAGCGTCAATATATGATTTTGACCTGTGCTTTTCACGGTACCAGTAGGTAATATAAGGAGCACGAAACCGTTAGTGGATGCCAGCAGCCTACCGACCAATTTGCCTGACTCCCCCCCGGGACCTACCTGAAGGCCAACGCAATGAGAGAATAGCAGAAGCAGCCGCTGGCGGATTTTTTCAAAATATCTGTTCTTTTTTTTCAGGAGAGTAAATTTTATAGGTAAATCCAGGAGGGACTTTCTTCCAGAACACCTCAGGAAAATCCAGAAATTGGTTACAAATTCATCTGTTCTGAAAATCCAGGAGCCTTTACGACAAAAAACACCTTTAAAAATCCAACAGCTGAAAAAACACCTCAAAATTTCCAGTGGGTGTTATCTGATACTTTACTGATACTTTGACGAATGTGCTAAATTTAAATATCCCCCTCTGATTTTTTCTCTCCATTCAAATATATTGCATTCAAGCGGCTCTTGGCTCACTTCTCTGCCTCTTAGAGCGCGCGGCCTTGTGGTTTAGTTTATGGTTACGAGTGTTGCCTTCCATGCGGGAGATCGGCGATCGAATCCACGCTTGGCACTTACCTTCGACAAAATTCTGTCTGTTTTTCAAGTTTACTAGTAAAATGCACGTTCAGTTTATCCTCCAAGGGATTAAAGCAGGGTCAAAATTCTTGCAACGTTATAAAATCATTATTCTAGAAGCTCATTTTGGGCTCAAATGAAGCGTATCAGTTTAAGTAGAATAAGATTCAGTCTAGGCTCACTAAAATATTTATTAATTATAAAGTTATGATACAAAGTCAATAAGTGATTGACCTCAAAAAACAGCAGAAAACAGCAGAAAACAGCTTTTTTAGACGTCAATCACCTTTATATATAACTTTTGACTGAATGATTATTTTTGAGAAATTTTTTCACAGCTCGGGTAAGTTATGGCATGCCTCAAAAACCTGAAAATTACCATAATTTTTGAAGGCCATTATTCGGCAGAAAATGGGGAAACCAATGATTTGCTACGAAGGGTACCATAATGAAGTTTCGCTGTAGGGGTGTTACCTAATTGTTTACGCCCTTATTTTAGCGAAAAACCGCAAAAACCAAAAAGTGCTGACGTCAGCAAAACTTGTTTTTTAAATATCTCCAGTTTGGCTAAAGATAGAAGCATGAAATTTGGACTGAAGTTGCGTATCATTAAAAAGATCATTTTGCAAAAAAATATTTTTGAAATTTTGCTGACATCAGCACTTTATTGCAAAATTTCGTATTTTGTTGATTTCTGCTGACGAAAGCAAAATTTCGAAAAGTTTTTTTTTGTTAAATGATCCTTTTAATGATATTCGACGTTGGTCCAAATTTCATGTTTCTACCATTAGCAAAACTGGAGTTATTTAAAAAACAAGTTTTGCTGACGTCAGCATTTTTTAGTTTTTGCGGTTTTTCGCGAAAATAAGGGCGTAAACAATTAGGTAACACCTCTACAGCGAAACTTCATCATGGTACCCTTCGTAGCAAATCATTGGTTTCCCCATTTTCTGCCGGCTAATGGCCTTCAAAAATTATGGTAATTTTCATGTTTTTGAGACATGCCATAACTTTTACCTGAGGAGTGACGTTCGATGATCAAGGATTCATTTCATGCAGTGTAGACTCGAAAGCATCCACCGAAGGAGGACTTCAAAATATCTGTTCTGAAGGCACGTTCCAGCTGGATATGGCGGTCTGTTCTTACCGAACTAAAGAAAAAAGTCTGCTGGAAAAAAGTGGTCTGTTCTACTGAAGATTGGGACCAGCTGGAAAAATATGGTCTGTTCTACTGAAGATTGGGACCAGCTGGAAAAATATGATCTTTTCTATTGAAGATTGGTACCAGCTGGAAAAATATGATCTGTTCTTATGAAAAAATAGTCTGATATCTTATATTTATAAATAACGTGTCTAAGAATTTCCTATCTGTTCTGAGGGAATTAAAAAAAGTCCTGAATGTGGTTGCCTGGAGTGGCAGCTGAAAATTCTCCATCTGTTCTACAAAACATCTGGAAATTGTGGATCTGTTCGAACTGTTAGCTGGAAATTAAGTTTCTGTTCTTAAAAGTCCTTCAATGTCAAGCTCGAATTTAGCGATCTGTTCTTATAAGATTTTGTCAGCCCTGGTAGATAAGAACAGTTAACTCGCGTAAAATCAATCGCCTGGTAATTTCGTACCTGTTCTGAAAGTTTTTTTACCTCATAGCTGGAAAAATATAACTGTTCTGAAGTAAAAATTTCTCGCCTGGAAAACGAGGAACTGTTCTTAATTTCGTGGAAATCCTTCCAGCTGGCAAATCAGAACAGATATTTGCAAATTTTAGGTCGGTGGCTGCTTCTGTAGACTTAATAAACTCAGGATTACGGGATTTCGAATACGGGCCGATTTTACTTTCGTTTCGAGTGGTTTCATTCGAGAGTAAGGCGGTAGCCGCGTTTTTAGCACTGTACAGTGTGATACTTTATTCCTCTATAAACATATCTTGAACATAAACGCAATTAATATCAATAATAATTTCAACTTCATTTTTCTTGAAAAGTTCTTGAAAGAATTGAGGATTTCAATCCTTTTTGGGCAGGTTGGGCCTACTGGTCTCCGCCTACTTTGGAAAATTTTTTTTTGTGCTTGTGGTTTCGATCACTAGATTAAAGCTGGTGTTTTTTTATGAAGAAAAATAACTCGGAAAGCTAAAGGAAGCAAAAATTCCCGAGTTAAAAATTCAAAAAATACTCGGAAAGCTAAAGGAAGAAAAAATTCCCGAGTTAAAAATTGAAAAATAACACGGAAAGTTAAAGGAATTAAAATAAACCGAGTTATGAAATGTAAAATGACGTCACTAAATTCCAAAAATGAAATCATAACTCGAGATAACTCGGTTTTTTCGTAACTCGGTTTACATAACTCGGAAAAAATAACTCGGGAATTCCGGGCCTCCCAAAAAGAGAGCCGTTTGAAATGCGGCAACCTCATTGGTCGAAATTTGATAAACAGCTGCGAAGGAGCGCTGGGAAGCAATCTGTAGAAGAGACCACTTTCGTTTTTGTTGTAGTGTACCATGTGTTGTGTCAACTTGTCAGCATTGTATATATATTCTGCCGTTTTAGAGCCAAAGGAGGTATGTAACAATTTTTGAATATTCTGGATTTGGAATAAATCAAGAAAAACGTGTCAGCAGGTTCAATTTTGACCATTTAATTACAATTTTTACACTAAATATAAAGAATCTAGCAAAGAATCGATTTTCATAAAATTTATTCAGATCTTATTGAAAGTATTTTGATTAATTCATTTTTTGTTCAAAAATGTGTTACTTACATCTTTTTAAGCAAAATTTTGGAAAATCTTTGTTACTTACAGCTTTTTATTTAAACAGATTTTGTAACTTACCTCCAATTTTTCACTTCCAAAACATTTTTTCATCATTTAAAATGAGAAATTTATGAATTTTTGTAACATACCTCTTTTGGCAAGTCTAAAATAGGCATTTTCAATGAAAATTAGTAACACCATCTGATAGAGCAGGTCAAAAACCCATGATTTTTGAAAAAAAAGATTTTTTGAAAATTTGTAACTTACCTCCTTTGGCTCTGAAACGGCAGTATTGTTGTAAAGGAAAAGATAAAAGAGGTAAGACTAGCCTAGTTTCTAATCCTGATATAGGAGTTTAAGTTTAGACTGTCAGTGAAAATGAAAGTTATAACACTTTTCTATTAGATCTTCATTTTTTCTTCTTCGTTTTCATCTTCATTTTTAGAATTTTTTTATTTCAAATTGTTCCACTCACTAATATCTTTCCAATGATGCCAAATTTATAAAGATTAAAGAATTCCTTCAAAAGTTATAGGTAAAAGAAAAAAGAGTTCACACTAATTGTGAATAGACTTTAATACAGCAGAATTAGGACCAAAGAGGGAGTGGGGGGGTTGGAATAAGAATGTCCTGGGTGGAAAATTTTCAAAGATTAATAAGCGGGGGGGGGGGCGGCTATTAGGTACCCGAGAGTAAGGGCCCAAATTTTGGTTTAGATTTTGAAAAGTGATTAGTGTACGAGTAACCCCCGGATTGTTCATCGCATAATTTCTATGGGAAATCGAAAGTAATTTCATTTGGCTTGTGATGTTTGAGAGCTTGGATGTAAGGAAGCTGCAAGAATAAAGCCAGACGATCTCGAACTGTCAAACAACAATCGAACCAATCGAATACTACCCAGAATTTTGACGTTCGATTGAGATTCGATTGAGTTCAACAATTGAATTTCAATCTGTCGATTGTGTTCGATTTGGTTCGACTGGACTTCAATTTCAAGTTTTTCTGTAGTTTAACCCTTTCCGGACGCACGGGCCACTGGGTGGCCCATGAATCGTGTTCCTATATGACGCACGGGCCACCGGGTGGCCCATAGCTTTGTAAAAGATTTTAACCGTTTTCGCGCCAAAATACAATAACATGGTTTTGAATAATGATTTTGAGATAAATTTCCCGTAACCTGCAAAAAACCGCTTTTCAATATCTTGTTTACAACTAGAATTATAAATTTTCAATATTTGTTGTAAATTTACTCAGGCTAAATCTGTAAGGGAAAAATTGCTCAAAAATTTGGACAAAAAATCACTAACTCAGATTCTTGGAAAGCTTTTGACATGAAATTTTTTTTACCCGGCCAGTAATTCAATTCTCTAAATCATATTCAAAGTTCAAGGCGTAAAGCAAAGGCCTTTTACTCTATTTCTTTATTCAAAGTCAAAAAATTTGCCTTTCCGAAAAAAAACCTGCCGATTTTTCGGTCACGTGACCAGGTTGTCAGCCATTATTTAAAATTTTTTTTTGGTTTTTCAAAACCCCTATTACATGTGAAAAAAACGAGGTATTACTTATCGTGATATCTTTTATCAATCACTTTCTATTGCAATTTTAGTGAAGCCAGTCAAAAATCTAATTTTTGTTTGCGTCATATAGCCGTGAAATCATGCGTCCGGAAAGGGTTAAAGATTATGAAATCTTTTTCTCAGTTTCTTTCTTTTTCGCATCAAAATTTGTCTGTCTCTTGGTTTGGATTTCTTCTCTGATGAAAATAATTTTGGAGCTTGGGTATACAGCCCCTGTGGAACCTTTTTCCTCAGTGGGGATAACAACTCCTATTGAAATGCTACTGTAATGGGATAGAAATTCTATTGTTCCAAGGTTAAAAAACCCAGTTAGGGTGGTTTTGGAGTGCAATTTTTTAACATGGAATTTCGAGTGGGGTTGAAATCAAATCAAAGTCAATTTCCTAGTGGAGATGAAGTTCAAGGGTATTTTCCCACCGGGGACGAAATCTTTGCTTAAATTGTGACACAGGGGTGTTTAAATCTTATATAGAAATTTTTTATTTTTTTTCATCATTTTGCCAAAAATGCTTGGTCAATAGTTAAATTTCCTAAAATTTGGTGATTTTTAGTACTCATGTACTAAAATTGTTCTTAAATTTCTTGAAGACCCCACCTAATTTTGGATTTTAGTACACATGGTACTAAAATGCTTTAAGGCTTTTTTTTGTAATACCACCACGTCACTAAAAGTCATGATGTCTGAAATTTTAGCACTGACCCCCCCCTGGGGCCATTAGTCTTGGTGGAGTTGGTTGTTAGGTTTCATTATTATTATTGTCTCCCAAGCACACTTGACAACAGGTGTGTGGTGTCCCTATTTGGTGCCTAGAATCAACATGTTTCTCCTACTACGATGAATAAAGATCTTTCTTTAAAAAAAGTCTAAGAATGCGCCATACCAGGATTGGTTGGACCAGTCAAGGACCACCAAAATTCATGTGGCTCTATAACTGTATATATATTTTTTTATTTGCTCCCAGTGTGCAAGCCAATGGTATTTTCTATATGTTTCTATAAGGTTGAGTTGCAGCTTGCTTTGAATCCCATTTTTTTTTACAGATGGACTCTAAGAGGAGGAGAGGATACAGAATTTACTGTAGTTAAAGTCAATCTGTAAGGCAGCATAACTTTCTTCAAAGTTCTTTTCTAGGTCTGTGTAGTATATATAATGATAAAACAGTACAAAGGTATGAAATGCAAGAAGAGACTTCCCTTCAAAGATCAATTGCAAATAATTTTTGGCATTTGAAAACAATGAAAAACAAGAGACTTAGCGTTTTTCCTTATGATGAAGTTTCTTGTCAAAAGCCTCATTTCACCTGTTAAAAGAACCTTCAACTTCTATGATTAGTACCCCCACTTAATTTTCTCTTAGTATTTCCTCTGCAATAATGTTAAAAACATTAGAATCAATTTGATTTGATTTAGGGTCTTGCAACAAGCATCAGCCAAAGTTGCTTCCTCGTTACCTGTTGGGGTCTGCTATTTCTGTCTCTGCGACCCTAATTTGCCCTAAAATTCAGTGAAAATTGTGTCCAAGAGTTTGATATTGCAATCTAAGACATTTACCATGGTCTGGAACCACTAGGAAACAGTTTGGAAAATTTTGATAAAGCTGGATGCCTGGTTGCTAGGGAAAAGCAATGCGTTGCTAAGGGAAAAATTGTCTAAGTCTTGATGACTTAAAAATATTTTCGAAGATAAATTGTGCAAAAATGGTATTGGAGCACATGGGTTTGATTTTAGGATCGGGTAATATGGCCAAAACACTAACTAAAAATGGTTTGTTTCAGTGGTGGAACTTAGGGCCATGGCTTTAAAAGCTCATTGAAAATACTAAAAATTGAGCGAAAAGCTATCTCTAACCGCCATTTTAGGGCGTGGCCTTAAGTGTCACATGAAAATTTTAATTGAAAGTTAAAGATGACCATAAAGACTTCAGAAAAATACAAAAATATCAATGTTACACTTGTGGCCAAGCCAGCTAATTGCTCTCAAAATCTATTCAAAATTAGAAATGTTGCGATTTCAGGCAATGATTTCTAGCCATGGGGTCAAAAAAAATTTCTCAAAATGCCATTTTTTCAAAGTACCCATGGATTTCTTCCAGGAAAAATTGTTTTGAAATGAATCTTAGGCTTGATCATGTCTAAAATTGCTCTTGAAGTCAAAGATTTATCAAAAGTGCACTTTTTTGGGCAAATTAGCCCAAATTTTAAAGGCCCATATCTTGGGAACGAAAAAAGATTTTTCAAAAAAATTTTTACAGGATGTTATATTCATGTATTTGAGCAAAATATCCAAAAATTGGCAAAATCTGAGGATATCACTTCCTCGACCTGCCTGATTCTTACAGAAAATGGCTCTTAAATTCTTGCCAAAATTTCAAAAATGGCCCATTCGCTTAATTCCATGCCTGCCAAATTTTACAAAATTGACCATTTGCAAAATTAAATCCGCAAAAAATCACATTTTCGTCATTCGCCATATTAATTTGTATATCATGGTTTGTTTTGGTTTTATTTGGAATATTCATTCAACCTCACTCTCATTGACCTATTTTTTAAGGCCGCAGTTTCTTCACCATGGCCCTTTTTCAGTTCCACATTTTTTAGTGCTGACTGCTGTATTTTTTGCTCCTCCGTACACCCCAGCATCTCGGGAGTCCTTTTTTAGCGATTTTCATTTTATAGCCTTGTTTATTTATAGACCAGCGGTCAAGGCAGTGAATTGTGTCACTTCGTAGGGCACCCCTTAGATCAGGGCAAATTTTTTATATTATGCTCCTAATAGGGTGTAGAATTAACAAAAAAGATTTGCCGTTCGAATCTCCTGCAGTTTTCGAGTGAATTTATCAAGGGTCACCTTTTACTAATGGTTTTTTTTAAGTCTGAAAATCAAATGTCTGTGGCTACCAACGGATTCAGCGTGCAAAGTAGATAAAGAAAATGGGGTTATTTGTTAAGTTTCGACCACCTGGTGCCAAGAAATGGCATTTTAAGGCGAAAAATCGACGTTAATTCGGCGTTTTTCGATGACGTCAGCATTTTCCTGAGAACATTTTCAGAACAAATCATTCTCACAGCTCGATAGCCCGGGATTAGTAGTATCCAAAAATGGTACAGTATATGGCCCCCAAAATGAGGTCGTCATTAAAATGAGGATTCTGACCTGTAGATTTATCAGAATTAGACGATTTTTGTTTATTTTGAAAGAATGATGGTCATACTTAAAAATGAGCATGTTTTTTATGGTTTGAGACAGATTCAAAATAACATAATTTGCGTCTGAAGGTAATATTTCAACACCAAAATTAGATAAAAATTGTATATAACTCACTCTAGCTCCTTGGATAGTGAAAATAAGTTATGAAAATGGGGTATAGCAAACTTTCTACACCTAATGCCTTTCAGAAAATGCAGATAGATCTGTGACTTTAGAGGATGGGTAAAAGATATAGCATCTTAAAGGTCAACCAGTATTTTGGGGCCCTAAAATCAGCATTGATAAAACCGAAAATTCTAAATATGAGAAATAGCAAAAAATCTTGGAATTCTATTCCTATCACCTTGAGTTAATAGTTTATAACAAAAAATTAACATTATATAAAAATCTTCGCTGAATCAGCAAAAACTGCAAATTCTGTCATTTTTTTGCAAAATATAGGAGAAAAATACCTTTAAAGCTTAATATTTTCAGTTTCAGTTTTAAAAGCTGTTTTTCTAAAAAATTTCACAGCATATTCCATACATGAATGGAACTATTTTCAAAAGAGATTGGTTTTCAGAAACTTGATTAAGACGTTGTTAAATCGAAATTGTCATTTTGAAAATTTCTAAATTTTCAGTTGGGACTTTGCAATATCGAAAATCTTGAAACATCTTATAAAAATCATAAATTTTACATCCATCGGGTCGTAAATTTAAGGATAAACACGAATATGTTCATAGTTTCTCCCCCTATTACCACTGGGCTTTAAATGATTTGATTTTAACTACACCTACGTTTTGGGGGCCCTAAACCTGCGTTTTGACAACCAGGGGTATACTGTAAAAATTTTATCAAACAAATTTATGCCCAAAACCCTCTCAATCACATTTCCAAACTATTTTCAAACTTTGTGTACATAATTATAATGATATCTCGAGAAATCGCTAAAATTGCAAACCTCCGTTTTGGGGGCCATCAGAATAAAGCTACTTATCTTTAAGCGATTGAAAAATGTTGTTGAAATTGAAAATTTTGAAAAAGAACTTCCGGGAAATAAAGTAGAGATCTTAAAGTTTTTCATGCAGCAAAAATCTTTGTAAAACCTCTTTTCCCCTAGATTTGAGAGAAATTTTGAATTTGATCGACGTTTTGGGGCCACATACTGTATGTTTTGTCAACTTTCAATGTCTAGATCTCGAGATAATTCATTTTTAAGGTGGGTAAATATGCTGATAAACTGCTGACTCAGCAAAAAATATCGATAATTTTCAATATTTAAACCAAAATCGAGATCTAGACATCGAAAGTTAACAAACCATACCATTTTTGGATACTACTAATTCAGGGCTATCCAGCTGTGGGAATGTTTTTTTCTGAAAATGCTCCTAGGAAAGTGCTGACGTCATCGGAAAACGCCGAAACGTCTATTTTTCGCCTTAAAATGCCATTTCTTGGCACCAGGTGGTCGAAACTTAACAAATAACCCCATTTTCTTTATCTACTTTTCACTCTGAATCCGTTGGTAGCCTCAGATATTTGATTTTCAGACTTCGAAATAAGCCCTTGATAAGTTCTATCGATTAACTAAAAATCGATTCACTCGAAAACTGCAGTTGTTTCGAAGGGCAAATTTTTTTTTGTCAATTATACATCCCTGGTCTAAGAGGTGCCCTACGAAAACCATTTTTAAGGCCTTTTTTTGAATCTTGGACGCTGGTCTATTATACCTGTTTTGTTTTTACAAATAATCATATTTGTCATTTGAAGCCGTATACTGTACTCCTATTGTTTACATGGCATTAGCTAATGTTTACTGTTTTTGTCATTTTTCACATTTTGCTAATTTTACAATGTGTGTTTGTACTGTGTGTTTTATTTACGCTTATCGTCAACATGAAAAATATGAGCGATCGGATTTGGCTAAAAACGCGTACATGACTAAAAAGGTTTCCTAATCTTCGCGTTTGCTTCAAGTTTATTTGCGAATGTTTGGTAGAATATCTATGTACAGTATTTGTTTCTTTCTTTTAATAAGATTGCTTCTTTTGAAAATTGATGTTCAAATTCTAAATATTATCAATCGTGTGTGAAATAATGTGGTTTGAAATTTCCTTTTCCCAAAGCGATAACATGTCTCAACTTCTTATTTTTGGATATTACACTGAACTACTGGGGATCATTTAAAAAATTTCTTTGGCATTTAGGACTCGGAAAACTCTTAAACGTACACAATAACACCCGTAGCCCACTTGGTTATTATTACATTCTAATAATCATAAATAAAAAATATTGAAATTAACCAATCAGCTTGTTTCATCTGTTTTCATTTTCATAGATTATCTAAATGAAGAATGGATATCAAAAGCCCAACAATTAAGAAAGGTCGAGGACGAGGACGTGGTGTTTTAGCATTAACTTCTTTTGAGCCATTACCTCGTCCTAATAAAACACTACAATCTAACAACAAGCCATTAAATAACATAACTAACAATGATCAAAAAGTTAATGGTAACCAAAAACCAACAAAGGATATTCGATCAAATGTAACAGTACATAAAATCAACACGCCAAACAAACATGATATTGACGGTATGCCATATTATATTTTTTAGATTGCTTTGTGCCAGGGGGGCGGTAGTAAAATCTCAGACATAATGACGTTTACTACGGTGGTGGTGTGACGAAAAATCGAAAAAAAACTACCCAGGGTAGTTAAATACTAAAATGGGAGGTATCTATGTGTTAAATGTTGAAAAAATGTTACTACCTGGATAGTTAAAATTGGTAAAATTACCAAATTTTAGCTATCTTTTGTAATCCTTTAATTATGACTTTTCTGAAAAAAAACTGAAAATTTTTATAATTTGAAAACATTTTCTGTTGGAAAGTTGTTTGCTGCAAACATAATTCTCGAAATGTTTTGTCAATATAAAAAATACTTTTATTTAATTCTAAGGGCAAAACATTAATTTTTGCACTACATGAAAAATGTGTCACAGAAATAATCATTTTTTAGCTTTTTTTTGCAAAATCAGTCCGAAAAGCAACCAAAAATAGGTGGTCTCCATGACAAATTGTCCCAAAGATTTTACTACCGACCCCCCCCCCCCTGTTTGTGCTTCAAGCATAATATTGAACCTGATTTCTGATTAAACTTTTTAAGGTAGCTGGGTATCTGTCTGATTTAATCACCTGTCTAGCCTGAGGCCCGGAATCTTCGAGCTAGAAAACTTCGGGTTAGCGATTTTCGAGTTAGCTAAATTATGACGTCATAAAAGTGCAAATTATGACGTCACTCGACTCTAACTCGATTTTTTATTTTCAAAAAAGTTTTTTTTCGAGTTAAGGCTTGGGGACCCGAGAAGTTTTTTTCGTGTTGGTGCAATGCAACATGCTCCATCCCACCAACACAAGAAAAAAGTGCATGTGTCATGGTTTCTTTTTTTTGTTTCATGGGACAAAAAGTGAGGGAAATACCCAAAAGACATTTGATTGATTTTGTCCCTGCAGGAACAACAAGTGAGAGAAGCACGAATGTTATGAAAAGAGAAATTGGGTGGAGACACGAGAAAGCGTTTCAGGTTGGTGGGATGGATGGGATGGAGCATATTACATTGCACCAACGCGAAAAAAACTTCTGGTATTCCCAAGCCTTTAGAATCAACTCAATTTTTTTTCCCAAAAACCTTTTTTCGATTTAGCTAACTCGGATTTTATCGCAGAAAAAATATTTATAACTATTATCGACCGCCGAAGGCGGTTAATTTTCCGAGCTGTATACGGGTAAAAAAGTTGGATTCAAAATTTGTCACAACTGTGCTATCCTTTTGAATATTTTAAAACTTGACTCGCCCATTCATGCCTATTCTGCACGTTTTGCAGAATTTTGTCGGTTAAAGGTTTGAGCAGCTGAGACAAATTTGAGATATTTGTAGAATCGCTGGTTTTCTGAAATGTGTGGCGTTTTACTACGGAGATAAAAAAAGCATTTTTTCGGAGATAACGACGTTAATCATGAATAGATGAAAAACATGCTGTGGCGCCCCGCTAGGGAGATAAATGTTAAGTAAATAAAAAAACTTAAGTATTTATTAGCTTCTGATTCAAACCACAAGTGATTAAACAACTCAAAATATACTATCTTAACAAAATCACTTACCTTGTTAAGGAACTACTGTATACATGTATTTTTTTTTATAAGGCAGAAAAATGCTTGAGGGGATGCTTAAATCTAAAACTTGAACTTAGGGAAATACTGAAATTCCGCAAAATTCCAGCCAAAATCAGGAAAAAACATTTTTCGTAGGCTCAAGTAATGTTTGCCACATGCCTAATTTATCCCCATATCTGAGCCTAGATATGCTTATAAGTGCAATGCTTATAAAAAATATCCATTCTTCAAGTTAAATCACGCAAACGAGAGTGTCGAGGTGGATCATTGTCTAAACCGATGAATTCTTCATCAAATTTAAGGCGGTCGTTATCCAGTGATGTGAGCACTGTTCTAGTAACTATTATTCGAATTTGCTTACTCTAACTAAGTCTGGTAAGAACTCAATCTCGTTACTAGGGTCACTCGCAAAACTTTTTTAATTTTACAAATGAATTGAATTCGGATTCGAAAATTAACAAACATAAATTAATAATATTGGCCGTTTTGCCAATACAACACACAAAAAAAGTTAACTTTTTGGGAAAAAATCCAAGATTGAACGAAAAATAAACTCCGAGTTAGATAACTGGAAAAAAGGTTTTGTGAAACAAATTCGAGTTAGCTTGAAAAAGTTCATAAGGTCATATAAATCAACCTAGCTTAAATAGCAGATTGTACTTTCTTGATAAGTTTTTTATTAAATGAGAGGATCTAACTAAGTAACAAAGAACTCAAAAGTAGTATAGTTATTAAAACCTTAATCATTAATTCATTCAGATACGGCTATAGAAAGGTTTTGCATCAAAAATTAGTCTCTTATCTCTTAGTAGCAAAAAGTATTTTTATCTTTGCTTTAGAAAGGTTATTTTATCTTTTTATCGCCGCCAGGACTTCAAATATTGGCAAAGTATAATTTCACGGGAAACCCTGACAAACCAGGTGGTTTTGAAGAGTTGTGTATGAAACAAGGTGACAAGTTAACGTTACTCAACAAAGGTCATGCTCCAAGTGGAAATTATCTCTGGTGGGAAGTTCGAAATGACGATGGCAAACAAGGCTTCGTGCCTGCTAATTACTGTTTGGTAAGGTTCATGCCGACCTCTTAGGCTTCAACTTTAATATCAATATTTTATGTACCCTCTTATCAGAGTTTTTACCCAATTTTGCACACCACTTTCAAAGACAAATAACTGTAACTTTATTTATCTGAGAAAGAATCGAAAAATCTGAATCAAAGTTTTCAAAAGATTTCAAAAATCCTAATCGAATTATTCTCTTTAAGATGTTCCATGTAACATCGTATTACAAAATTTACTTCAGAGCAAATGTATATATGGTGAAGATCAGAGATCTGACATCAAGGAGAGCAAGTGTTGAAAATACTAAATACAATAAAAGTGAAACATAAAAAGAAACTAAAATTTTTAGAATTATGCGGTTTTGGACCTACCTACCTACCTAATTTGACCGTTGTCCGTTCGTCTGTTACAAGCTTTTCTCGGGATCGGCTCATTAGTTTTTTTTTATTTTTTGCACAGTGATGCAAAGTGGTGATTCCCAAAAAGTGACGGAGCCTAATTTTCGAGAAAAAAAATTTTTGGGCAAATTTGTGCCAAAAAGTGCCTACAAATGGGGTTTTTCGGACTTTGTGTGAAATTGCTTCATTAGTTTTTTCTGATCTTATGCATAAAGATGAAGGGCGAGGTTCTCTAAAAAGTGGCTGAAGCCGTTTTTTCCGGAAAATTTTTTTTGGCCGTAAAAATTGGATTTTCTTATTTGGGGAAATTCCCTTTTGTCATATTTAGGGAAAATGAGCATTTCTTGAGATTGGCTCGGCATTTTTTTCAAATTTTTCGCATGGTGATATAAAATGGTCATATTTAATTTCTGAGGGAGCCCAATTTTCGAAAAAATAATTTTTTGAGCAAATTTGGGCAGAAAAGTGCCTAACATGGGTTTTTTGGACTTTTTGGACCAATTGTAATTTGAGCTATACTCACGGTAATCTATTCAAGCTGCTAATTACACTTTATTACTCTCTTGCTTACTCTCTTGCTATTTGTTCTATTTTTATCTAATTTTGATCGCCAGGTAGGTCCGTTCAGCATGTTGCTTGTTTCTATTTTTCTCAATTTTTCTTGGGGTACAGGGGTGTATCTAAGATTTTTAGGACACCCTGCAAAAAAGATTCAGCTATATATAGTGAATCAGATATATATGGTGTCTAAGGAGGGTCCACCATGGAGGGCCCAAATTTTTTTAATTTCGACCCTCTAGATTGGCTAAAACAGCCACCTTTTTATGCCCAATGTACCATGAACCAGATATAAAGAATTAAAATTCATTTCATTTAAACACAAAATGAAGCTGGTAAAACTAAGATAGTTTTTTGGGTTAAAGAATTTTAAAAACCAAAAAAGAGTGGCCTCTAAAATATGGAAAAATTAAGGAAAGGTGTACAACATTGGCAATTCATTATATCAATGACAAAAATCATAACTATCATGAATTTTTTAAAGAACTTTTTGAACTTTACACAAAAAAGTGAAAAATGATACCAAAATAATACAATAGCACACAAAAGATTATAAATTATACAAAAATCTTTATCTGATCGTGTTCATATCATTAACAATAATAATAATATTTACCAAACTGTCTAAAATTGTTATTGCTGCCAAAAGGTGACTTAATAATTTCAAGCAGATTAATTATAATAGCCTTTTGCTATTTCAAATGAAAATTTAGAGAAAAAGAGCAAAACTATTTTATTCAGACTGTTCAAGAAAAGAGTATTTCAGTAGAAAATTGATTAATGTGATGCATTAAAGTAGAATTTGCGCTGAAGCTGAAATCTCTATAGTTGGTTCATCTTGAAATTGTAGTCTAGCTCCATTCTAGTGTCTCGTTTGGAACTGTTTGCCAAATCAAGCAGGGAATCCTGTACCAGAGGTAGCCCCCAATCCGAATCGAAAACAAACCATATGTCATCAGAAACTCATTTATTCTTTATGTACATAATGCAGCATGGTTATGTTTGGTATCAAAATTCAGTTGTTGTGTTATAAATTTTATACTTTATATATACACTATGCATCCAAATTCATTTGTATTGGCAATTACATGTCAAAATCAAATCAAGATGTACTTTCCAGAGATGATTAACATGACAAATATTGATATCCAGTTAACAGGAAAAATTTTGAATCCAAAAACTTCCAAGAAACTAAATGTTAGGTACACACCATCATTTTGATTGAATTATTCCATTCTGTTGTTTCCTTAAAGTTAAATATGGTTCCACTCATCTTATTAGCAGACTTTGTCAGTGTTTACAAAGATTTCGTACCAACCACGTGAATGTGCAAAATAATCCATTGATCTAGGGGCTACTGGACAGTATGATGGCAACTAACCTGAAAGTATATAATGAAGAGAGAATTAGGATCTTTGCAAGCTACACCTACATTAACAAACACAAAACAACAAAATTTAAGTCAAACGACAACTGGACAACCAATGAAATTAATCTTATATAATAACCGGCTGACTCTGGGTAACCGCCAACCGCAATGCTTCATGAGTCTATCTACTAAACTTCTTGGATGTTTTTTTTTGGTTCTGAAAATAATACTTACAATTCAGGAAAAGTTCTTTACACGTGCAAGGCATCAAAGTGTATCCATCAAAGAATTTTTGTCCACAAGATGGAGAGAAATGGAAGTGTACAGGCAAGTTCCATATGGAAGAGAACTAAAACAAAATAGAGAAATCATTTTTAAGATTGTCGTGCAGTTTTTATGACCAGTACTTGACTGGCAGGTGCTGGCCCGCAAACTAAACATAGTCAAATACAATTTGTTTGTGTACTTCAAAATAGTGTGTGAAAAACCCACCCAGCTCTTTCTCTCGCCAGAAAAATTTTTTAACCGGCCAAAACATATTAAAAACATTAAGATGTCAAGGTCGGAATCACAAAATTTTCAATGTTATTTTTTTTATCTTATTTCAAAATAAAACCACAATAGGTTGGTTGTTCCTTTGCCTCTTAAATTGCCACAAATTCATCTCCTGTCGTCAACCTTTTCTTAGCCAGAGTGATTGACCAAACAAACAGTAGCTACCTACCCCGATTGATCAAATATCTTATAATATTTCATGATTGGCCACTCACTCACTACACACAACAAGTGGTTTTGTTGATTACCAAAAATTATGACAGGTCGTAGTAGGCCATAGCCAGATAAGTAGAGAAAGAGGGGGAAGGGAAGCAGTTTTTCCTGCACTTACCAGATTATAGTTGATAACATGCAGGCATGAAAAATAATAGAAAAAAAATACATGACTTTCCTTGTTGCAATGGATTTCAGAAGATAACCATAAGAAGAAAAACAAACATTGAAATAACCTTGATGGCAGCCCTCAGACGACGAATTTGGAGAAGATCGAAAATATGCAGGCTTCAAATTCTACAGAATTTGCGACAAAATAGATAAAATCAGGACTGTCTATTCTGTTATTTCTTCTCCAAGCATCTAAAGCCATTTAACGAGTCTTGACTTTAAACGTTTTGACACTAACATTCATCAAATCCCGGGCAAACCCTGCATTTTGACCTCATCCAGGTCTTTCTGCAAAACTTTGCAGGGTGCAGGCCTGCAAAACTCTTTTGTACACAAAATCTAAAATACAGAATTCACGCTTCTTGTAACACGACTTGATAAATAGTTTTCTTATATTTACCGCGGACTTTAAGTCAGTAAAATAAATCTAATGACATTAACGAATGATCCGGAAAAACAACTCCGGGTAGGCTAAAAACAAGCTGCGACAAAAAAGACTCCGGAGCTTACCCTGCGAGTGCATGTTTTGCAGGGGTGTCGCACCGCCTGCATTCTGTCAAGAAATGAGAATTTTATGCAAAAAAGAGAGAGCCAACGAACCAATAGATATATAATGTTTAAAAAGCTAAGCAGAAACATAAACACATCAATCCGCACAAAAATACAAACACTAAAAACTACCCAAAAGCCCAACAAAAATGCAATGTCATCTGGAGTCCCCGACTTGCGACAGGTTCAGCGGCTTTAAACATGTTTTAAGGACGTCCAACACTCAGCCTCCCCCAGATTCCATAACCCTGAACCGACCCGCAGTCCAAACAAACAAATAAACATAAAAAATATACATAAAATCGCACACAAATACAAAGAAACAAGTTCAAAGAGACAAACCTTATTACACGAATATTACTAGGGCCCCCTTACTAGGCAAGTATTACCGACAGATATCCATTCTCCCAATCCTTTCAAAAGTATAAGAAAGAATTCTAATGCTTCAAATGGTCGATCACATCGAATCCCGTAGACTTCTATCCACCCACCAATCTGGATTTCGAAAAGGACACTGTACGATCACAACGTGTATGAAAATCAAGAGTGATATCATCAAGGCGATGGATAGTGGTGAAGTCACTCTTTCTGTGATTGCTGATTTCTCGAAAGCATTTGAAAAACTTCATAAACTTAACTTTTCAAAGTCTGCATTACTACTACTTGGCGAATATTTTACAAGATTTGCATAAATGCTCGGACTATATGCGCAGTACCTAATAATTTTAATAATAAGTTTTTTAGTAATAATTTTCTGGCACATTTCATGCCTCAACATACCATTCAGTTCGAGTTTCTCAATGTAATGTCTTTATCAAATTGTTTGTAAATACACAAGTTGCACCAAATACAAAGGGAACGATCTTTACCATGTGGTAGACATGCTTCTTGATATAATTGGTGATTGCTTGTTCTTGGATGGTGCAAATAGTGGATTCGGTGGAACGTTTAAGGGTTGATGATTTAAGCCAAAGGTTTGATTTGGTATGGTCGATGTGGGGTTGTTGGAATTGCCTGGAATGTTGGCCATGGAGTGGTTTTTGTAGGAGGGAGTTTGTCATGGAGTCAATAAATTGTTTCTTAACGGTTTGTTTGAGTTGTATTTTCGAGAGAGTTTGAGTTTGTTGATGATCAATGTTTAATTCGCCACAGTACTGACTGGCTTTAGCGTGTATAGATTTCTGGCCACGAGTAAGCTGCCAGTTGGAGACGACTCGGTGCAAGGGTTCATTGGTATTCTGAAGGTAGTGGCTGAAGTTGATGATCGTCTTTTTGTAATGGTTATGTTGATGAGTCCACGGCCGCTGGACTTTCTCGGAAGGAGATTAGGAGTCAATTTGGTGATGCATCAGGTGGTACTGTTGAAGAATAATACGTGTGGACCTGTCGATTGTTTCTAGTCCGGTGATTGACTTCAATTCAGTTTTGAGTATCTTTTTTATCGTTCTCGTGAAATATTCAACTTTTAGAGCGGCTTTGGTGTTCGGGCTCTTGATTGTTTAGCTCTAGTTTAGACGGCCCACATTTTGCCCTGCCTATTCTGATTGTGAATTAAAAAGGGCATAAAGTGGGCTGTCTAAAGTGATGCATAGCCCTCTTTTGACGTCAATGCAATGTCTTCTTTCAAACCTTTCCAAGCAAAGATTTTAACTGCCAATTTTGTGCCCACTTTCTGCCTACTCTAACAATTAGAATAGGCAGGGCAGAAAGTCGGCCGTCTAAACTAGAGCTTAACGATTTAATCTCATCTCCGTTGTCGAGTCTCGTATTGTCAGATTTTTAACAATATCGATGAGGTTGTTAAGAAGTTTATCGTTGGGTGCATATAGTTTCAGGTCATCCATGAACACTAGCTGACTTTCTGGTTGAAGTTGGATACTTTGTAACCGGTGTTTGTTTTGTTGAGGAGCCAGGTTAATGGAAGTAGACATATGACGAAATGAAGACCGGATGGGCTGTCTCCCTGAAATATTCCATTTTTGATTTGAAACATTTCGCCCGCGATTTCAACTTCGTCAGCTTGGAGATGTAGGGATGTTTGCCAGTTCTGGATAGTTTTCGAAAAGAAGTTGATGGTGGTAGGATCAAACTTCAATTCAATTAGCCAGTCGTGAGGGATGGAGTCAAATGCCTTCTTGTAGTCAATCCACGCAGTGCTGATATTGTGGCATTTCTTGACGGCATCTGACATCACCATCGCATTGACTGCCAGTTGATCGATATGGTACCGTAGGTTTTGTTCGAGCATCCTTTTTGCTCGTCGGGACCAGATGGTTTTGGTTGATGTGGTTCTTCATCCGGTTCGTTATAATGTTTGTCATGATTTTGTATATGATTGGCAGGCATGTGATGGGTCGATAGTTGGCAGGGTTTCTGGTCTCGGCTTTTTTCGGAACAAGGGTTGTACGTTTGGTTGTCAGCCATTGAGGTGTATCGTTGGGATTGTTGATAGTTTGGTGAAGTATGTCTGCTATCTTCGGGTGTAGGTGACACCACCAAAAGTTATGGATTTTGTCTATGCCTGGGCTTTTCCAGTTCTGGAATTTGGAAGTTGCTGATTTCACCTCTTCAAAGCAGATTTTTGCAAAGAAATTTGGCTCAAAAAACGCATGTTTATCACTATTAATAAGCTTACATCACTGTTCTTAGGCATATTATTATTTTTATTAGTTTTTTTTTTAAGATGAAAATGTCACGGTAGAGGGCAAAGTGTTTTATAAAAACACTTATTATTTTTTGGCTGAAAAACGAATCTTTATCTATGAGAACAGATAAGAATCACTATTTATAAGCATAGATCAATGTTCTTAGCCTTAATTATTTTTTTATTATTATTTTTTCTAAACAAAGAAAATGTCACCTTAGAGCGCGATGGTTTGATTTTTCTAGAAACACTTATTATTTTTTTGGCTGAAAAACTAATCTTTATCTATAAGAATCACTATTTATAAGCATAGATCAATGTTCTTGGCCAAATTATTATTTTTATTTTATTTTTTCTAAAAGAAGAAAATGTCACGGTAGAGCGCGATGGTTTGAGCAAGGATTTATTATACTTTAGGCGTAGAAACTTTCGCGAGCAGAAACTTTCGCGATTTTCGCGAATTTTGGCCCTTTTCGCGAAAGTAAATGTCTTTAAGAATTCTAGGAAGGGCCATTCGCGAAAGTTTATGCTCGCGAAAAATTCTTGACAAAATAGAAAATCTGTAAAACTTCAAACTTTGAATAAAATGTAACTTTTATGGCACTTTTTAGCCTGCTAAAAGACTAAAAAGTCAAAGGACAAATGTTTCAAGCCAACCCAAGAAGTATTTGTGTCTCTAAGCCATTTTTTCATGTGAAAATTCTCAATTTTACGTCTTGATTCGCGAAAGTTTATGCTCGCGAAAAATATTTTTCCGTTAAATTCGCGAAAGTAAATGTCGTGAATTTCGCGATTTTTCGTTCTCGCGAAAGTTTCTGCTCGCGAAAGTTTGTACGCCTAAAGTACACTGGATATATAAGTATCTGATTTTTGCTGATTTCTCATGTTCTGGCTATGTCCGCAGTAATGACATTATTGTTCACTCTCCTTCCCTCATCAGATGATTTTTCGAAGCATTTTTATTGCATTTCTTATCGAAAATCACTCATCCAATTCCCAAAAAAGACTTAAAACTTTCCTGTGAGAGTCAGACTGTTCTATACTTAATTGCTAATTATAAGTCGTTATGACGTTTCAAGTTGTGAGAAAGATACAAAAGATGTGTCGTGTATAAGAAATTGAATGTTGACACCGGAAATTTTCAAACTTCAACCACAAAAAAAACACCTTGCCACCACGTGCCTCCAAAAGATTTTCATACCACAGTGACACCAAGACACTCAAGTCTAATGTTTGTTACTTTTAGCTCTTGTGGTAACAGTTTTGGAAAGATATTCTCAATTGAAAATTTCGTGTTACTATAAGCATTTTGTTTGATTTTTCTTGTCTAATGATGTTTTTCTCACAAAAATCAGACAGTTGTCCTTTGCGGACAAAGCTAGAACATCAATTGTTTTCTGAAAAAAGGAAATACAATGGTCGCACTCCACCGTTTTATGAGTCATTTATCCAGTATCTCTTATAATTCCTTGGTTTGAGTTTTCTGGAAACCTTATTTATATTAAGCTGTGCATTTTGCTGATAGTGGATTGTTTTTATAAAAAAAAGTGTTTAATAGCTTTTTTATTTCTTTTTCAAAAGTCTTTTTCGATAGTGTTGATAGTTTCTCCCAATAGATATGCCTTTCATTTTTCTTTATTTTTTTTGTATTTTGACCAGTTATGTCTTATGTGTTTCATTGTCTCAATGTTCATTAATTAGTTTGATAACCAGGTAGGTCCATATAAGTATCACTTGTTATCGTTTAGATTCTCGAAACGAAACCAACAGAGTTACCGTGGTTGGAAAGTAAAAGGCTTGTAGAAGAAAAAAGTCAACAGGAAGAAGAAAAGAGGCGGAAAGAAACTACACCAGGTGTTTTCGGTGCACCTCTAGACACCAACGCCCGCAAAACTGTCATCAAGCAGTACAAATCAGGTAAATATCAGAGAGGTCGGTCTTATGCCGTGTTTGGGTCTGTTACATCCATCCATCTTTAAAATCATTAAAAAGCTCTTTTTCTGGGACATTTAGTTTGCATTAAGGCGTCAAAAATCTGCCGAACTTACGTGTTTCTCAACCAGCATAATTGAAAATACTCACAACAATCTTTTCAACGCGGGTAGTGTATTTACTTATTAAAACTTAGGTGTCTTCTAAAGAAATGAGAGCCAATCGATTGTATTTACACTTCTCGTAAATGGTCTTTTCTTCTTAGCATATACGGAGAACCAAGTGAAGCCCGCACCTGGCAGCAAGAAACTATACTACTGTGACATTTGCGATAAGCAGTTGAATGGTCCCACACCCTACAACATGCACATGGCAAGTAAAATGCACCGAGAAGAAGAGGAATATTTGAAGTCCATTGCTCCTTGATTATCGACCCTCATTTGATCGGTTCAATATGTTTGCATCCTCGTTGATCTTCAATTATTGATGTTCAATTTCATGGAACGGAGCGATAGTTGCTATTCAATGGATAAGTAAAACATCGAACTAAATAAAAGTGAGAACCTAGCGATGCGATGAATGTGGATACTGGTTTTCAGCGAAATTACTTCCTGAGACTTTCCCGTCCGTGATATTTAAAAAAGCTACTTAGAATTATGTTTGGCGGCAAGACGATGATAGTCTTTGGAAGTGTTTGGTGGATATATGAGATTGACGATGAGTTTTTTGTGTTTTTGAAGCGGTGTTGACCCGTTTCCATACATCCATACAGTCCTGTACCTTCCAATCAGTAATATTCGAAGATAAAGCCTTATTGCTATATGTTCCTTTTTGATCTCGATTATTCCCCCCTCTAAGGATCCACATCTCTGACAAGAATGCAAGCGAGATCGACCCTTTGATCCCAAACCTTGAAAGCTCGTTGTAAAAGGTGATAGCTTATAGCAGGCATCCCAATCCTCCTAAAATTCCTAAAATAAGTCAAAACTCCTAAAATTCAACAAATTCTCCTAAATTCTTAAAATCTGAAAACTTTATCAATCACGGTAGCTGATTATGTTTGTATATTTGTATAGATTTTTTCCTCAGTCAAAACAAACTGGGAGCAAGCTACCTGACCTTGAAACAACATATTTAAAAAAGATATGATTTTGCACTGAAATATTTGAAACAAAAGCATATGTTTTTGAAGGAGTACAGACTTTTTCAACAGAGAAGGCTCAAAAGTTTTATGAGCAAGGTTTGGTGGTTGACTTGTTTTATTTTGTTTGTGTCTTAGGATGGCTTAATTTGCTTAGTACTTATGGGATGAGCTGGAGTTTTTACAAGATACTTGGTCATTTAAAGTGATAGAGATGACGCGTTCTTTAGAAAAAGTAATGAGATTCTTTTATTACATCTTAACGACCAACCAAATCAAATAAGGGCTTGTAAAAACTCCAGCTTGTCCCGTACTTATTGGTCTCCAAGCCTGTTGTCTATTTTTTATTTAGTCAATTTTTGGAAGATCTCAAGATGAGTTTTTTGGTAGCTAGCCTTTTCTTAAAACAGTAGCGATATCCTTTCTTTTGTTGCTTTGAATAAAATCAGTCTATATGGCTCAGATTACATCTCAAATTTGTCCCCAGTTTTTCTAATTCAAGATGCCTTTTGCTATTATTTTTTTGATCTTCTAAGTTAGCAGTAAGTATGACTGGTGATTTAGCCATATTGAGAGAATTTCTTTTAGGACAAATAATAGTTTACCAATACGTAATGTAACGAAATAAAATTACATTATTTCAGTCTTTCTGTGGGCGGTTTTCTTTTGGTAGAACATTTTTCTGATTGCTGACTTCAGGCCGATTTTAGAAATTTAGGGTGATAAAATGTCGGGGAAATATCTCGTCGGGGAAAAATTTACGTCGCTTTGCCCCGACATTTTTTCCCCGATAAGGTACCTTAATTCCATTAATTTTTGCGCATCTTGCAATTTTTGGGATATTTTCTGAGTATTTTTTACGATAATTATCAATTATACCTTAAGGCTTCCTTCGCGAAATAATTTAATTTTCGCGGGACTTATTTTCGCGACTAAGTTCGACTATATATTTTCACGGGGATTTGATTTCGCGAATTGGCGAATTTTTTCAGATTTTCACATTTTTCGTTAGTTTGATTACGAGATTTTATGTGTACAATAGAGTCTCCATATAACTCAAACGGCTACGAGTAATGAAAATTTATTCGAGTTACAGAAACATTCAAGTAATGGAGACTCGTTTAAGAGAGTTTCTTAGCTAAAAAATTGTTAAATGTAACAAACTTAATTTTCGCGAGGATTAAATTTCGCGAATTTAGCGTGAGAAGAGATTTTGGAAATTTTTGCGAGGGATTATATTTCGCGAAAAAGGCGAAATTCGTGAAAATTTGCGAAATATAATCCCCGCGAAAATTTATTCCCTTAAGAAGGTAGGTAAAGAGGGTACAAAACCCATGAAATCAGCAGTTTAAGTGTTCATTTTAAGCTGGATTTTACCCTAGAGGCATATTTAACATGAATCGAGGTCCCATTTCATTAAATGAGCCCCAAGATGCGATTTCTACACGTTCAGAACGATTACTAATTCGCGCATTCGCGGTCAAGTGCGGTTATTTTCGCGCACGTATTCTTTTTCGTGTTCTTAATTGCCGTTTTTTTTCTTTCTTCGTCGTTATTTCTCAAGGGTTATTGGTAGTCCAGGCACTATGATGGGGCATGATGTACCAACTTGACGGTGAAAAAGGTTGGAACTGTTTTTGGGCTCTAACATACATTTTGAGAATCACGATGGTTTTCAGGCTAACCAGGGGGGTAGGTGGAAGAAATGTTGGTCAAATCTGTTACCTGGGGTAGGTCACTTATTTTTTTAATTTCTCAAAAACTAGTGTAGCTATGATGATGGAATTTTGCATGATGGTAGTGAATATATTGGAAAACATTTCTACAATTTTTTTAGTCATTTCATTCTAATTTGTGTATTTCACAGACCAGACTATGGAAAATTCTTCAAAAAATAGCTGTTTTTGAAAAAAAAAAGTTGATTTAAAAAGCATAGAACTTTCAAAAAGTGAATTTTTATGAACTATAATGTTTTCTGAGACACTTTTGAGGCTTCTGTGAATTTTCAAGGCTTTGTTGGCATTTTACAGACCACAAGGTTAACTCAGTATTTTATAATATTTACACCTCTACCAAGAAAATGTCACTTTTGGTTTTCAAAGTCTTTTAAAAATCACAAATTCACTATAGCAAATATTTGAAATAGAAAATTGATTATGGTTGATAAAATAATATCACAAACTTTCAGGTTGTTCGGATGGAAAATGTGTATTTTACAGACCAGAATATCGACATTTCTTTAAATCTCGGTTGCATCTTTCTTGAAGAAGGTTTTGTGGAGTTTCTTATTGTTCAAAAGATTTAGATAGGCAATAGATTATGGTAATCTTGTCAGATTTCTCCTTTTATTTACACCTATAAAACTTTACTATTTATTCTAAACAGCACATTTATTCAAAGACTTCATCGTCAGTATCACTATTCTCAACATAATCATCATCATCATCATCATCATCATCAGCACTTTATTCATCATCGCTTTCTTCGTCTCCGTACTCTTCATCGTCAGATTTTTCTTCATTTTCACTATCTGTCTCCCTCTCACTGTCACGTTGTGCTGAGATCAATAATGTTGTTATGTCATCAGGAAGCATTTGGTCGATCCATTCTATATCACCATCAATATCCCAACCACGTCCTTCTGGATGAAGGGGGGGGGGTTAACCATCGCTGTAACTGCCAACTTCGCAGATTCTTGCCACATAGTTTTCTCTTTCAAACTTTTGTAATGTTGCGTAACGATGGTTTACATGGCGGCATTAAGGATAAGTCAACGATGACACCATTCCTTTGTTTTCGTTCAAAGAGTTGAAAGCGTGCATCATTGACATTTTTCTTGGTTGATCCGTACAATTTACAAATGTATCTTTCTAACACCTCTTTGACACTATCTGTAATATCCCAATCTTCTCCAAGCTGAGTGTACTTCGACAACAGCATTATCATCCTTCATAACTTCCCAGCACGTAGCTTTACCCTTCCGAAAAAACGAAGAAATCTAATCATTTCAAAGCGTGAAAGCCGATCAATGCTTGACGTTGATCTGCTGGCATCTTTTCTCAACTTCAGTTGAGCTATAATCTGAGAATGTCTGTGTGTGTGTCTGTCTGTCTGTTTGTGTGTATGTCCCAAAACTTTGGGCGGGCAGTCTGGAGACTTCAAAAATTGTTCGATTTGGCTGAAATTTGGCACACTTGTTCCTTGGGTGAGTATCTGGGGGTGTTTTTTTCATTTTTCAAAAATTTTGATTTTTGGGGCCTGGGGACGAGTTTTTCGCAAAAACGAGGCTAAAACTTTGGGGCAGCCTGGAGACTTCAAAATTTGTTCGATTTGGCTGAAATTTTGCACACCTGTTCCTTGGGTGAATATCTGGGGGTCTACAATTGGGCCTATGAAAAGTTTGAAGCCACTGAAGTTGAGCCCAGTGCGTTGCGCACGTTCGACTATATTTCATCAAGCCAAATCTTCTCTCATTCTGGTCCACAGTCAAATAGCACTCTGGATCTTTCGACAATTTTTCCTAACGCAATGACAATGATATATGTGTCACCTGATGGAGAACGAATGCAAACACATTGTTTTGGGTCGCAGCTTTTTGACAAAACATTCAGGGCATGTAGGATGACTTTCGTGTCAGCTTTTTCTTGGTCACTAGCAAGCTTGTTAGATGGTTTAAACTCAGACTTAGTCATGGTGTTGCAGTAGCCATCTTCAGACATGACAATTTCTTCACAATTCAGGATCTCGAAACATTCATCAGCATTGTTTTTTATGTAGTCAAACGTGAGTTTGATTAAACGCGTTTTGTTCTCGTTGTTTGCAAAGGAACTTTCAATGTCCCTGGGAATTTTTCCATCCACTGACTTGATTAGGATTCTGTCTGATGAACCCTTCTTTACACATTCACCTGACCATAGCCTAAAAATTGATTTTGGTATTTGAACATAAAAGTTATATTTCAGGTTCCTTAACACTTTTTTTAACAAAGAATTGCCTCTATAAATTGCTTTTTAATCGAATCCCTTAAGAGTTATTAAGAATTTAATTGTAAAAATGACGTTATGAACTTTAAAAAGATGTTAATAATATGTTCCATCACCCTCTTTTACAAAAAGTGCTTAGTTTTAATGGGTAATTAACTTTTTTGTTTCAAAATTTCTTTACACTGTCCGCTTAGAATTGAACTATTTTAAATTATACGGAAAATTTTTCTAAAAAGATGTGTCAAAAGTTATGACTGTTTTTTTAAGAAAAATCCAGATGAAAAATTGATGAAAAACCACTATTTTGAAGATTTCGAGAAAAGAAGCATTTACAAAAATTTTCCGCAAAAATTTTTATTGTTCGGTAAAAGATACACCATCTACTGCGAACATTTTTTCCAAAGTTGAAATACTCTTCCTCGCAAAAGTCTTCATTTTCTTCTTCATCAAATTTTTTCAATGCAATTTTTGAATTTTCAGATTCAGGAATAGTTTGTCTAACAGAAAATGTATAACATGCCATAGTTTTGTTGGTTATATCAGTCAGAAAACACATTTTAAACACGGCAATTATGAAAAATTCACTATGGTCAAAGCTCTTAATACTGAAGTCTCTATACTTGTCGGCCACGATGTCGGCCACGATGTCGGCCACGATCATATTCTCTCATCATTATGGACGGTTCTTAGGAATTTCTTGATCCAATACCTTTTGAATATTCCCGGAAGGTTTTGCGATATTGTACGGTAGTGTGCAATCATATCGATGATAAAAGTAGAGACGTTTCTTGTTATCGTTGTAGCATGTGATAAGTGCCCGTTAGTTGGTAATTTTCCCAAGATATTTTGGTTTGCCTTGATAACCTCTGATAATTTGTTTTCCCTTGACTTACGCTTTTGTATCGTTGGACTGAAGAGAGTTGGTTTTTCCTTTGGGATTCTGGCGTGAATGGATTTCTCATTTGAATGTAACCGCTGGCTTTCGAAATCCTTACACAGCTTCTATCCGTTCACTTTAATGTTTAGTAGGTTTTCTGTTGTCGTTACCTAAGTTGAAGACTATTTTCTACAAAAATTATTTTGTTAACCGTAACGGTGTTATTATTTTTTCATTATTCGGGATCCCTCGGGATTCAGCCAAATTCTTACGGGAAAACGGTAGTTCTAACCCCTACAACCCCCCATTAACTATAGTAGGACGAAATTATTTGCTGTAGAAAAGTATCAAGTAAAGTGGAATTCTCTGTCGATCGTGTTTTGCAGACACAACGATTATTTGTTACAACCTGGCTTCACTTTTTCTTGGGTTAATTCGCTAATTTCCTTAGAGCTGGTGAGAAATCTATGACCGCGTCTGTATTTTTCATTTTGATTGACCCTTACTGTAAGCTTCAGAATTTCGGTAATCCTCGGAAAGCGAGAAGTATTTTGGAATCGGTAGAACCTCTAGATAATTGGCGGGCACCATGGAAGAAGCGGGTTAGTATCCGCTTATTGGGAGTGATTTCTTTTAGAAACTTTTACGTAGGAAATAAGTGAATTTACCTCTAGCCCTTCACTCTACAGACAGTTACGAGGGAACAAATCCTTGGGCGCGCGAACTTTTTACCAATGCCACCAATGCCATGTAATTTGTTACACTCAGAAATCAAATAATTAGCCAAAAACAGAAGAATAAGTTCTCAGGACAGATATTAATGTTTTTGGAATAAACAAAATAAGACTTTCGTACAAAAAAATTATAAAAACTTGATAAAAAGATGAAGACTAGCGGTAATTTATCGATAGTTCTGGCCCCGACGTCTTTTGTTATTGTTGCCATGGAAGCGAGGCCTGTGCTGTTGTTGAGGGCGGAAGTGGGGAGTGCCGGGCTGACCATAATTATCGTTTTGATTGCCATCAAAAGGGAGTTCATTATTATCATGGAAGTTTTCATCTGGTTGTCCAAAACGATTACCTATCGTAGAGGTTGCTGGACCACGAGGCATGGGAGGTGGATGACCTGGTAATATCGGCCCTTGATCTGGAAACCCTCTAAAGAATGGAGGACGTATATTGAGCGGTGGTTGGCAATGATTAAAGTTTTGTTGGGTTCGCATTCTATTAGCAGGTGGTCTGTTCTGTTCAAAATGTTCATTAAAAGGAAGTCTTCCCATGGCTTGGTTGTTGGGTCGCGGTGCGAATGGTTGATTGTGTTTTCGTGGCGGTTGCTCTGTTTGATGTTGTAGTGTAGATTAGGTTGGAAATGTTCTCGTTCGTCTGACCGTTGTTGAAAATGAAGTTTCCGACGGACGAAGGGAGTTGGAAACGGATTTCCTTACGGTTTGGGAACGAGTTTGTCATGTGTAGCGTGTATAAATAAAAATAGTAGCATTTTTCATTATCGCCCTCGGCTCACTTGAACATCTGTGCAGTTTCACCATCAAAAAAAAAAAAAAAAAATTTAATCTAATGCAAGCTTTAAACATTATTTTTCCGGTATCACTGGCAAATCGTGACTTCAAAAGAAGAAAGAACGATGGTTAGAGCGTGTCAATCGGGTCGAACGGAAAGTTCAGTGGCGCCAAGGAAAAGACAACAAACAAACGACAAAGATAAATGTTTTTGAATTGTATTAATATTTTTAGTTTATTGCTGGCTTTCGGATAAACGGTAGCTCAAAGGTTCTTTCTCCCTGTCAAAATATTCATACTTGGTATGTACTTCTGTAGTTCGGGAAGAGACTGAGGGTTTAGTCCATGAGGAATTGGGGCCCATCTAGCCTTAGGGCCCCCTTTTCAGCCCTATCCGAAAGTTAGTCTGATTCGTCAACCTTGAGAACACGACAAAGAGAAGTACGTTTCACAATGTTGCAACCAGGCTAACACCTAGGTAGGAAGTAAGATATGTAATATACTGTACACTGTTCACGCCAGCCAAAGACCAAATGCCCAGAGAAAACAAATATGTGTATTTCAATGTGTTTTGAACCCTTTGAGTAAGATAGTAGGAGTGGAAAATAGGAAGGAAATCTGGTGCCCAGTGAGGGCAAACAAGTTTGGCGGAGGTTCTTGGTGCGCCCTCTGATTTTGAATTGGAAAACGATCGTTTCAAAAAGGCTTGCTAATTTGCGGATTGTTGGGGAAATGCGAATCTTCTCTTAGCTGTTGAGGAGTTCGGTTGGAGGTGGTTTCGCTCTTGGTTCTGAAATCATTTCACTGCACTCCCCATGCCACGAATGCGTTCATTTTTGAAAAATGAAACAAATACCCCAGATACTTTCTTGCATGAAAATTTCGCTGTTTTTTTTTGCCCAAAATTGCATTTCACAGCATTTTAATTTCGCGGTTCAAGCAAAAATGCGAATTTCGCGGCATTTTAATTTCGCGGCCCAGGAGAAAAAGTGTATTTTGCGGCATTTTAATTTCGCGGTTCCGAAAAATTGAAAGGAAAAAATTGCATTTTTTCAAAACATTTTAGCTATTTTTTATCACAAACAAGAAATAAGGCGTTGTTTTAGTTATCATTTTAACTATATTTTCCTTTAAAACAAGTTGAATCATAGTTAAATGCATCCAAATAGTTCCTCTCTGGTTCGAAAACCTCATCATCGTCATCATCATCGGTATCCTCATCTGATTTACAGGGTCAGTAACCATGGAGCTGCTGGTCTTCCTATGACATTTCAAGATAAGCGGCGACGTTACTTTCATTTACAGGTTGACCTGTCGACATTGTCAACGAAAAAGCCAGCAAAAAGTCGAATCAAGAAACTGACCAACCCAGCAGTAGCAGCAGAAATGACATCATAAATTTTTTCAAGGTTTTGCCATAGAAGAACAAGTGATACTTTTATGGACCTACCTGGTTGTGCAATTTAACATATTCATAATTGATATCTACATGACGTGACCATCAACCAAAATTTCATGCTCTTGAAATATTCTTTCATATTTAAGACTTCGTAATATATTTCGTATATTTCTTATCTTTAGAGTCAGGGTCAATTAATAAAATACAAAGAATATAACATAAATAAACACCACTTGGTCATATTATTCTTGGCGACGAAGATAAAGCTTTACAAGAAAAAAAAAAGACTAGAAACACAAAGGTAACACTCCTTCATAGGTGAACTACCAGACAATTTGTTTGGTTCTTCCAAGGTGTGTGCATTACTCAAAGTTATTCAGGCTTTCACCAAGTACGGTGAACCACCAGATAATTTGTTTGGTCTGATAAACGCTTGCCTCAGCCTTTCACCAATCCAATTGGTGAGCCTCCATCCTTACAAAGGTTGGTCTGTTGGTACTAATGCCACAGTCTCGCTATTCTTTGACCCTGACTGCCACCCAGATAATACACTGAAGGCTTTTCTTGAATTCACCCAAGACTATGAATTACGTTACGCAGCAATGTATCCAGATCCTCCAAATCCTTGGACTCCGCTTTTCAAAGGTGGAAACTTGGAAACGACGATAAAAACCCTACAATGGCAGAATTTGATGATATAGTCGACCAATGGAAAGCCAAAGACATGGTTGCAAAATTCTTGGGCATCTATTCATCAAGGCGCTTGGTTAGTGACTGGACAATGGCCTGAAAAATCAAGAAAGGATGCAACGTGGAACCAATTTAAGGACACAATGGACAGTTACTACAAGCCTACCGAGAACCTCACATTGAAACATTTCCAATTCAGATCCCTCTCAGCTTTACCTTTATCGCATTTTCTAACAGAGTTGAGAAGGAAGCAAAACACTGCCAGTTTCAATGCTCGAATGATGACTGTACTGCACTATCAACTGCTGTCAGGGACCAAATAGTACTAATTGGTTAGTCCAATGAGGAGATTTGAGAAGAAGCACTAAAAAATTCCTGGAAACTCAATACACTACGAAAGGAAGGCATGCGTCTCGAAAGTGCATCGAAAAGTGCACGTGAAATTGGTGGAGAAAGAATTGTTATTCCAGAATCACTACACAAACTAGCTATTTAACTAGCACACAGGGGATCTCACCCAGGACAAAGTGGAATTGAAAGGAGACTTAGGTTCCATTTTTTCTTTCATGGAATGTACGATAAGGTGAAAAGTTTTGTCAGTTCTTGCAGTGATTGCGCATTGTGTGTTGATAAAAAGACAAAGGAACCTATAACCAGTCGTACAGGACACCTGAAAACTCTTGGGACACAGTGGCCGTAGACCTCTTTGGTCCCATGCCATCATCAAAGTATGTTGTTGTTGTTCAAGATCTGGGATCAAGATACCCAGCAGTAAAGCTCGTAGCCTCAACTAAAGCTGAAAAACTTATTCCTGTACTAGCAGAGATCTATGATGAATATGGATATCCTGAAAATCAAATATCTGACAATGGTCCTCCTTTCAATAGCAGAAAAATGGAGGAGTTTACTAAAACCCATGGTGTTGCAACAAGGTTCTCATCCCCTCATTTTCCTAGTCAAAACCTAACCGAGACATTCATGAAAACAGTGGGAAAAGCAATGAAGATAAATCATCACTCAAAAACGAATGAAGCAGAAATCTTACAAGAAACGCTCAAAACATACCGACAGACCGCTCACCCAGCAACGGGTGTGCCGCCTGCAAGCATGATTTTCAGAGACGGGCTGAAAGAAAAATTTCCAAGAAAGGCCTTGACTGAAAATGACATCAAAAAAGCACGGGTACTAGACAAAGAAAAGAAAATTCAACATGAAGAGGTTATCAATGCCTCAAAATACCGAAAATCCTCTGATATCATGCAAGGGGACTTGGAATTAGTTCGAAATTATACAAGGAGATCTAAATTCGATCCAATATTTTTACCTCTCCTTATCAGATACAGGAAATAAATGCAGAAATGAAAAGTGTTCTTGAAAGAGATTTATTCTCAACGAAAACCCTACTAAGGCACCTAGATGATGTCAAAAAATGCCAATACTTCATTGACACCACACGACAACAGGAAGGGCGCAAAACCACTCAGAGCAACCTGGAATTAGAAGAAGCAGCAAAGCAGTTAATAGAGGAGGAGCATCATGGGGAGACTACCTTTCCTGAAGCACCCTCAGTGCAAACTCCCCCACTAGTTTTCCCTCAAACAGCCCCACAACCCCTTCCCCAAATGATGAATCCACTCACCCGGAAGAAGGAACCATTCCGCAGAGGGTATCAACAAAAGCTCGTAAACGATACATTGAAATATGCTAACTTTATCTTAGATGGGGAAAAACAAACTAAAGAAAAGAACGAAGAAACAACAAAAGTAATTACAAACATCTTGCAAGACAACACCGAAAGAGATGTGACTCGAATGTGGATCGACGACGAGTAGTGGTTTTAATAGAGGAACAAAATGCTCAACCAGACGTGAACGAATCGATCGTTATTAATAATGACAAATTACCTACCGGGGTAGGTCCAAAAAAGTAGAGAAGTGAAATAAGAATTCGAAAAAATCCAACATTATTGTGATTGACTAGTAATTATTATTATTGCTTATAACTATTACTGATGATTCTATTTGTGTAAAATAAAGTACACAGAAGCCAGTCATTAATTATCCGGGTTTTTATTGTTTTTATGCCAAAAAAGCGGGATTTTTTATTTATTTCGGAAAAAAACGGGAAAAAAGGATTTTTTTATGCATTTCAATTTCGCGGTTGACCGAAAAATTGTTTTTTTGGGGCATTTTAATTTCGCGAAATTTTCATGCAATAAAGTATTCATCCAAGGAACAAGTGTGCCAAATTCCAGCCAAATCCGAAAATTTTTGAAGTCCCCAGGCTGCCCCAAAGTTTTAGCCTCGTTTTGGCGAAAAACTAGTCCCAGGTCCCAAAAATCAAAATTTTTGAAAAATGAAAAAAATGCCTCCAGATATTCACCCAAGGAACAAGTGCGCCAAATTTAAGCCAAATCCGACAATTTTTTAAATCTCCAGGCTGCCCCAAAGTTTTGGGACATACACAGAGACATAGACATTCTCAGATTCTAGCTCAACTGAAGTTGAGAATAGGCCAAGTTGTATGAAATTAATTAAATTTAGTAAGTTTTTCATTACCCAAAAATAATATATTTCCCAGCACACGACAAGAATATTGTTACAAAAATAAAAAGTATTACATATGAAAAAATATGAACATGCTTTTTCAAAAAGCGAATCAAGAGCTAGTTCATTTTGAAATTCGAAATACAGTGAGGTCGTCTAGCATACTTTACATTTACATTGGACTTACCGCTATATTTGGCCCAGAATCAACTATAGATCACAACTTGTATTGTCTCTAAATTATCTCCAGACAGTTGAGGAAATCGGCTATACCCGTCTTCTATTTTAGTTGTTTAAGAGCTTTCGAATAGCAGTCATGATATTGTACGATATCACATCGATTGTTAGTTTCCCGATTTCTTCATGAGAAATTGAAACGTCTTCAATTTTTTTCCGGTAGGAGAATTACGAGTAAACAGAATAAAAAATATCGCCATCAATAAAATTAAAAGTTATGGTTAAATATTTAAATTCACTGCTTTACGTATCTATTTTCTTAAATCACGCATTAAATGCTCATTTCCGAACCAAAGGTTTAACGTAGACCAAAGTACGAACATAATCAAACCATGAGTTTGCAAATGATGACATTATTTCGAGGAGAAATTTTGTTTTCTTTCTTTAAGCTGGCTTAAGAACTTACTTTACTAAATAAATTTATAACAACAATGACGCTCAAAATCGTCAAAAGTTAAGAACAACGCTCAGCCTGGAATTTAAGAATTTCAAACAATTCAAGGAAGGTAGTAAAATTCAGGTATGGAGCCTCAAATTGCTCAAAGTGCCAAGAAATAAGAACAGTCCGACCTAAATAAAAACCTTGACTACTACTAGTAGGAATTGTTTCTCCAGCGTTTTTATACGGATGACTTAACTTAAGTTTTTTTAAAATAATAAATAATAGTGATTCCATTAAAATGACAAAAGGATGGCGTGTACTTCAGAGATACATTCCATTGATTAGGTAGTCACCATCATCCACGGGTACTTTCTTGGGCTTCCCTCTCGCTGCAAATTTGAAACGATAGATCAGACCAACAATAAGTAGGAGACAAATACACAATGCAATCAATAACGGTACGGACATGAAGGTATTATTGACAACGATGACTTTCTCTTCAGTTATTCCATTATCATCCAGTGCGTGCTTCTTCCCGTCTGAAGTAGCTGCAAAAATATGTAAAACGATAAAAGGTTTAAAGGATTTGGAAGTTAACTTCATTTCAAAAACACAGCAATTAGTCAGGCAGAATTGCATACATACCCGGACAAAAATGGTGTAGAGATGTCAGGAATAACAAAAAAGAAGCCCCTCTCCCAGGAAGATCCCTACACCATTTTTGTCCCGGTTTTGGCGGTTTATGACCTAATTCTACACGACTAAATGATCAACCACAAAACCCCTGTACCCAAACCAAAGCATACGGGATGTCTCCATAATGATGCGGGCGAGTTTGCGTTTAAGTTTGTAAGTCCCATTTCGTATTGCAACTTTAACCATACAAAACGTGGGTATAAGATTCTCTTTCTTACAATACGAAATGGGACTTACAAACTTAAACGCAAACTCGCCCGCATCATTATGGAGACAGAACTTCAAAACAAACATTATATAGTTCCTTTGTTAATTACTCTTTTTTATTGTGCCATCGATATAGTTTCATCGTTTTCTCAGTTAAGCGTCCCATGGGTATCATTTTAGATTTTTACACATTGTTTTTAAAAGAATTTTTTTATAACATTTTAATTATCTTGTTTCTGTAAATTTTGATTTTAGAATCCTCATTCTGTATTAGATTTTTTACTCTGATGATGACCTCTTGTGAGTGAGGTCGAATATATAGTTTTTAATAAAAAACAAAAATGCTTCTGGTTATTCTATTTGTCAATATAGTTTTACAAATTCGCAGGCCACCTTGCGGACACATGGGCCTCTATGAATCACTCATACATTTTGGGTTAATTATTTACATTGTTATAATATAGACAGTTATGCAACAATAATGACACGCACTTTCAATCATATTCAAACTTTTTAGCTTTCCAGGCCACACTAAGGGTCTCTTTAAATTCTTCAACTGAGGATGAGTTGACTACTTTTGAAGGCAAACTATTCCACTGCTTAATGCCCCGATAGTATAGGGAGTTACTCTGCGGACCGCGAACACCATCGTTCCCAAAGATTACTACTAATTCAGATTCTTGCGTTCTCATAGGTCTCCCTTGCTGGTTACATTTCCTAGGGACGCAAGATTTGTCATAGTAGTTTAGATGTTTAAAGATCTCAACCATGTCACTTACCTCGCGTCTGTATGTACCAGGACTTGCATTCGATTTTCATAGCTTAGCCGTCCACATGTCTCAACTGTTTTAGATGCGCGTCGCTGAACACCTTCTATCAATCTCGCATGTTTTTTTCAGTTTTTGTGACCAGAACTTGGGCGTATTCTAAGTGTGGTCTGACAAATGTTACGTACAGTTTTGGAAACAATTCAGGAGTGAGGTACGTGAAGGTCCGTCTGATAAGACCAGCCATTGAATTAGCTTTTTTCACCTGATTTGATATGTGTTGGTCAAAGGAGAGATTCTTATCAATGATAACACCAAGATCTTTTTCGAATGATACATGTTCAAGGATTTTATCCCCTAGTGTGTATTCGTGTACATGTTTGATAATATTTGGCTTTCCTAGGGTTAGCACATGACATTTGTTAGGATGAAAAGTTAATAGCCATGTTTCGGACCACTTTCGCAGTTGGTTGATATCGTTTTGTATTACTAGCGCATCCTCAACTGATTCCACTTTATTGACGAGTTAGGTGTCGTCAGCAAAAAGGAATAGTTTTGACTTAACGGAATCTAGTAGATCGTTGATATAGAGAACGAAAATGGTAAGCCATAGAACACTGAACACTGCTTATTGCACCGATTCAACTCCGTTTACTTTGACAATCTGGGATCGATCCTTCAGGAAGTCTTTGATCCATTCAAGCAACTTGTGTTTTATCCCATATGCTTCTAGTTTGATTAGGAGCCGTTGATGAGGAACTGAGTCGAATGCTTTCGCAAAGTCAAAGTATATTGCGTCTACGGCTTTACCGTTTCCAATATCTGCGGTGCAAGCATCTAGGTAGTTTAGTAATCGTGTTACAGTTGACCGGCGGTTGATGAAGCCATGTTGTTTGCTAGATAGTAATTTCTCTTGATCAAGATATGTCATAATATGGGTTTTGAGAATCTTTTTCATTATTCAGCAAACTATGATGTTAAACTAATTGGACGATAATTTTCTGCTATATTTTTGTTTCCTTTTTTATAGACAGGTGATACGTTTACAAGCTTCCAGTCCTTCGGAAGACAACTCTCGTTGAAAGATTTTGTCATTATCAGGAAAATCGGTTCTGCGATGTATTCAGCAAGCTCCCCGAGCATTCTTGGGTAAAGCTCATCTGGGCCAAGGGATTTATTCGGATTTAACTTTTTTTAGTTCTTTCCTTATAGTTTCAATTTCGTCATTTGGATTCTCAAGCAGAGGTTGGATTCCAGATCTTGCCTTAAGGTTACAACGTATGTATTTCCAGAATCTTTTTGGGTTCGTTTTGGACTGTTCGCTGTCACGCTGATCTTTTTCTCGAATTCTCTTTTGGATCGAGTCAGAGCTCTTTTGGCAATATTACGGCTTATTACATACTCTCTTCTATATCTTTCAGTGTCTTCATCATGTAGAGAGTTGATCCATTTTCTATGTGCTTTTCGTTTCTCATTAATTAGGTAACAAGTGTTTGGATTTAATGGGCATTTGCCTTTTTTGATCTTATTTGACAAGTCTTTGTTGTTATTGTTGGCACATAAAGGTTTCGGAGCTCGATCATTTGCTTTAGGAACAGGTCCCAGCTCTCATTTACATTTAATTCTACTGACCGCTGGACATGTATATAATTCCCATCTGTATGTCTTAAAAATTACCTATTTGAAAGGGAGATGTTCTATTGAAAAGGTCAGATGAAGAGAATGATGCACTGTAAGGGTGCCAAATTTCGTAGCTTATTTTTGCACTGTAAAGGTCCAGTTTTGAAATTCAATTTTTGGGCCAAAAGTATGGTCGTTTTCAGTGCACCCCCGGGTCCCTATGTTACCAGAGGTGTAAGGAAAATTATCCCTTGAATTTATGAAATTACTCATTTAAGCTTGGTCCTCACTTGTTGAAAAAATCGCGTCTAATCACTAGACGCCCGCGTCTAACATAAGACGCGCGCGACTAAGTGTTTAGAACCTCTAGTGAGTACACTCGTTAGACGCGAGCGTCTAGTGTTAGACGCGGGCGTCTAGTGTTAGACGCCTGGACTTTGACAAAATTTGTTAGACGCGTGGAACAAAAAATTTTGTTCCGCGCGTCTAACGTTCAAAGGCACCGCAATGTAAACAGAATTAAATGTCCCCAAAGTTGTAAATTCTGGTATCTTTTCATATCTTTTTCGTACTTTTTTCGCTCTTTTTGAAAAATATTTTTTACTCTTTTTGTCATAACTTTTGATCTAATGAAGCAATTTTAAAGTTTGATATACCAAAATTTTAGTTAAACCTTCCTCTAAACGATTTCGAAAAAGTCAAGCTAATGTACTTTTTCACTTTTTCGCAATTTTGAATCAAACAGGGGAAAGTTTTTTCAGAGACATCTGGTATGATGTCTCTGAAAGGTTTTTTCAGAGACAGGGATTGTTGGCTTTCTCCAGTGGCCAGAAACTTTAATGTTACAAAGAGACGTTCTCTAACTGATATTGGCTGACGCATTGAGTGGTTTTCTTGCTGATACGATGTTGAATTAGTGAGAGAAGATGTTCAAAACAAGATGGAGTCATTCTTTGATACCGAAGAAACATTTCACTGTCTTTTAGCAATGTTTGAAACAAGAGTATTAAACGTTCCATGGATTGGTCTTTCTTGAAAAATATCTCGTACCCAAAACCGCCTGCGACGCGCTTTTCTCCTATTTTGTCTTTTTCGTAACAAAAGTAGAAGGAGCAAATCTTCACAATTATCAAAGTAGCTTCCATCATCACTGCTATCCATCTTCTTTCCATCACTCAATAAGAAAACATAAACTGAAGAGAAGCTCAAACTCATAACTTCACTTATTCACATTTCCCATATTTTAATCCTTTAATTCTAAAAAGTTCATGGTAGTGAGGACAACAAAGACATAATTTCTAGACGCACGCGCCTAAGGACTCGACGCGCGCGTCTAATGTTAGACGCGGGCGTCTAGTGATTAGACGCGATTTTTTCAACAAGTGAGGACCAAGCTTTACATTACTCTCTGTCTGGATGTTAGGAAACGAAATATTGGGTAAAGTGTATGGAATGCTATTAATGTGATTCTCATCCTTTAAGGAATGTATCGTCTCTTTTATCTTTTTGTCCTTGATATGAGCCTCATTATCTATCACTTTCCTTTCGTCCCAATTCATTTAATGGTCATTCTCCCAGCAATAATCAGCTATTTCGTTTTTATATCTGTATCATCATTTCGAACAGCTCTATTATCTTCTTTGTATCTGACACCGAAAGATCTCTTAGACTCACCGATATGTGTAGCATTACAGTTTTTACAAGGGATTTTGTATATGACATTGTTCCTTTTGTCCAAAGGTACTGTCTGTGTCTTTAGGTTTCGATAATTGTCTTCTCAATGTCTCAGTGGAATGGAAAGTACACTGTATGTTATGAGATGGAAGTGTCTTTTTGATCATTTCCTGAAATATAAGGTAACTTGAATCTAGTCGGCTCGTTTTCTTCTGCGGCATTTTCTCTATTTTGCTTACCTCTTTCTACTTGCTGTTTAACCCTCAATATTGCTCTTTTATCGTAATCCTTTTCCCATCCATACATCGTCAATTCATTCATTTTCCTCTATCAAATCTTTCTCATCCCTCACTATATATTTTGCTCTTCGGAATAGAGATGATATAACCCAGTGCTGCAAATAGGGAAATTTCAGTTGGCCGGTAATCTTTCGAGTGTGACGAGCAGGGGGTCTGGCGGAACCATATCAGAAAATTTTGTGGTCTGTAATGACCTTTAGATTGGCTAAACACCTATTTTGATTTAAAAACTGCTCCTCTTTTAATTAGAATCGCTGTTAAGAAGCCTCTAATCTAAAATTTTAACCGGACAAAATGAAAAACTGAGCTTCAGAATGACCGGTAGAAACTACAAAATGACCGGTATTTACCGGTCACCGGCCGCATCTTTAGTTTGAGAGAGGTGAATTGAATTGTAATTCAAGTATTGATCTGTATGTGTGGGTTTTCTTTACACTTTGACAGATATCGAACCATCTTCGGCATTCTGAGAACTCTAAAGTGTTCCCTGAATATGTCAGGGCAGTGATGGTAGATGAGGATAGGAATTTACGGATTTTCGGAATTTCCCTAAAATTTTTGCTTGAGATATAACCATCCTTATATGTATTTTTAGACCTTAGCATGTCTGAGCCTGTTTTCGAATTTTTGTATGCTTATAAAAAATACGTTTCTAGTAAACCCTTTCGTTATCTACTTTTCATGATCTTTCAGATAAAACAATCCAATTTTATATTTAAAAAAAGAATCGCCTGCGGTTTTTTTGGTGGCTCTTTGACCCATGAAGAACCTCTGAATACTCATCAAATTTCAGCCACAAATGATTTATTTCAAAGTTAAAGCTTTTTTTGAGTTAACTCAACAAATTTCTCATATGATCTGGCTTACGTCATGTGCCGCGCTTAAGGGTGGGGTTTTTCAGCATCCCAAAATGCACTGTAAAGGTGTGTTTCTGTGAGATTGCACTGCAAGGGTCGAATTTTAAAACAAATTCAAAATAATTGTTAAAAAGAAAGGTTTTTACTTCACTACCACTACTTCACGTCACTGCCCTATTGAAAGATTGTATGATAAAAAGGATGAATAGGAAGAAGTGCTTTTCAAGGTTTTTAACGATTTTTCAAGGTTTTCAAGGTTTTTCCCAAAAAATTGATAGTTTTCAAGGTTAGGTGGTTCATTTTTAAGGTCCAGTAGACACCCTGTATAAAACAGTAGAAAGTGAACAAATAAATTTTCTTCAATTCTGTATTACTGTAATATCTTCTGGTTTTAACCAAATCTCAAAAACTGAGATTTAAAATTTATGCTGAAGATGAGTAAAATCTGACGTCATTTCTGATTGTTATTAAATTTATTCTAAATCCTCTTAGAAATATCTAAGATATGTCAATTAAGTTTGAAATGATTTTGCTGACTCTATCAAGAGTTATATACATTTTAAGAGTATGAGATTTTAAGGGACTATTGTTGGATTCCTCGCGGATGTACTCACAATAAGGTCATAAAATCCGAAAAACTTCAGAGTATTTCAGATATTTTTCATTGAGTTATTGGCGAACGTTCACCAGCCTGGTGGATTCAACCCCAGCCCGGTTGTTCAAAAGTCGATTAGATTAAATCCCGATTAGCGCTAATCACGATTAGATTCCGATTAGGTAATCCCGGCGATTAACTTCCGTTGCTCGAACGTCAGATTAACTAATCGTGGATATTTTGCCGTGTCTTCAAAAATATTAATCTTGACGTCAATTTCTCACTTCAATGCAGTGACTTCACTTTTTTTGTAGGAAAAAGCTTCTTAATCCTCGTTAATCCTGGGTCAGAGCAGGATTAAAATTTGGTCGATTTAATCGGGATTTAATTCGTGATATGCACCACTGCAATGACTCCACAAAAATATGCAACTTTTCTGTTTTTGTTCCACCCAATACGTCACTTTTTCTATTGTTTAAGTGACTTATTAGGTGGAAAATTTTAAAAGTTCTCAGAAGACTCTCCAGTGGTGCATATCATGAATAATACAATAATGACCGGTTAGTGAGGGCTGTACTGAGAAATATTGCCCGAGGTCAAGTAACGACCGAGCTTGCGAGGTTGTTGCGTTGACCGAGGGCAATATTTTCAGTACAGCCCGAAAAAATGATGTATGAATTAAAGGGGAAAAAAATAAGCAAAAAGAGATAAAAAAAAAATGAGAGAAATTATGTCAACGCATTGTTAATTTCCCTTTGAGAAAGTGACGTCACAATGAATTTTCCTAAAGACAGGCAACTCTGGGCAGTGTAGGCCCGTCGTCAAGCGAAAAGAACCAATTGCATTGCGCAAAAAGCCGTGTAGCCCGCTTTGAAAAAAGTAACCGGTTAACAATCCAGATTTAAGCCTAATTTTCTTCGAAAAACCGACGGTTCTGTGCTAATCGGCGCTAATCCACTTTTGAACAACCGGGCCCTGGCGGTTAAAGATTTTGTTCTGTTCTTTCATGACATTATTAGTCCACAATTTAAGGACACCCAAGCATAAAACCTTTATCAGTAAGCAAAAAAGATTGTCGATTAAGAAGATCCAATTGAAATATTATTTGGTTTAAAATGAATTCGATTCTCATACCATTGATCAAATTTCCAGGTTTTTTTCCATCAACCCAAGTTCTGCGTTCACCATTGAAGTAAGGGTCGTCTCCAGTTGGCTTGGTGGTGGCTTTCAAAATTCCAGGCGCAGCAAGTGTATCCTCAGGTGTTTCTTCGTAATCGGGAGATGCCATTATGACTTCCTCCTTCTTTAAAACTAAAAAAAAATTTTCGAAGTTTAATTTCTCGATTCAATATCCCTGAAATCTTTTATCGACATACTGAAAAAGTGAATCTTAAACACTTCCTTCAAACTTTTTTGTTGTCAACAACTGTGTGGTAGACCTATCTGAATTACCGGATGAACTGAAACCCGCCAATATTATTCTAGTCCATAAGATAAGAAGGCGACTGTACATACATATGATAAACAAGACATAGACCCATTTGTCTGATTCTTGTCTTGCAAGAAAGGTTTTAGAAAATTATTGCAAAAAACTCATCCAAACACCTTTGTGGGTTTAGAAAGAGATAAAGCACTCAGCACGACCTCCTGAATATGATAAGAAAATTGCAGATGTAAGACATTGACAGTACTTATGAACCTGTCAAAGGTTTTCGATTGTCTCCCTCATGTTATTTTGATTGCAAAATTAGCTATTTATGGGATAGAAAATTGAACCATTCGATTCGTTATACAAACATCAATATTTTCGATCGTGTTCACATCGACTCAAGTTATAGCGAATTTATGGAATTTTTCATAGGTGTTCCAAAAGGTTAAGCTTTAGGTTCAAAATAGTTGATTCAGTGTTTTTATAAATATCAAATTCTATCAATAACGAAATCTAATATTTGTAATTTTGGGAATGATAGTACTTGCATATACTATCGAGGATGTGATTGCACGTCTAAAGATGGTTTGATGAAATAGCATGGTAGCAAATATATCAAAGTTTTATATATTGTTTTCAGGTATTGATTGTAAACGGAACCTTAGTAATGAAAGATTGGTATATGAACAGTTGTAAGCAAAAAGCAAGATACGCTCCTCGACGACAGCGAGATAAAATTCTATCTCATATTCAAAGTTTAAGCAAAATTGTTGAAGCAAAAACCAAGGCGCTATGAAGGGCTTAAGGCTTGCATCATGTCATAATTACAGGGCCTGAAATAACGGACATCGGACATCAAACATTGTCCTATGTCTCAATCATAGTCCGTATTAAAAACCCTGGTTTGGAAGCCTATTGTTGTAACTTTTTGTTAACTTTTTCCTTTGTTAATAACGATTATAAAAATCGATTTGCTCAGTTTTTGATCACGTTACCAAATGCTCCTCTTGGGATTGGCTCAAAAGTTAATCACATCATGATCAAAAAGTGAGCAAAACAGGATAACTTCTCAACGCAAGTTCAAGTTCGCAACATTAGAAAGAAACAAAAGGCTTCCAGACCAGGGTTTTTTATACGGACTATGACCCAATCGATGAAATGTCCGACCAAAATAGATTCTGATCGAACATTATTTCCGACCCATATTTTCAGTCCCTTAAAATATTAAAACAAATTAAAAGAACCCCCAACGGGGTTTCATTTCATTAAATTTATTGGTTAGAGCAGGGGGTCAAGCAGGTACTCCAGAACACTATAAGTACTAACTGACTTTTCATAATTTTGAAAGAGAGCACCACCACTTTCACTTAGCACACAATAGTACTAACTGATTTTGAGGTCAAATTTCAATAAACCACCCCCATAATAACCCAAAATCGCATTTTTGAACAATGCATTTTTCACAATTTGCCTATAGTGTGGCAGAAATAAAAGTTGACCTTGAAAAAAATTCCGCGTAAACTTTCTTGGTATCGTTGGAGGCGAAATTTTACGAGGTTTAACATACTCAGAGCCTCACATTGAGGCCCTTGGGGAAAAAAATTGGTGAAATAAAAGACTAAGGACCCATTTTCGATATAGAATGCCTTGAAAAGTGCTATCCTTGCAATGGTAGGTGCCTTTTAAAACACTCAATGTATACCCCTGTCTCAAAAATTGGGGGGGGGGGATTTACCAAACATTTCTGGAAACCACAAGCAATTAAACAGTGTCATCCATGATATGAAATGGGTCAAGTGCAAGGCGAAAGCACATGGGGATAGCGCTGACTTTCAAAGACTCCGAATAGCTTTGATAGGTTTTTAGTGTAGCTGATGACCAGTACACTGCTCAAAAACGTATACATTTTGGGGCAAAGAAGTATACTTCAGACTTGATTTTACCAAAAGTTTTCCCCAAGGGCCTCATCATGAGGCTCTGAGTATGATAATCTACATAAAATCCGCTTCCAACGGTACCAAGAAAGTTTACGCGGAATTTTTTTCTACGTTCACCCCTGTTTTATTGTATTTCGGCCAGACTACTAAGGGGAAAACATATTAGTAAATTAATTCGAAGTTTTTTTACTTACAAATCTGAAAATTATTTTTTTGAAATTTTTTTTGAATTTTGAAAAAACAAGTGATACTTTTATGGACCTACCTGGTCATGCATTTAACACATATCTAATTGATATCTACATAAGCGTGACCATTAAACAATCATTCAGAACACAAATAGTGACGATCTATTAAAATTAGTCGTTTGTTTCTTATAAAAAAACACGTTTAGAAACCAAAATTTCATGCTCTTGAAATATTCTTTCATATTCAAGACTTCGAGAGCAAAAAAATATATCTCATCAAAAAATTCAGTAATTTTAAGAACATTGATGTATTCTTATTAATAATGATTCTTATAGATAAATATGCGTTTTTTGAGCTGAAAAATTTTTTTTTACAAAAATCTGCTTGAGCCATCTTTTACCTACTTTCATGCAAAAAGTCAGAGAATAACAAGTCCAAAAAAAACATTTTTTAGCCGTTTTTTGGCCCAAATTTGCCCAAAATTTTTTTTTTTTGAAAATCAGGCTCGTCACATTCGAGGGTTTATAGTTATGCATCTTTGTTCAAAAAATCGTAAAGAATGAAGAGCCAATCTCGAGAAAAGCTAATACCTAAGTAATTGATAATGTGCTTATAAAAAAATATTGAATTTGGCCAGTTTTTCTATAAAAACACGCCAAGCAACCAAAATTTCATGTCGAAACACACATATTCTTTAAAAGTAAGCCCTCCTGAGCAGAAAAAACATCTATCTCATAAAAAAAATTGAGTAATTTGACTAAAAACATTGATGTATGCTTATTAATGGTGATTCTTATAGATAAACATGCCTTTTTTGAGCCAACAAAATTTTTTTGCAAAAATCTGCTTAAGCCATATTTTACCTACGATGGTACCCTACTTTCATGCAAAAAATCAGAAAAAATTAACTACCCAATTTTTCACAAAGTCCAAAAAACCCGTTTTTTAGCCGTTTTTTGGCCCAAATTTGCCCCCCAATTTTTTTTTTTGAAAATCGAGTTCCGTCACATTCGAGGCTTTATAGTTATGCATCTTTGTGCAAAAAATCATAAAAAACTAACGAGCCAATCACGAGGAAAGCTAATAACTAACGAACGAACGGACGAACGGACAAAGGTTTATTTATAGGACCTCCACCGGGGTAGGTCTTTTTGCCTGAAAAGCTTGATTTTTGGCATTTAGTACACAAAATTTGCTGTTATTCGCCAAGCAGACCACCTGTTTTTGTAATAACTGTATTTTGCCAATAGTGCTAAGTGCTATGAGTGTCATGCACTAATCCACTAGCTGCTTGACCCCCCTGGATAGAGGTTAATATAATCATTAGGTTTCTAAATATTTTAAAGAAAATTGAAGAAGGTTACCCGAAAATTGGGGTAACTTCCGGACGGTATTTTATACATGATACCGACGCATCGCCTATATTAAAACATACCAGAGGGGATGGATGCGTGCAGTCTAATGATCTACCTGACAACGGTAGTCAGTAGTGTAAATATGATAGTTCTACTCCAGCATGCTCAAAGTGAGTGACTCAAGGTGTGAAAAACGACTCAATGTGTGAAAAATGACTCAATGTGTGAAAAACGACTCAATGTGTGAAAAACGACTCAATGTGTGAAAAACGACTCAATGTGTGAAAAACGACTCAATGTTTGAAAAACGACTCAATGCGTGAAAAACGACTCAATGTGTGAAAAACGACTCTATGTGTGAAAAACGACTCAATGTGTGAAAAACGACTCAATGCGTGAAAAACGACTCAATGTGTGAGAAAATAATGCTGAAAATGTGTGAAATCAAATATTCCAAACAAGACAAGTGTGAAAAACGACTCAATGTGTGAAAAATAATGCTGAAATTTTGCTCCCACAAACCTAATTTAAGCTATGGGTAAATATTCTGTCTTTTTCATTAACGAGAAAAATGAGCTTCGTTCGAGTTTGCTCTAAGATCTGGAATACTTGGTTCACTACTAGAGGATTTCTTTACTCCCTTGGATTTATATTTTTTACGCTATCTCTCTGTTAAACAATGGCAACACCAAATCAAAAAAGAAGTTTATCCTGTTCAGATGCTCCAAAGAAGAAACGGTGTTTCAAGAGCAGAATTTCAAGGTGGAAGAATGACCGAACCTTAAATTTCAATGTCGAAAACTACTTTGATCAAGAAGAGGAATTCTTTATCATAACTCAAAAACTTAGTGGGCAACATACCAACTCGATCATTTTCTCTCCTGACAAAGCTGATCTTCTCATCGCTAATGTCACTGGTTATCTTTTGGAATGGAAACGAAAGAAGTTCAAAAATGAAATGCAAAACGTGTTTTTTAAGATCATGCGAGAAAAAGTCTTGCAAGTGCGGCGAGAAATGTGTGAAGGATGTTTGGAGGACTACCCAAGTCAACTTCATCACTACTGTCTCACAACAGAGACTAAGCAATTTGTAGAAGATGCATTTTCGAATCTCCTTAAAGTGGTCGATGAAGAGGAAGCCAACGAAATTTGCAACAAGACGCTACAGATGAATGGTGAAATCAAATATTCCAAACAAGAACTCTTAGTTGATGAACAATGGGTCAGAAATTTGAAACAATTAATTTTAAAATATTTAAATTGTTAAATTATTTTATTACTCATAATATACCGTTACATAAAATTAGAAAATAAATAAATAAAGCTATAAATGAAATAATCAAATTGTTGTCTTTACATCTGTATTGATCTCTTATAGAAAAATGAATGTCATCAATATAATAAATCAGCGTGTTAATATAATCCACGTGTTCGATTTTCTTTTGTTGGGTACAGTTCTTTACACCTTTTGCTTTCTTTGATTGAATTGAGACCAGTCTCTTTTTATCTTTGTAGTGAGCGTGATGGTACATTGAGTACATCTTCGCTTTTAACTTGATAATACTCTCATTCAGCAAAGCCTTAAAAATAACTCACTTTCGTCTTACTTACATTAAGGCAGCTGAGCTTGACGAAAACCTCAAATAACTTCAATAAAATACCTTGAAGACTTTCAAAAAGCGAACGTTCCCAAATTCATTCTTTACAATTAAAAATAAGACGTCATTGTTTTCTTTAATCTGACTTACTGATTCCTTGGTCATTTTTTTATTACAATACTCCGTTTCATTTATATTTATACATTTCTTCTAGCTTTTGTTAGTGCTAACATCCTTGTCCTGTTACTTTTATTCTTAAACAACGTAGCTGAAACTTAAAGCATCATATATATTATCATGATGTTTCAGTAACCCTACCTTACGCTAAATGCTTGACCTCGGGTGAAATGATTGACCCAAAGAATAAAAGAAATAAAATACAAGTATAATCTAATCAGAGAGCAATATATTCAGAGCTTTAATGAAAATACAAGTGTCCATTACAGAGATCGATTCGTTTCATTCTTTCATTTCATCATTTGAAAATTGAATTATTTGTCGATGAATCAAAAACCGACGTTTTTCAATGGCAAAATCCAATGCTTCCTCAAAGTCCATATCTTCTTCGTCTCTAACTCTTTGCAAAGTTTGCATGATGGCTTTATGAGTTATATTCTTTTTCATTGCCCGGAGAAAAAGGATCTTGTATTTATAAATTTCATTAATTGATAAACCAGTCTCTTCGCATTCGTTGAACATGGTCTCCCAGATATTTATCGTCTCTTCATCACCTTGAGATTGTTCACTGTCATCAGAATCTTCATCATTGGACATTGACTCACTGTCTGGATAATCCTCATCTTCTTCCTCTTCAGATTCTTCAGGGTGGGCTTTTGCAACATGGCGATTGTAGTTGCTTTTTGTGGAAAAGGTCTTTTCGCAATCGTCACATTCGTACATCGTCGCCCTTGGTTTTAAACATTATGAAGAAATGGAATCTTTTCTTGCCAATTTATAGGTCAAATGCAAGAGGAATCCGATAAAGGGTTTCTCTTTAGGATCTTGGATTCTTCTTCTTCAATTGAATACGCTCATGTCTTTTTTTTCTTTTCTTTACAATCGATTTTGGGACTAAGCTAGCTTGATCGTATTCTACTTTCCTAGTCTATTTTATTAATTATTTTGGGATTATTACCTAGTTTTTGTTTGGGATTACCTTATCCCTATTAAAGATTACCTAATCCCTCTTTGGGATTACCTAATCTAAGGCAATCCTTTTTGAGATCACCTAATCCATGTTTAAGATTACCTAATCTTTAATTGGGATTATACTGAATCCATGTTAATATGTTTTGGAGATCACCTAATCCCTGTTTAAGATTACCTAATCCTTCACTTAATCTCTCTTTGGGATTACCTAATCTCTGTTTGGGTTTACCTAATTCAAGCTAATCCTTATCTCAGATCACCTAACCCCTATTATAAGATTTCCTAACCCCTCTTTGTAATTACCTGATTCAAGTAAATCTTTTAGAGATCACCCAATCCCTTTATTACTAGATTACCTAATCCCTCTTTGGGACCAACTAATCCTCATTTGAGATTATATAATCCCTTGGATTTTTTCTTCCAATTCACATCAATAACTGAAATCGCTGGGCGGGGAACGCCTCCGGCGTTCCCTGTACCACCACTTACCAAAGGTTTTCCTTTTTGTTAAAAAGGAACGCCGGAGGCGTTCCCCGCCCAGCGATTTCAGTTATTGATGTGAATTGGAAGAAAAATCCAAGGGATTATATAATCTCAAATGAGGATTAGTTGGTCCCAAAGAGGGATTAGGTAATCTAGTAATAAAGGGATTGGGTGATCTCTAAAAGATTTACTTGAATCAGGTAATTACAAAGAGGGGTTAGGAAATCTTATAATAGGGGTTAGGTGATCTGAGATAAGGATTAGCTTGAATTAGGTAAACCCAAACAGAGATTAGGTAATCCCAAAGAGAGATTAAGTGAAGGATTAGGTAATCTTAAACAGGGATTAGGTGATCTCCAAAACATATTAACATGGATTCAGTATAATCCCAATTAAAGATTAGGTAATCTTAAACATGGATTAGGTGATCTCAAAAAGGATTGCCTTAGATTAGGTAATCCCAAAGAGGGATTAGGTAATCTTTAATAGGGATAAGGTAATCCCAAACAAAAACTAGGTAATAATCCCAAAATAATTAATAAAATAGACTAGGAAAAGTAGAATACGATCAAGCTAGCTTAGTCCCAAAATCGATTGTAAAGAAAAGAAAAAAAAGACATGAGCGTATTCAATTGAAGAAGAAGAATCCAAGATCCTAAAGAGAAACCCTTTATCGGATTCCTCTTGCATTTGACCTATAAATTGGCAAGAAAAGATTCCATTTCTTCATAATGTTTAAAACCAAGGGCGACGATGTACGAATGTGACGATTGCGAAAAGACCTTTTCCACAAAAACCAACTACAATCGCCATGTTGCAAAAGCCCACCCTGAAGAATCTGAAGAGGAAGAAGATGAGGATTATCCAGACAGTGAGTCAATGTCCAATGATGAAGATTCTGATGACAGTGAACAATCTCAAGGTGATGAAGAGACGATAAATATCTGGGAGACCATGTTCAACGAATGCGAAGAGACTGGTTTATCAATTAATGAAATTTATAAATACAAGATCCTTTTTCTCCGGGCAATGAAAAAGAATATAACTCATAAAGCCATCATGCAAACTTTGCAAAGAGTTAGAGACGAAGAAGATATGGACTTTGAGGAAGCATTGGATTTTGCCATTGAAAAACGTCGGTTTTTGATTCATCGACAAATAATTCAATTTTCAAATGATGAAATGAAAGAATGAAACGAATCGATCTCTGTAATGGACACTTGTATTTTCATTAAAGCTCTGAATATATTGCTCTCTGATTAGATTATACTTGTATTTTATTTCTTTTATTCTTTGGGTCAATCATTTCACCCGAGGTCAAGCATTTAGCGTAAGGTAGGGTTACTGAAACATCATGATAATATATATGATGCTTTAAGTTTCAGCTACGTTGTTTAAGAATAAAAGTAACAGGACAAGGATGTTAGCACTAACAAAAGCTAGAAGAAATGTATAAATATAAATGAAACGGAGTATTGTAATAAAAAAATGACCAAGGAATCAGTAAGTCAGATTAAAGAAAACAATGACGTCTTATTTTTAATTGTAAAGAATGAATTTGGGAACGTTCGCTTTTTGAAAGTCTTCAAGGTATTTTATTGAAGTTATTTGAGGTTTTCATCAAGCTCAGCTGCCTTAATGTAAGTAAGACGAAAATGAGTTATTTTTAAGGCTTTGCTGAATGAGAGTATTATCAAGTTAAAAGCGAAGATGTACTCAATGTACCATCACGCTCACTACAAAGATAAAAAGAGACTGGTCTCAATTCAATCAAAGAAAGCAAAAGGTGTAAAGAACTGTACCCAACAAAAGAAAATCGAACACGTGGATTATATTAACACGCTGATTTATTATATTGATGACATTCATTTTTCTATAAGAGATCAATACAGATGTAAAGACAACAATTTGATTATTTCATTTATAGCTTTATTTATTTATTTTCTAATTTTATGTAACGGTATATTATGAGTAATAAAATAATTTAACAATTTAAATATTTTAAAATTAATTGTTTCAAATTTCTGACCCATTGTTCATCAACTAAGAGTTCTTGTTTGGAATATTTGATTTCACCATTCATCTGTAGCGTCTTGTTGCAAATTTCGTTGGCTTCCTCTTCATCGACCACTTTAAGGAGATTCGAAAATGCATCTTCTACAAATTGCTTAGTCTCCTGTTGTGAGACAGTAGTGATGAAGTTGACTTGGGTAGTCCTCCAAACATCCTTCACACATTTCTCGCCGCACTTGCAAGACTTTTTCTCGCATGATCTTAAAAAACACGTTTTGCATTTCATTTTTGAACTTCTTTCGTTTCCATTCCAAAAGATAACCAGTGACATTAGCGATGAGAAGATCAGCTTTGTCAGGAGAGAAAATGATCGAGTTGGTATGTTGCCCACTAAGTTTTTGAGTTATGATAAAGAATTCCTCTTCTTGATCAAAGTAGTTTTCGACATTGAAATTTAAGGTTCGGTCATTCTTCCACCTTGAAATTCTGCTCTTGAAACACCGTTTCTTCTTTGGAGCATCTGAACAGGATAAACTTCTTTTTTGATTTGGTGTTGCCATTGTTTAACAGAGAGATAGCGTAAAAAATATAAATCCAAGGGAGTAAAGAAATCCTCTAGTAGTGAACCAAGTATTCCAGATCTTAGAGCAAACTCGAACGAAGCTCATTTTTCTCGTTAATGAAAAAGACAGAATATTTACCCATAGCTTAAATTAGGTTTGTGGGAGCAAAATTTCAGCATTATTTTTCACACATTGAGTCGTTTTTCACACTTGTCTTGTTTGGAATATTTGATTTCACACATTTTCAGCATTATTTTCTCACACATTGAGTCGTTTTTCACGCATTGAGTCGTTTTTCACACATTGAGTCGTTTTTCACACATTGAGTCGTTTTTCACACATTGAGTCGTTTTTCACGCATTGAGTCGTTTTTCAAACATTGAGTCGTTTTTCACACATTGAGTCGTTTTTCACACATTGAGTCGTTTTTCACACATTGAGTCGTTTTTCACACATTGAGTCATTTTTCACACATTGAGTCGTTTTTCACACCTTGAGTCACTCAGTTTGAGCATGCTGGAGTAGAACTATCATATTTACACTACTGTAGTCAAATACTATTATACATGTACATGCTGAATAATGATGAAAATGTTCAAACGAAAAGGAACGATAACACCACAGCACAGGTCCGAAAAGTCTTTATCCAAATCTTTTAATTCAGGGAAGTCAAATCATTTGGGTCTGGGATGGAAATTTCTGGCTACATATTTTGGCCCACCTCAAAATTTGAAAGAAACTGAAACGAGCAAACGACGTATACCTGAACAAGTTAACTGATTTCCCTCTGCGTCATAAAACGTTGCAAAGCATCCACCACAATAGCTCGGCTTACAAACTGCATTTGTGTGTTGCTCACAAATTTTGTCTTTGCAAGGATTAGATGAGCACATTGCAACTGGCACACCCGGAAGACATCCTGAATGATATAGTGAAATAGAGTGCAATACAGCAAGATGAACGGTTTTTGAGGCCCAACTCATAGTTAACAGTGGGTATGAACCCCCTCTTTTTACCCATCCCCCGGTAAAATAGCGAAAAAAGTGGACAAAACCATGGTTTGAGCCTCACGTTGTTTAAACTAAGTTGTTTTTGTTTCTAAAGGGTGCCCTAAATGGATGACAGATCGGGTCAAACTTTTTTTTCCAGAAGGTATCCGTATAGTAGATATCGCGTTACCTACGGGACATTTTGGAAAACATAATACGGGACGGTTTTTGGGGAATCTTTATTTTCAGGCTATCATTTTAGCAACCTTATGCTACACTAGCCGTCCCGGCGTCGTCCGAGATGGCTCTTTATCATGATAATCAAGCTCGCTTCGCTCGCTGTCGTTATTGCAGGGGGGGGGGGTCATGCAGTTATTATATAAACACTATGACAATTACTACCGTGGTGGTATACAAACCAAAATTTGGGAAAACAGTTACTCCACCAGTGGACTAACTGCAACATTGGTGGTGCCTAAGCCCAAAATTGTCGATTTTGGTAGGATATGGTGTACTAAGTGAGCACATTTTTCAATTTTTCACTTAAAATTTTAGGTTTTTAAAAATTCCGGAAGTAAAAAAATTCAAAACATTTTTTTCAAAAGTCAAAAAAAATCACAAAATTTTTTCTTCAATCAAGGCATGAAAGATATTTTAACAAACTTGGAAAATAATTGAGATATTTAACTCTTATACGGTCGTTAATAAGACGAACCCAGTAAAATGGTATCAAAAATGAGGAATTCAGTGAAAAAATTGCCAAATTTGGCACTTTTGGGGGTGGTATACACCAATTTTGAGGGTAAAATCAGTTAGTACACTATGGAATAACTGCAAGGGTGGTGGTGTCTGTAGAATATGTCCAAAATTGCAGTTACTCCACATAGTGTCAAGGAGTAACTGCAAGACCCCCCCCCTGGTTATTGAGAAATTAAATGCATTTCTTACTTATGAGAAATATGAATTAAATGATTTCTTGTATTCTCCAAGGAAAATTATATATGTCTTGTATTTTCCAAGGAAAATATTACATGAGATAATATATTGAAAAAGAAAAAGAACAAGACGACTTGAAGTCGAAAATTTCGCCTAAAGTTTAAACTGCATGGGAAAAAACAAGAAGTAGAGATGAAAGCTAATCTGAAGTCTATTTTACATCGAGCCTTGATGAAACAATTTTATATGAACAACGAGGCTCAAAATCGCTAAAAAGATAAGATCAATTTACGAACAATGGTTGTTTAATTCTTAAGAACTAATAACTGAAGGGCATATCACCATCTATAAAGAGTTATTAATTTGATTCTTATAGAAAAAAAATCCTCATCAGGGAAAACTTTGTCGGGGAAAAGTGTCGAAATCTTGGCCAAGTGACGAATATTTTTCCCCGACGAAAATTTACCTCGGCCTTAATGCGTTTACCAACTACCAGCAAGTGACGAATATTTTTCCCCGACGAAGCTTTCCCCGATAATGTAAATATGTTCATATTGCGCGCCATCCCTTGATTACTTTGTAAGAACTAATTACCGAAGGGTGTATCACCGTCTATCAAGAGTTACTGATTTGATTCTTATAAAGTATATGCTTATAAGAAAAATAAATATGCTCATATTGCCTGCCATCTATTGTTTACTTTGTAAGAACTAATTACCGAAGGGTGTATCACCGTCTATCAAGAGTTACTGATTTGATTCTTATAAAGTATATGCTTATAAGAAAAATAAATATGCTCATATTGCCCGCCATCTATTGTTTACTTTGTAAGAATTAATTACCGAAGGCTATATTACCATCTATCAAGAGTTATTGATTTGATTCTTATAAAGTATATGCTTATAAGAAAAATAAATATGATCATATTGTGTGCCATCCCTTGTTTACTTTGTAAGAACTAATTACCGAAAGGTATATCACAGTCTATCAAGAGTTATTGATTTGATTCTTATAAAGTGTATGCTTATAAGAAAAATAAATATGCTCATATTGTGTGCCATCTCTTGTTTACTTTGTAAGAACTAATTACCGAAAGGTATATCACAGTCTATCAAGAGTTATTGATTTGATTCTTATAAAATATATGCTTATAAGAAAAATAAATATGCTCATATTGTGCGCCATTTCTTGTTTACTTTGTAAGAACTAATTACCGAAAGGTATATCACAGTCTATGAAGAGTTATTGATTTGATTCTTATAAAGTGTATGCTTATAAGAAAAATAAATATGATCATATTGTGTGCCATCCCTTGTTTACTTTGTAAGAACTAATTACCGAAAGGTATATCACAGTCTATCAAGAGTTATTGATTTGATTCTTATAAAGTGTATCCTTATAAGAAAAATGAATATGCTCATACATATTGTGTGCCATCCCTTGTTTACTTTGTAAGAACTAATTACCGAAGGGTATATCACCGTTTATCAAGAGTTATTGATTTGATTCTTATAAAGTATATGCTTATAAGAAAATAAAGAAAAAATCCAAACTGTGAAGCTAAAGACACAAAGATATATGACGTAATCCAAAGAAAACCTGCGAAAATCGTCCGTGGTTATACGAACATGTAAAATGTAAATTAAGCTTAGTAAGTTCGTCCACCGTATCAAGTACTTTCGTTTTCTAAATTTTCGTCCGAGGACACCGCCGCTGAATGCCTATCGTAATACTTTCGCTAAGGCGAAATTAACAAGCAACATGCTGAATGGACCTACCTGATGATGAAAGCTAGATAATAAGGCAGTAAGGAGGAAAATGAAAACAATCAGTCAGACGATATAGCATTTTGCAAAAATGCATAACACATTAAATCTTATCATTGTTGATGGGGGAAGAGGGAAGGGAGTAGGGAAAATAGAAAGTTCCGGTTGCAAAAATTAGTTTTATTGACAATTGAATCATGCTTAATGGTGGGATTTGTTATCAATGATGTTTTTGTGTGAAAAAACAAAGAATTAAGGAAAAAGCCAAATGAAAATCTGCAAAAACGGCGATTACCGGCATAATTTCCGGCATTTTCAGCCGGAAAAGAATTTTTTCGCAAAGAAAAACTCGGTCATGTTTTGAGTATTGCGAATACGCATCTTTCTGCAAAAAATCAGAAAAAACTAAGGACGAATATTAGAGAAAATGTCAAAAAACTGGTTTTTCCGGCATATTTCCGGCATTTTCAGCCGGAAAAAAATGTTTTTCGAAAATCAGGTCCCGTCACATTTTAGGTATTGTCATCTTGCATCAGTGTGCAAAATTTCATAAAAAAATATAAAGTACAGCTCGAGAAATTCAAGAAATACTGTCTTTCCGGCGAAAATAGGTTGATCCGGCGATTTTTGAATAGTTCCGGCTTCAAAAATCAATTTTTTTGAAAATTGAAACATGCTTGATGGTGGCCATTGCTATTAATAATGTTTTTGAATGAAAAAACAACCAATTATAAGAAAAAAATCCAATGAAAATCTAGAAAAACGGCGATTTCCGGCATATTTCCGGCATTTTCGACCGGAAAAATTCTTTTCTCAAAAATTGGACTCAGCCATGTTTTGGGCATTGTTAATACGCATCTTTGAGCAAAAAATCCAAAAAAACTAATGATAAAATCTCGAGAAAATGCCAAAAAAACAGTTTTTCCGGCATATTTCCGGTATTTTCGGCCGGAAAATTTTTTTTTTCGAAAATCGGGCTCCGTCACATTTTGGGCATTGCCATTTTGCATCTTTATGCCAAAAATCAGAAAAAACTAATGAGACAATCCTGAGAAAAGCTGGCAAAAAGCTGGCAACAGACGAACGAACGGACGGACATGGGTTAATTTAAAGGACCTCCACCGGGGTACCCGGAGGTAGGTCCAAAAAGAGAATGAGTAATCAAAGTGTAGTGTAGTGTAGCTTGAATAGATTACCGTGAGTATCACAGCTCAAATTAATATCGACCTTATGAAGTATGACTAATAGTCGTAAATACTTAGGTGAATAAACACTTTAGCAAGATTTCCCTATTGACGATAAAAGGTGATTTTCCAAAAAACCCATGTTAGGTACTTTTTGGCCCAAATTTGCCAAAAAAACTATTTTTTCGAAAATCCAGCTCCATCAGAAATTACATATTACCATTTTATATCACTATGCAAAAAATTTGAAAAAAATGCCAAGCCAATTTAGAGAAATGCTCATTTTCCCTAAAATATGGCAAAAAGGAATTTACCCAAATAAGAAAATCCGATTTTTACGGCCAAAAATATTTTCCAAGAAAAACAGCTTCAGCCATCTTTGTCCAAAAATTAGAAAAAACTAATGAATAAATTTCACACAAAGTCCGAAAAACCCCATTTTTAGGCACTTTTTGGCCCAAATTTGCCCAAATAAATTTCGGGCTCCGTCACTTTTTGGGAATCACCATTTAGCATCACTGTGCAAAAAATCAGAAAAAACTAATGAGCCAATTCCGAGAAAAGCTGGTAATTGACGAACGGACGAACGTGGTAGGTACAAAAAGAATACATGTTTTCACGGTTTTAATTCTAAGGCTGAAAATTGGCCAATTGAAAGATCAATGCTGAAAAGGTGCGAAAAAGAATTTCCGTGACCTTAAAAGTCTCTAGCGAAAAAGCTTCATGCGAGAATGGGGGAGTTCGGATTTAAGAGTTTTAGGACTCGTGACATCTTTTATGCGACGCAACCAAATCTGGTCCATTTCAAAGAATGAAGTATTTAAAGAGCTTTTCGCGAGGGGGAGTTTCTGCTAAGGCCTAGGATATTTTAGTAGGACTCAAAAACTGACGTTTGAGGCAAAACCCCGTGATCCCAAAAATTTGACGAAATTTCAAGGTCGATAAAACCCAAAACCACTTATAGCAAACAAAAGCTCTCAAAAATGATATACTGTGGAGGACTTTAAAGTGGATATAGTCAATTTTCCAACCTCGTGGCTTGGCAGCAGGTTTTAGGTACCCCCTAAGAATTCAGGTGACCCCTAAGATTTAGGTAACCCCTGATTGCCAAATATTTTAGGTGACCCCTAAGCCAATGACACGTCAAATTTTTTCAAAAATCCTTTTCAAACAATCAAACGAATACAACAGTTAGTTTAGCTAAATAGAATAAATGCCCTAAGAGATAGGAGATAAGCTAAGTACTGAAGGTTCATGCCAGATTTTTAGGAATAGCTCAGTGCACACACTGTTTTCTCAGAAACACACTTTTTTTAGACAGAAGACATTCCATAGTGAAGTTTATGATGAAAGAAAAATAAGTTCAGAAAAATAATCACGAAACATAGAATCTAGCCTCCAGGTCCATCTGAAAGAATTTAGGTGACCCCTAACATGGTTAGCCCCCCCCCCTAGCCACAGGTTAAAATCAGGTACCAATTGCTGCTCGACCTTTTAGCCCCCCCTCAGGCCAGGGGGGGGGGGGTGTTTCCAGCCATGAACCTATTTCGAGAAAATTAACGCGGGAGTTGCGTTTTGACGTCATTTCCAGTTGATTTACTCGAGTTACGTTTAGAAGTGCACTATATCCGCTTAAAAGTTCTCTATATCATTTGTTGAGAGCTATGTGGTATAGCTCTATAACATCAGGACTTTTTTTCTGTAGTTTTGAAACTTAACCTGTTTAAGTTTCAAAACTACAGAAAAAAAGTCCTGATGTTTGTCTCATCGGAGACTGTTCTACGTCAATGTCTCGTACGTAACAGACACAAAATTATTCTTTTATAAATAGCTTTATGAATATTATATTTTTTGCTTTTCTGTATGCGGTAGGCATATACTATTTGTCTAAAAATTTTAGCCAAAGTTATTAACAGAACCTGATTTTGAAAAAATCTGAGCTGAAAGTACATGCTGTCCTAGTAGGGGGGAATTTGTTCGTTTCTTTGAGGTCACTCGATTGTTTTGGTCAAAGCACTTGTTATACATTTTTGGAAAGCTAAGGGGTAGGGGAATCAAAATAACTCAGGTTTCAATTTTTTTTTTCGGAAACTTTGGTGTGATTTTCGGACAAATATGACGGTCTTAGGCAAAAATCATAGGGTCAAAAATTCATGAAAATTTTAGCTTGAGAAAACGGAGACCTGTTGTGTATTTTTTTGAAAGCTCTCAAAAAATTAAGATTAGAGATATATTGCGAGTATCGGTGATTTCAGACTTAACTCGAGATATTGAGCTTCAAAAAGAGCAAAAACCGGACAAAACAGCTGTTTTTGGCTGAAAAACACTGTTTTTAAGGGTTATTTTATAGTGAGAGCGGTTTTACAAAATGCCCTCTAATATCCCATAGTCGAACGTGCGCACCGCACTGGCTCCATTTCAGTTATTTTGTTATTCGAAAGCCCAATTTTAACATTTCAAATATTTAGTATTAGGTAGCAAATATTAAAACTGTGTCCGTTTTGGCTGAAATTTCTCCAGGCTGCCCCAAGTTTTAGCCCCGTTTTGGCGAAAAACTTGTCAAGAGGCCTAAAAATCAAAATTTTGAAAAATGAAAAAAATATCCCCAGATATTCACCCAAGGAACAAGTGTGCAAAATTTCAGCCAAATCGAACATATTTTGAAGTCTCCAGGCTGCCCCAAAGTTTTAAGTCTCGTTTTGGCGAAAAACTCGTCCCCAGGCCCCAAAAATCAAAGTTTTTTGAAAAATGAAAAAAATACCTCCAGATATTCACCCAAGGAACAAGTGTGCAAAATTTCAACCAAATCGAACAATTTTTGAAGTCCCCAGGCGGCCCCAAAGTTTTCGGACGGACATACATACAGACATACATAAGACATACGTAACCCGGGGGGGGGGGGGGTACTTAGGCAAAAATAGGTGCTGGGTATGTGCGGACGGTAAGGGTCGGGTTTTTCACCTTTCAAAGTCTCTCTATGGGTTACAAAAATTAGGAAATTTCAAAGTAGTCTCTCTAAGGGTGGTAGAAATCACGATTTTTAGAAAAAAAATTTGATTTTGAGAGAAAAAATTACAAAAAAGTCTCACTAAGGGTAGGAAATTTTTGAAAATCAGAGAAAATTTTTCGAAAAAGTCTCTCTAAGGGTCACTTCTTCACTAAAATTTGGTCTCTCTAAGGGTCGGTTTTCGGAGGTCCCGTCCGCACATACCCCTCATTCACCAACCCTAGTACCCCCCCCCCGGGATACGTAACAAAAAAAAATCAAAATTTTTTACCAATCAGTGCGAATCACTTCAAAACTTTTTATTCAAAGAATTTTCATTTCCAAAGATAAATTTGCCTGTTAGGCTCTGATTAGTTATCACTTAGTAAGCATTTCTGCTGAAACGAGGCTTTGTTCAAACCCTTGAACAACCATTTAAAACTTCTAATTCAAGCTCCAATTGATTTTGATGATACAAAGTTTCATGAATAGCTCTAGGATAGGTAATTTGTAACTTTTCTTTGAAATGCCATTAAAAAGACAGCACTAAAATTGTTACGTACGGGACATTTAAAGTATATATCTTAAAGATTTTGAGCAGCAATTAGGACTTGAATCTCTGGGAACGGTCTATGAATATATTTTACGTACAAAGGATTTTAAGTACAAAAGGATTTTTTACAAGGAGAAACAAAAATAAATTTTTAAATTGTGTGGATTCTATGAAAAATATTCGTAAAATGCTCAACTGGCAAAGGATGTTCAAAAAAATCTAAAAACACAAATAATTCTACCAAAACCTAGACTATGATATAGTCTAAGACGAGACAAGTTTCATCTAAGAGAAACAAACGTGAAGACGGGAGTTTTTTTCGGGGGTAGCTGTTGTCTTAGACTATATCAACTCGACAAAAACCGGAAATTTCGGATTTTGGTTAGCGGTGTGATCGGCCGGTCCGGTTCGCACAAATGTAAACAAACAGTCGAGCCTGACTGGTAAATCCCGCCCGCAATTCTTGCTGCTAATACGTATTGACCCGAATGGAATAATGATACCAAAACATAGGGACAGAAAGTTGATCTGTAGACTATGTGTGGAAATGTTTTGTGCAATTCTTTAGCATTTGAGTCTCTTAGCCTCCTATTAGTTAGTACTTTAGTTTGTAACTTCTTTGCAAAAGGTGTTTTATGTAAATTGTTTAGAATTTTTTTTTAACAAGCAGAACTCAGATTCACGTATCATATTTTTTCAAGAATAACAAGCAACATGCTGAATGGACCTACCTGATGATGAAACTTAGATAGCAATAAGGAGAAAAACAATCATTAAGAAAATATAGCGGTTAGCGAAAATGCATTAAATTTCATCATTGATATTGTTGATGGGGGGGGGGAGGGGTTTAGGGAAAAAAGAAATAGAAAGTTCCGGTTGCAAAATTGCGAAAGTCTTATTGACGATTGAATCATGCTTGATGGTTGCATTGTTATCAATAATTTTTTAAGTGAAAAACAAAGAAATATATGGAAAAAGCCCAATTCAAATCTGCAAAACGGCGATTTCCGGCATACTTCCGGATTTTCGGCCGGAAAAACATGATTCTCAAAAATCCGAATCGGCCACACTTAGGGCATTGCTGATACACATCTTTGTGCAAAAATCGGGAAAAACGGTTGATGAAATCTCGACAAAATGGCAACAAACCGGTTTTGACGGCATATTATCGGCATTTTTGGCCGAAATATTTTTTTTCCAAAATCAGGCTCCGTCACGTTTTAGGTATTGCCATTTTACATCAGTGTGCAAAATTTCATGATAAAATATAAAGTACAGCTCGAGAAATTCAAGAAAAACCGTTTTTCCGGCGATATTCGGCTGTTCCGGCGATTTTAAGAAAGTCCCGGCATCAAAAATCAGTTTTATTCACAATTGTACCATACTTGATGGTTGGCATTGTTATCAATAATGATTTTGCATGAAAAACAAAGAATTATCAGGATAAAGTCCAATGAAAATCTGCAAAAACGGCGATTTCCAGTATATTTCCGGCATTTTCGGCCAGAAAAGAATTTTTCTCAAAAATCGAACTCAGCCATGTTTTGGGCATTGCTATTACGCATCTTTGTGAAAAAAATCAGAAAAAACTAATGATGAAATCTCGAGAAAATGCCAAAAAACCAGTTTTTCCGGCATATTTCCGGCATTTTCGGCCGGAAAAAATGTTTTTCGAAAATCAGTCTCCGTCACATTTTAGGTATTGTCATTTTGCATCAGTGTGCAAAATTTCATAAAAAAATATAAAGTACAGCTTGAGAAATTCAAGAAATACTGTCTTTCCGGCGAAAATAGGTTGTTCCGGCGATTTTTAAATAGTTCCGGCTTCAAAAATCAATTTTATTGAAAATTAAAACATGTTTGATGGTGGGCATTGCTATTAATAATGTTTTTGAATGAAAAAACAACCAATTATAAGGAAAAAGTCCAATGAAAATCCAGAAAAACGGCGATCTCCGGCATTTTAAGCCGGAAAAAATTTTTTCTCGAAAATCAGACTCGGCCATATTTTGGGCATTGTTAATACGCATCTTTGAGCAAAAAATCAGAAAAAACTAATGATAAAATCTCGAGAAAATACCAAAAAACCAGTTTTTCCGGCATATTTCCGGCATTTTCGGCCGGAAAATTTTTTTTTTCGAAAATCGGGCTCCGTCACATTTCGGGCATTGCCATTTTGCATCATTGTGCCAAAAATTAGAAAAAACTAATGAGCCAATCCTGAGAAAAGCTGGTAACAGACGGACGAACGGACGAACGGACGGACGAACGGACAGACGGACGGACATCGGTTAATTTATAGGACCTCCAAGGTAGGTCCAAAAAGAGAAGAGGTAAGCAGTAAGGCTTTTTAGGCTCTTGAAGGCTCTTTTTATTTTGAAAGACTCATCTTTTTGAAATACAAACTTGTATTCGCCAGGTTTACCTTCAGTGTATGTGGCATGTTTTGTCTGATTGCTCTAGGAAAATTTTATTAGAGTGGGGGGCATTTTTAATCACAGTTTTTTTACAAGTGTAAGTGTGATGCATTATTTTTCTCTATCAAAAGCTTTTTAATTTTTATAAATGGCATAATTGTTGGTTTTGATTTTTTGTCTACATATACTTGCTCAGGCAAGACCAATATAATTTGTCGTTGTTTTATAGGCAGTCTAAAAAACAGCAAAAATCAGTAATTATACCAAACTTGTGAAATTAAAGATTATAAAGGTACAGAATGGTGAATTACAGTATTATTGAAAAATTGAGCATAAAATTCTGAAAAACTTGAGGAAACTTTTAAAATTTTGAATAAAGCAGTAGTCTACTAGTGTCTGTAGTAGTCACACACAGCATTTTTTTTCAAAATCACCATGATATTTTGGGTTAATTTACCAAATTTCATTTTCACAATTGCAACTTTTTAAATAAAAGTGAATTCTGTGGTAAGTTCACCCAAAAATCAAGGTAAATACTTTTTTAGATTTTTCCTATGAGAGTGACATAGACATTAATTTTGATTTTTGCCCCCGCAACGAGCGTAGCGAGTGAGGAGGCCTTCATAGCTTCACGCAAGGATATTGGACAGGAATCTCGAATCTTTGCGCGCGTTTGTTCGTATTGTATGTTCCGGCCAATTAAGTGTTCCGCAAAAATATGGCGGTAAATTATACAGCGGTAAATGTTATACACATTTTCATATTACGTTATATGCTATTACCATTATTATATATTGCATTTCATTAGTTTTGATTTAGGATTGAAAAGCTGAAGCGAGTGTTATAAATGCAAATTATAGAAAAAGTATATAATTACACCATAACAAGGATTACAATATTACTTTTGCAAATCAAAACAAACAAAATGGCAGACTGGTTATGATGATGAGCTGATTCGATTCATTGAATAGAAAAAGTGTTTTGTATGTCTAATTTTGTTTCTTGTCTTTAAAACTGAATAAATACTGTAATTTAGTCAGAAGTTTATTTCAGCAATGATTTCAATTCTTTTTCGGGAATCTTTAAAGAAATTTGCTCAAGTTTTCAAATGTACATTTTGTTGATATTTTTGTTCAAACTTATCAAACTGTAATTTATATTGTCTGTTATTTTATTAATAACTACCTTTATTGTTTATAGAGCTTCTTAAGCTTTAAAGACCATTATATGGTCGTAACTCGGGAATATCTTTCTTAACTCGGTAAAACAAGATACCGGCAAAGTACAAAAAAGTAGAATGTAGCATATGAATCCAAAATTGAATGTGAATCGATGTAAACAAACTTTTTTTTTTGGTCTTCAAAATAGATTTACCTCACTTAGAGTGTTTTCACTGTTTGTTCAGTGTGGTAAATCTATTTGGAAAACCTGAAAAAGTTTGTATAGGCGCATACATTCAACTTTTTCAGTTGTGATAGCCTACGTAATAACTTGCGCTCCAGTAGTTTGGTGAAATAGCTCCAATTCTGGCTTTCCAAGTTAGGAGGGACCTTCCCGAAGGCATTTAACAGTGGTTAGACTAGGCACACAGACAGTCATACAGAAACGGTAAAACAAGATACCGGCAAAGTACAAAAAAGTAGAATGTAGCATATGAATCCAAAATTGAATGTGAATCGATGTAAACAAACTTTTTTTTGGTCTTCAAAATAGATTTACCTCACTTAGAGTGTTTTCACTGTTTGTTCAGTGTGGTAAATCTATTTGGAAAACCTGAAAAAAGTTTGTATAGGCGCATACATTCACCTTTTTCAGTTGTGATAGCCTACGTAATAACTTGCGCTCCAGTAGTTTGGTGAAATAGCTCCAATTCTGGCTTTCCAAGTTAGGAGGGACCTTCCCGAAGGCATTTAACGGTGGTTAGACTAGGCACACAGACAGTCATACAGAAACACCATAAAGTGAAAGTATATAGCTATAAACTCAAAAAGTCTAGCTTCCTGAAGGCACGTCTCTTCATTGTCTGCGCTGCGATCATCTTAATGGATTCAATCAGCTTTTAGTTTGGAGAAAAGATTGCATCATGAAAAAGTACTATGCACTCTAAAAAAAATTAGGCGCATTTCAACTTTTCTCGACTGTACGTCTGAATGGACCACAATGGCATATCTTTATTTTTCTTTTGACCAACAACATAAAAGATTTTGCTTGAGAAGTACAATCAAAGCGTAGGTGAGTGGAGTCCGGGCCTTAGCTAAGATTGGTTTCTATTTCGCCCTATTTAAGATGGCGCAGAACTTTTTGATAAATTTTATCCGCAGTATCCTCTTGACTATTGTTTATTAGGCAAAGTAGCAATAGAGAATCAATCAATCAATCAATCAGTAATTAAATCAATCAATAATCAAATCAATTAATTATTCCTGATTATTTTTTATGTTTCAATCTTTAAAGCATTAAAAGCTTTATCTCGTCAACCTGTTCCGACAAGCTCGTTTCTTGAACCCGTCTTACATTTAAAATCTATTCCATGTAAATTGGAAGTTTGTTTTGCTACCATGTACAAACCACTCTCAATTTTAACAAAAATTTTCCTCAATTTCAAGTGCCTGCTTTTGTTTCTAATGATAAATATCCATCTTTGACTTTTGAGGTTTGTTCTACTCGTCAAAAGAAAGCAAATTACCCAATATTTACCCCCTAACCTCATTAAAAAGATCCTTCAATTAGGTTTGCATGCCTCCATTTTCGACCCTGTACGTTTATTCGCTACTGTACGTTTATTAGGTACTCGAGTAGTCTAATTACTCTGATATGGTTTCCACATGATAGCAAAAATGAATGCCAATTTAAGTGGAATTTAAGAGTCATTTATTTTTAATTAGATTTTTTCATGTCTTCGTCGAAACCTTAATTATAACTAGGCCATCGTTTTTATTTATTTAGATGGAGTGTTATTGTTATTATTTTCAGGAAAAAAGAAAATCTTTTATTTCTTCGTTTAACCAAACGTGTACAGTAGTTACTTACTATTTTTTTGTCCCCATGCATTTCTTATAATCTTGCAATTGACATTGTTATGAATATACAATTTATTATAGAATTCTTTAAATATTATATTGCTGCGGTGGCATGTTAGTGTAAGCTATGTACTAGTCTAAATTTTAGGTTCAATCAGGCCCGTAAAACAACAAATCAAATTGGTCCCCAAATTGTCATATACTTATTACAATTTCGATATTTCAATTTCGATAATTTCGAATCAGACTCTATCCGCCGCGCAACATATTACATTTTATAATATACAAACTATGTTATATCATAATAATATATTATACGGACGATAGCATCGTCTACCAAAACCTGACAATAAGTCACAAAATTTCTCAGAAAATATCTTCAGTTGATATTTACTCCTTTTTAAGTTGAGCATTAGCTTATGTCCTTTAATGGAAAATTTTCATTCTAGGCATGGGGGGGAACCCACCAAAATCAATTCAAAATTGAAAAACATCTGGTTTTATGAGATGATATAGCGTAATGCTTAGTTTTATTAATATTATGGTTTAAAAACAACCATTCTTTCCATATACTCTTGAATTAGAACTACCTTAGGGAAAACAATAAGCGTTAAGTTCATCAAATTACAGCTTTTTAATTTTATGCTTGAGGGGGGGGGGGACAGAAAAATTTTGGGAGGCAGGGTGGGGAAAAATGAGGGGGGGGGGGAAGGAAAATTTTCATTCTAGGCATGGGGGGGGGGAAGAGACCCTGAAGGACACTATGGCTCAATGCACCCCAGAAATGATCAATATTACAAAAAAGAGAACAAAGTATGACAGTCAATAGTCAATAATTTCACAACATAACGACACAATGGTCACAAAGTGTCCATTTTGTATGTTAACAATGTTAATTGTATGTTAATTTTTGACACCCATTACATTTCCAGTTTTTTTTGGCAAATCTTGGTCCCTACAAAGGCCCTCAAAAAGTTGGCATCCCCCTATTTAGAATAGGGAAGTGCAAATTATGCGAGCCCTACATCACTATCCAGCAAACAAACAAATAAAATATATCCTTGCTTGTAGCAATAGTATAAAAAATTGCTAAAACTTTCAGGATACTTTCACAAAAATAAATACCCTTTTGAACCGCTTCCGAAAGTTCTTGACTTTACTACAAATTGGTTTTTGAAATTTAATTAGAAAAAATAAATTAAAGTTTCACACATGTCAGCCGTGGTGGCTGTTTTTTCAGCAGGAACCAGCTAATCCACCAAAACACACAAATCAATGATCGCCATAAAATCTGAATCAGTCAATTAGTCACACTAGTCAGGTCATTGACCTCGGTTGCTGCAGAGGCGACTGAGGTTCGATTCCCACTCGCAGCGGTTCACTTGACAAGTGAATGAGACTTCGCCCAGGTCAACCCATGCCATGTAGGTAGTCAGTTCAAGGTGCTAACGGGGCGCTAATTGAAAGCGTCTATAGTTGCAAAAATGGGTCTCAAAGCCACCTGCGACTTAACCAAATAGAAATAGAAAAAAAGAAGAAAAAAACGACTGCGAGCTCCTGCATGGCTGCAAAAAATTTTATCTGTCAATTATCATCTCAAGCCTGAAGTGCTTCTAGCCTTATGATAGTGCCGCAGGTCATCGGTGGATAGTATTCAATTATCATTTTCCCTTTATTTTCATTTCTTGAACTTTTTGTTTTCAAAAATATACCTAGGTAAGTTTTTTTCAACGTGAAATTCACCAATGTCCTTTCCCACAAAAATTCCAAACTTCATTTATAAAGCAAAAGTGATTTATGTTTTGTTATTGTAGTAGGGGGAAATTTGTTCGATTTTTTGAGTTGATCTTTTGACTTTTTAAGCCAAAGCACTTGTCGACATCCCTCTTCTAATCTCGTCACCCTTTTTTAGAGACAGGAATAATAGAAAGGTCGGAATCACTGATGGACTCCTCATGATTGCTAAGCAAAGAAAATTAGCCATTCAATCAGCGATTCCGACCTACCTATTATTCCTATCTCTAAAAAAGGGTGACAAGATTGGAAGAGGGACAGTATTGAATTAACCTTGTATATCAAGATTACAAGATTTCGAGTACAGTACGGGCCGATTTTACTTTGGTTTTGAGTGGTTTCATTTTCGATTTCACGCCAACATTTTAGCAACGGGGTGCTCGCCCATAGTTATAGGGGTTTGTGCAAAAAACTAAACATAGAAAAGTTTCCAAATCCCCATTTTGATTAATGCAATTAAAAATGAAACTTTTCTATGTTTCACTTTTTTGCACCTATTCTTCAAAATGAAAATATTTAAGATTTTAAGTTCTTCTTTTATTCAATGATTTTTTACGGCACATTATTGACAATCTAACTCTCGCATCAAATTTCCGCTTTCTTCAGTAAATTGAAGATAAGAAAAAACCTAAGCTACAGATCACGGATTGAAACAAATGCACTGAGAGGCCATGGGTGCCAAAAGAAGGGTCGTGTGAAATGCAGCAATCTCATTGGTGGAAATTTGCTAAACAGCTGCAAAGGAGCGCTGGGAAGCAATCAGTAGAAGAGACCACTTTCATTTTTGTTGCAGATTCAGATACCGTCAACTGCTCTAACTTGGAACTATCTGACAAAATATAGGACGGCAATTCGGCCACCATTTCACCAAACCTCCAAAGTCATTTGAGTTAATGAACCGCGTATTCACGATTTCTCTTTCGCACCCAGTAGGCTTTTAAATCTAAATATGACAAAAATCTGTAGTGGAACACACGCGGCGAGTGTCTGTGCACTCTCAGAGGAACGAAGAAGTATGATTGATAAACTTGGTGGAGTTATCAAAACATCAAAACAAATTTGTTGTCAAGTCAAAGAGGTTTAAAGGTAAGTGAAAATACAGACCAAATATCAATCAGTCCCATGTTTCGACCAACCGTCCTAAGTTAGAGCAGTTGACGGTATAAACTTCTCTCAGGGAGAGATTACTTGTCAATATATTTAAATTTAGTCAACTTGTCAGCATTGTATTGTTGTAAAGGGAAAGATAAAAGAGGTTAGACTAGCCTAGTTTCTAATCCTGACATATAGGAGTTTAAGTTTAGACTGAGGGATGCCAAAGGACCCTCCCGGCGCTCCGGAAACTTCCGGAGTTTTCCGGAGCAGCTAAAAAAACACTATTTTTCTCTCCAGAAAGTTCCGGAGCTCTTCCGGTGCTTCCGGAGCAAGTGATTTTTATCACGTTATAAAAAACTGTTTAAACATGGTTACAAAAAAATATTTGTCTCCAGGTGATGGACACTTTGGTCAAATAAAATACTTACAGAATTTGAGGAAGATGGTTCAGCCATTGATGAAATCAAATTTATCACATTAGCTATATTCGAAAGCATCAATGGTCGAAATATGGAAACTACCATGAGTCAGCTGATTTTTTTACAATATGCACGTGTGCAGAACTGCACACGTGCATATCCGGAACGCTCCAGTTGCATTTCCGCTAGTAACTTTACTAGCGGAAATGCAACTGGAGCGTTCCGGAGCTCCGGTGCAGACCAATTGCCAAAAACCGTGCTCCGGACACCGGAAGTGCTCCGGAATCTTCCGTTATTTCGGAGCACAGAAAAAACGGCACTTTTTGCTCCGGACGTTTTTTCCGGAGCGCCGGGAGGGTCCTGATGTAGGTAAAGGCAAAAATGAAAAGTCAATGTAGAAATGAACAGTAGACAAGAATAGACCTTTTTTCAAAGAGGCCACCCTGTTGAATAATTATGTAGTCCAGCAGAAAAAAAATGATAAAACCATGCATAATTAATACAATATGCATGATACAGTAAATATGCATGGCTCTATCATTGTTTTTATGGCTGGACTACATAATTATTCAACAGGAATTCCTCTTTGAAAAAAGGTCTATTGGCACCTCTGACAATTAGGGTTTTCCTGTTTTGTGACTGGGTTGATTGCAAAGAACAGGACCCTGCTGACGCACCAGACTTAATGAACACCGGACACGCGAAAGTCCGGTGTGTGTAAAATGAGAATTTTTTTTACCACCAGACAATCTCTACACCGGACTTACTAAGAAAGTGGTATGTCCGGTGTTGGAGAAGGATATTTTTTCCACCGGACAATCAAAACACCGGACATGACCAGTCCGGTGCGTCCGGTGTTTCTCAATTTTTTGTTTCATAAATGTCCGGTGTCCAAAATTCCCTGTATGCAACACCGGACTGACACCGGACTTATTGCGTCCGGTGTAGCGAAAGGATACTTTTTGCTACCGGACAAATACACTGGACAGTCCGGTGCTTCGACAGGGTCCTCAAAGAACATACTGGAAAAACAAGGCTTACCTTCTTCATGATGCTGCTCAATAATATTAGATGTTGAAGTGCTGCCAATAGGTTGTGTTGGTTGAATATCCGTCTTTTGAGGAGAGGTTTTTCTTGACAACTTTGGAATTTCAATTATTGCATATCTGCTATGTGCGTCAAATAAACAAACTGAAGGATTTTTACAATCAAAAAGATAACATATTTTATCCATCACTTCCCTGCCATCATCAGTATAATGCTGCTTATAATGCATCACAGCAACATCACATAGTTCTTTATCACAGCATTTCTGATAACATTCCCTAGCAGACACAACAGAAAATTGCCCTATTGGGTCTGCACCATTTCTTATAGAGTCAGAAGAACGGATAATTGTTCTCTTTCTAACTTTTGGCTGCGGACATTCTTGTGCCAATAGTAAATAACAATATAAGGTAAGGATGATGAGTATATTTATTAATGCTTCCATTGCTATAACACTACATATTACTCATCAAATCACGATATAAACATCCAGTAAGACCATGGAACTTTCTTGACCAGTTAGTCAATTTTTTTTACAATAATTCTAATTTTCTTCCCGTTTCGTCTCGGCTTTGTTTTTACTGCCTATTGCGCATGCGTAACAAGGAATCGGGATAAATCGGTTTAGATAAACACAAAAGGAAATCACAGCAAATAGAATATTCAGTCGGGTCAAACTAGAGCGAGCCACTACATAATATTATGGTAGTAGGTCAAATAACCCAATCAGTAGTTCAGAAAAAGTCTCGTACACTTCAGCTGGAAACGAATGCGTAAACGAAGATCAAGAGTCGCGATGGCAATATGTATAAAAAACAAATTTGTGAACTTGTAGAGGTGAAGGTAGACAATGGCTTCCCTCTTACACTTAAAGGCAAAGTCAGGAGGTAATTGCTGCCAAATATTTCGAACAAAAAAGTGAGTAATTTTCTCTTCTTTAAAGTTTCTTTCCTGACATTTTGACATGGTCTAAAACAGTCTAAGCCAGACCGTACTTGCTACAGGACAGGAAACATTTCCGACACAATCGAAGGTACCGTAAGTTGGTCTAATGTCGACATCCGTCTTCTAATTTCGACACCCTTCTTTAGAGATAGGAACAATAGAAACTGAGGAAGGTCGGAATCGCTGATTGACTTTGATTAGCGCGATGAGATATAGTCTATCAGTGATTTTGACCTTCTTATTATTCCTATCTATAAAGAAGGATGTCGAAATTAGAAGACGGATGTCGACATTAGACCAACTTACGGTACTGTATTCAATATGATTGAAAGTAATCGTAACGATCGAACAAATCGACAATGGTCGATGAAAATGCCATGATTTGGAGTTGAGTGAGTATTTGATCACCGATAGAATAGACCTTTTTTCAAAGCAAGAGGCCACGTGCGTTTGTTTGGGAACGCGATACACGAACGCGAACTACCCATGTCTAAACTTTTCAATATATCTCCAGAACTAACAGATTTTTTGAAATTCTGTAAAAAGGTCTAATTTCCTGAATAGTTTTACTATGTTCTGTGAAAAAATCATAACCATCAGTCAAATACTCATTCGTCTATTTAAGATTGAAGACAAAAATTTGCGAAGAAAAATAAACCTTGAGCACAAAAAATGCTTTTTTAAACACTTTTTTCCACCAAAAAACAATTAACTTTTATAGACTTACCTTCCCCAAACATTGAAGAAGCCTCTACTAATTAAAGTAAATGAGATAAGATAAGATAAAACCTTAAAATCAACCAGAATTTACAACCTTTCGTCCAAAGCAAAAAAAGTGCTTTTCTCGCCGCCATTTTGTTTTCGAATGAGAATTCTAGAGAATTCCATTCGTTTCCAGCTCCCGCGGTCTTTTTTCATCCAATCGCGCGATTTCACTTTCGCTTTCTCTAGTCCAACAAGACTGCAGGATTTGAGTCATGTGACATCTCTATTAAAAAACCCACGCGAAATACAGGGGGTCACAAATAGATATACAGGGGATCACACTACTGGCTACAGGAACTGAAAGCAAGCAATTATGGACAATATTTTTGGTTTTTCTGAAGGAAAAAAGTTATAGGAAGCTTTACTGAAAGAGGGATAAGGCTGGGACAATCTATTTAAAAGATATGGACATAAAATAGGCACTTTTTTGGGTGATAATTAAGATTTTACTTAGAAACTTTAATTCTCTTACCCCCGTCTCAGGCCCCCCTGATATTAGCAAGGGAACCATGTTGGCCACCCCTACTAAAAATATCAGATCAAAACAAACCAGGAAAATAATTCCTGTAACTCGAAGAAAATTGGAAAAAGCTGGTTTTTGACTGTTTCTGATCCTAAAGTGCTATTTTTTGGTAAAAGCTATGCAATTTATGTTTGGATTTCTAGAAAAATTACCCATTCATTGTTAATACATTTTTTATTTATGAAAGTAATCTCTTCATGGAATAAAAAGATATAGTCAAATCTTGTAGGGTCATTTTTCAAAATTTTTTTGCCAAATTCGATTTTCGCATTTCGCCATTTTACCCTACGCAAACGCACGTGAGGCCACCCTCCCCTGTTGAATAATTATGAAGTCCAGCAGAAAAACAATGATAAAACCATGCATAATTATTACAATATGCATGATACAGTAATTATGCATGGCTCTATCATTGTTTTTATGGCTGGACTACATAATTATTCAACAGGACGTTGAAAAAAGGTCTAATCGATTAGTGGTCACTGTAATGTAATGTAATGTAAAATTTATTTGGTCAAGAAGGTCTAAAATTTAGGCATTGCTACAAGCATTGATGTGGACCTACTATATAAAATAATTTAAAAAATAATAGGATAATAGAATATAAATAACTATTTTGACTATTAACAAATAAATATATTCTTAAAGATCACACTGATCACCTTCGATTATTTGATCATTATTGATTACTTGGATCACAATCGAACGTACGATTAGTAAGTACATTGTAGCTGGAACCTCGATATTCCAGGATTAGAAAAAGCTATACCTGTTATATTTTTTCTTTAAAGAATCAACAAGCCATCAACATCGATAAATTACACACATATTTCCTCAGAAACTTTTAAAATTATCTGCCATTATGACTTTCTTGAAGCCGTTCAGTCAGGCACATCCTGGTAAATGAACGGGGTGAGCATTTGCATGGGGTATTCGTCACCCAGTGTAAATGAGATAGGAAGTCTCAGGCAAAAAACGTGAAAATGAATAAAAATGAACTTCAAACTGAAAAAAGGAAAAAAGGAAGAAAACTGGGAACTTTATTTTTTCGTTAAAAGTTTCTTCAATCTTCGAAGACAAAATTGACCCATGGAAAAAAAATTTCATCTATGTAGTTCTTTGAAATGAAGTAAAATATTTCCAACCCGGTTCAATTGCGTGGGGTATTCAGTGCTATTACATCACTTTTGTTTTCGACCCCTTGCAAGTGAAAAATACCCCGTTCATTTGCCAGGATGTGCCTGACTGCCGTTCCGAAATTAACCAATCAGGTTAGGTATCGGAATTCCTATGGGAGTTCTTCTTCTTCTTATTTGTAAAATAGCTAAGTCGGCAAAAAAACTTTTCCTGGGGGTTTGATGAATAAACAGAACATTTATCATTTGTTTTTTATTTAACCATATATTTAAATTTGTGCTCAAAAATACTTAAATAAATAAGTTGATAATATTCAATATACTATATTTGTATCTCTCAGAAAATAAACACTTTTACAGAACAACAAGCTTATCATTTGAAATACCCCGTGTTTGGACCATTCTATCGTGGGCGCAAAATGGGGTGGAAACTAAGTAGCACCCTCTGTACAAACCAAAATATGGCTTCGTTGGAATACCGGTTGAAACACTTGTGAGAACTGATATCATTTGTTTTTTATTTAACCATATATTTAAATTTGCGCTCAAAAATACTTAAATAAATAAGTTAATACTATTCAATATACTATTTGTATCTCTCATCAGAAAATAAACACTTACAGAACTACATAGTTTATCATTTGGAATACCTCCGTGTTTGGATCATTCTATTGTGGGTTCTATTATTCGCCCGCGCGAAAACGTCAGCCAATCATTTTTTTCCTGCGCGCTCAAGGGGAAAAGGAAAGTGATCGATATTCTTTTAAGGAAAAAAGTCACAAACAAACCCAAAGACCAAAAGATGTATTTTGTTGTTGAGAATTGATCCTGTGAAGATGAAAAAATTTCTGCTATATGCTATATTTTTTTGGAATGCTGAAAAACTCTAATTTTGATCTTTCTTAAGGTAAAGAGGTTGCGAGATTTGGGTTAGCAAAAATTGCTAAAAAACTGGTAAAATCGTAATCCTCAAAAATTGAAGTTCCAGCCTCACTGAAGTACCGTCTGGTCTAAGCTTTAAACTCCTATATCAGGATTAGAAACTAGGCTAGTCTTATCTCTTTTATCTTTCCCTTTACAACAATACAATGCTTACAAGTTGAAACAACACACTGACAAGTAATCTCTGTGAGGGTGAATTGCGCCAAATCTGTAATGTGGTTTTGTAAACAAGGCAAATTGTATTCAAATTACTATAGAATGGGATACGTGAGGTATTAGAGCTTAAGTTTTTGTGGATTTGGTACTGTCAGTCGGAACCACTACATAGAAATTATAGCTATTGCCTTAACGGGAAGTATTTCCCGAACAGGAAGGTAAATATAACCCAAAAAGGAATCATCACTTTTCTGTTTCCCGTTTTGGTTGAGAACTTTTCATTATTCCCAAACGGGAAATAGAATTTTTTAAACAAAGCAGATTTTTGTTTCCCGATCGAGAAAAAGTTTCCCAATAGGGAAGTTTTTAATTGGGAATGGGGAAAGTAGAATTAAAAAGCGATTACCCGGTGGATTTCTTAACTACCTGGTGATAGGTATTTATTCACCCTCTTTTACAATAGGCATCATTTATTTACCTACCGCTACCATTTCCGAAGTGCGCAGAGGTCACATTCGGTCACAACTAGAAGTTTTTCACCTTCCCGTTCGGAAAATATTTCCCGTTAAGGCAATAGTTGCCATTTCTATGTAGTGGTTCCGACTGACTGTGGCAGAAAGTATCAGTCGGGACTTAGTCATTTTTTAATATTTTGTTTCGTCTTTTAAATACTAGCAAAAATCTGTGACGGATGGGACGTTCCGTCCGCCACGCACATGCCTGTCTTCCTACCACTCAATTTTTAATTAGACTTTTCTAAATTCTTGTCAATTTTATGTAGAAATGTTACTCTATAATGGAAATATGTGCTTTGCAAATTACAAGCCATTTTCTTGAACCAAACTTGAGTTATAAATGAAAATGTTTGACGGATGGGACACAATTTTGTTGTTTTCATAGCAAAATTTGGTGTTCAAAGCTTCTTAGAGGAAAGACTAAATCAAAATCTTTACAGTTTTCTGCACTATTTGGTCACATCTTGATAGGAGAATATTCAAAATACAAAAATGCATCCTCAGAACATACAGTTCCGGGGGGGGGGGGGGGCTACTACAACCAAAATCTTCCTGAAAAAGTCTTGGGGTTGGATTTTTTTTTAATTCCAGGGGGTACGTATGGTCTCTGGGGGTATCTAACTTTTATACAGTAAGTAAGGTCTGGGGGCTGGGGAACTATATCTTATATCTTGCTTTTATCTAACTATCATTATTCTTTTTAATTATGAAAATATACAAATTTTTCATTTCTTGACATATACAGAAAAACAATTGTTCATTAATGAAGTTCTCCTTTACTTGTTCCACTCTGTGTATCATGATTTTTGACCTGGTAATTGAGAGCTTGTTGAAAAACTATACTTATGTGTGTTTAAATAAAAGAAATTCAAATCATTAGTATACAACAGTAAAAAATAGGTGAACAAATAATGTAAATATTACAAGAACATGTTAGAATTTCCTTTTGCCACATGAAAGTTTTCCAAAAGTGTCAATATAATGCTGGAAGTGATGTTTTTATTTTCGTGGAAGATGGTTATATTGGAAATATATTTGGAAGCTTAATTTCATGAAATTTTGGGGGTACCTGAAGATTTACTCAAGTCACAGGGGGTTCCATTCACAGGGGGTACCTACTAACGTCTGTTGTTTGGGGGTACCTAAAATTCAGGGGGTACCTATTTTCTTGAGGGGTACCTAAACATTTTCAGTTATAACTCAAGTTTGGTTCAAGAAAATAGCTGAAAATTTTCAAATCATATACTTCCATAATAGAATAACACTCTTACATAAAATTGACAAGACTCTAGAAAGTCTAATATATAATTAAAGGGAATAGAAGACAGGCATACGCGTGACGGACGGAACGTCCCGTCCGTCACAGATTTTTGCTAAAATTTCAAAAACGAAACAAAGTATCAAAAATGACTTTAGTCCTGACTGATACCTTCTGCCACAGTGCAATATCCACAACAAATCAAGTTCTAATACCTAACACATCTACCTCTATGGAAATTTGAAGACAGTTGTCTTGTTTACTAACCCATGGTACAGATTTGGTGCAATTCACCCTGCGAGAGAAGTTTATAATATATCGAAATCTGCAACAAAAACGAAAGTGGTCTCTTGTACTGATTGCTTCCTCCCGGCGCAACTTCTCAGTTGTTTATCAAATTTCCACCGATGAGATTGCCGTATTTCACACGGCCCTTCTTTTGGCACCTGTGGCCTCTCCAGTGCACGACTATAAAATCCATCCCTTGATATTTTTGTTTCAATTTGTAATCCTAAGGTTGAGGTTTTTCTCATCTTCAATTTACTGAAGAAAGCGGGAATTTGATGCGAGAGTTAGATTGTCAACAAAGTGCCATAAAAAATCATTGAATAAAAGAAGAACTTTAAATCTTAAATATTTTCATTTTGAAGAATTGACGTGCGTAAAAGTGAAACATGAAAAGTTTCATTTTTTATTGCGGGTTCAATCCAAATAGGGGATTTGGAAAATTTTCTTTGTCTGGCTTTTTTGCACAAACCCTTGTAGCTATCGACGAGCACCCCATTGCTAAGATGTTGGCTTGAGAAAACAAAAGTAAAATCGGCCCGTACTTGAAATCCCGTAATCTTGATATACAAGTTTAAGTCTAAACTGCCTAAACTAAAGTTTTCAACATATCAACATATCCAGACAATGTCAATTGAACGAATCGAACGTCGAATCAATTGAACGTAATTGAACACAATCGAATAGTTATCACTCGATTGTTGAATGCAATCGAATTGCAATTGAATATTACCCAGGATTTGCCGTTCTATTGCTTCGATTACGTTCGATTGTATTCGAATATGTTCGATTACGTTCGATTGATTCAATTGTATTACATTTTATTTGCTTTCGTACAATGCCTAAGCGCTCGGTTGCCCACGCTAAAAAGCTCTAACAGAATGATCAAATTTGATTTAATCTTAATCAAACTCATCGAACGAACAATATAATCGTAAGGGGTCACTCATATAGATTCTTCCCAAGACTAACGTCAAATTGACGCTAATTTGAAAACCCCCCATCACCTCTTAACGTCAAAGTTTAAAAATTATCAAAAATCGATGAAACTCTTTAAATTTTCTCCTTCACTTTCATCGTTGTTTCGTCAGTCATCTTTAATTTCGCTACAACTTGCTCAGGCAGCTTACATTTTAAAAATAATGGAGATAATTTCTAAACTTTTTTGGAAAGTTGCCGGAATTAATTATCTCCGTAATCATTACCAACAGAATAGCGACATTTCACAAAAAGACCGACCGTCGCCGAAATTCAAGGGACGCGCAGACCGTCTAAACAAAAGGAACTCGAGACATAAACATCGGGACGTTTGTTTTGGTTAAAATTGTTCTGTAAAATAGCGAAGCGAACGAATACTTAGGTATATAAAAGGAGGAAAAGAAATATGGAAAGTAATATTTGTCACGAAATAAACGTATTAAAAATGGATATTTCTGGTGAAATTTCTAAGCATCACGCACAGACTCTAACCCCCACCCCTTCGCGTCAATGTGATGTTAGTTGTGGGAAGAATCGATATGTGAGTGACACCTAATCTTCGATAAGATTAGTCGAATGTGATTGACAATCAATCAAACCAATTGAACATATAGCCAACAATCAATCGCACCAATCTAACCTTACTCGAACGCAATCGAACACAATCGAATATTACCCAGGAATTGGCTTCGCTTGAGATTCGATTACGTTCAACAATCGAATTGCAAAATTATTTGATCACGATCCATTACGTTTGATTGGTTCGATTGTGATTTTTGTTTAAAATTGTTCGATTGACACCGTCTGGACAATCAACATTTTTTCCCGAAAAACATTATTTTAGCAGTGTTTAGTCTTAAGAGCGAATCCTTTAAACAAGAATCTTCAACTTAATATATATTTCAATCGATACACCTTTCCCGTTACATGTGCAAAACAAATGGCCGCACATTATTTTGTTGCTCTCTCCAGCCACCATGTCCGGACAGTATCAATCGAACGAAGCGAGCCCCAAATCAATTGAACGCAATCAAAGGCAATTGAATAATTGCAATTCGATTAAGTCAAATATATAATCGTATCTTTATCAAATATTACCCAGGATTTGCCGTCCGATTGCTTTAATTACGCTCGATTATGCTCGATTACGTTCGATTGATTCAATTATATTCGCTTGCTTTAATCAATCTCTGTGTGGTGCTTATACACTCGCTCCTATCTGATTTACTTTTAGCGTACGCGCGTATTGCTGGCGGCCGTCCACACTTAAGCTCTAAAAGAGTGGGCCAACTTAGGCGAGGGGAACTAATGAACTGGTTTTACCATAATGCTGGAAAAAACATTTAATTCAAAGAAATTTCATTATTCATTAATCATTATTTTTCAATATCAGTACACAAGAAAATGCCTCATGCCATTTAATGCCTCATCTGTTTTAGTCCAGAGGTTCACTTTCGCTCCACATCTTGAATAGAAATGTGTCTGCCATTTTTATTTAATTTTCTTTCTGCTCACTCAAACTTTTTCTAAATTAATATTTCCGATCTTCCAATCAAAAGACGAGATTTTCGATCACGTGACTACGGATGTCTTCAACATTGAATTTTTCAATTGCGATGCGCTAGAAATTCAAAGATGGTGGAGGGAATGGTGTATATGGAAGGTTTTATGATAGGCGATTTCAGATGATGGAACAGGAAATTTGAAAAGAAAACAAAATAATGAACTTTCATTGAAATAATGAACTTTTCGAAGTCATGCGGGTGGTCGACGGTAAACCGGTTAATTAATTCCCCTCGCCCTAATTTGAAATCAAATTTATCGAACATAATCGAAGCTCGATCGAACATAATTAACAATCAATTGAACGTATTTGTTGTGAATCAGTGGAGGCTAACATGCATAGCCCTCAAATGTATGAGCCGGCTGGTCATTAAAATATAAAGTTAAATAAAAAAAACTGATTTACAAATCTGCAGGTTGTAAAACAGATATCTGCTAATCATAAGTGATATCATGCATAATTATGTTTGACATCATTATTAAATTTGAGATCCAGCAGCCATCAAGAAATGTCTGAATTCCCGCTATCTTAAAATTCATAATTTTGCATAATTTTTTCTTGTCCAACCACGCTGTTTTATTTAACCGCGATTCTGTTGACGAGTAACTCGCCAACATACCACTCGCACAGAAAATATGAGATTCTAAAATGGTAGAGTAGAGCACTGAGAGCAAAGCTGGGTAGTTCTTGCACTGTTATATTTGTTTTCAAATTTTGCTACTTTGGTTTTTTGTTGTTGATTTTTTGCTGCTTTCTGCTTTGGCATTTGATGGCTATGCAAGTTTCCCTCCACTGATGCAAGTTACCCAACTTCACGGTAGGTATATAAATTGATAATCACGGTTTTAAGGTAGGCTCAATTTATTGATTGATCAAGTGTTCATCATATCATTCTTTTGCATTTATTTTCAGTATTGTGGAGTTGGAAAGAAAAAAAGAAAGAGATGCTGCCGTTAAGATACATAGCTGGTTTCGCAAAATTCAGGTGCAGCGTTATATCAGGTATAAATATCAAATTTATCAAAATGAGCACTGAAAAAATGTCAAACAACTGTAAACAACTGTTTTAAATCTAAAAATAGGTTCACCAATAATATGCTTTGGGTTTGGTTCTTTACAAGATTCTGGTCACGGTCACCAATAGACCTTCTAATCAGGATTTCATGTTTAAATAATTAAAAATTCCATCACTAAACAATAACACAATCATTATTATTTTTTGATGCTGTATTTTTTTAATTATTCAGCATGACATCCTAACTAACAAAAGATCTATCCGTCCTAAAACAATCTGAACGCTTTTGGAAAAAAATTAGGCTTTTGAAATAATGCCAAAGCAGTTGCCCAAGCATTGTCAAAGTTAACGCCAATCGAGTTTAAAGTTTAAACTTTTTTAAGCCATACAAAACGCTGGCTTAAAAAAAAAAACTTTATAAAAAAAACAGATATAAACCAGAGCATTAGTACCATCGCAATTCAATGCAATTAAAAATTCATAATTTAATTAATATTTCAGAAATTTTCTTGAATCAAATCAAAAGAAAATTGGGAAATTAAAAGCGCAAGCATTGTAAAAATATTTTTAATACCATGTCATTTACAATTTGAAAAAAAGGTGAAATATATAAGAACTGCCTCTAAATTTGAAAGAATAACTAAATGAAATTACTTCAAAGAAGAACTCTGCTATCTACAAAATTGTACTGTCAAAAATTTTTTTTGTAAAACTCCAAAAGGAAATGAAGATGGAAAAAGTTTTTCAGTCTTGATGTTATCTGGGGAAATGGAAAGAAATTATGATAAAAAACTAAAATCAAGCTACTATGAATTTACAATATTTTTTGCCCATAGATAGAATTAAATATAAAAATCTTTTTCTAGCTCAATCACGGACGTGTTTTTAATTGTTTCATATTTTTAATTTTTCAATTGGTCTAGAAAATCTTCTAAATCAGGGCTAAACACAAAAAGTCTCAAACCACCACAACACACCCATTTCTCCAAAGCATTTCAACAAACACAAGAAATGTCCAGGCTATACAGCAAACAACATCGCCTACAGGAAAACATTCCCCCAATACACCAACCAATAACTCACCTACAATAACAATTTTTATATTTTATATCCTCTAACCACACCATCTTGTGTTCTTTATATATAAGATATTTTGACAACTGAAAATCACATTTTTTACAGATTACCTTAAGTGGATTCCAGCTCAACCTTTCTCAAATTATAAATAAGCCCGCACACACTAACATAAATATTTTAGACTTTCTTTTGATGCACATGATTTTTGACTATCAAACACACCAACCATAAATTCGGATCACTTCAACGTTAAGGTCGTTACACATTTAACTTTTAACAAAACTAAAACTACCAATTTTAAAAAAAATATTTAAAAACAATGAATCAAGGACATAATTTCCGAAATTTTGTCCAAGTTGACGTCAAATTCCACCATTCCGCCCGAAAACAGGCACGATTCCTCTCCTCCATGAGCCGTGAAACCCCTGCGAGCCTACCACATAACACTCCTGCCTCAGTGGCAAGCCCTGTTAAAGGTTTTTCCAACAATGGTCCATTTTTCCGCCCACAGGACAAATCACTCACCCCACTGGAATGTTAGTTAAAAAGTGGCCCCATTGAAAATGATAAAAAGTTCACACATACCCAACTCAAAATGCAGAACTTTTCTTTTAAATTTCACTAGAATCTTCTTCTTTCCTTTCTTCTAGAATCCTTTATTTGAAGGTAGAATACCAGAATAAGGCAAAAAAAAGATTCGCTTGCTATTAAAATGTTCCACTTCAATAATATATTGCCTGTATATGATAATTTAGACGTTTTTTTTGGTTCGTTGTCTAATTGTTTCGAATTTGTTTGACTAGTGTCTGACGTAACTTATAAGATTTGATTGATAAGAAGGAAATCTTTCTACTAGAAATCAACACGAATGCGCTACCATTATCCAGAAGACATACAGAGCTTATGTTGGAAGAAAGTATTATAGGGAAGCAGTGAGGGTAAATTTTCTTAATATTTATCGTCTCTTTGATCTAATATTTTTACATGTTTGTATTGACCTTTATGAATAAGCGCAGTGCAGTGATCATCATTCTTGGTTAGTCCTGGAGGTCGACGTTCAGTTCAAATGAATTAATTTGATGTCTCATTATTGTGATCGCAACAACAATCTCATAATGTCTACTCCATATTTCATCTTCCTAACAGAAACGAATGAATGGAGTGATGACCTTGTTTTACGACCAGATGGCAACTAAGGTAAATTATTTCTTCACGTTGAGCTGACGTGGTTTTGATGAAAACCAAGATCAATGAAGTAGGCGAGTATTATAGTAGAGGGAAATTTGTTTTTTGAGGTCCTATGTACAACAAGTGCTTTGACTAAAAAAATCGAGCGATTTTACAAATTTCCCCCTACTATTAAGGGCTCAAATTAACACAATAAAAAATCAACACGAATGACTTTTTTTTTTCTCGCTTTGACACCAAGCTTGTTGAAATAAGGGGAGCTTTCATTACGAGCTTTCCCTCTTTAGCATTTTGTCCCGTACCTCCTGGTTATCCAGGTATTATATTTCTTCCTGTACCCGGATTTCTATTAACTCAGTTCCAAACCCTAACCATCCAGGCATTCTCTTCTAGACCCCTAGATTCATTGTACTTCAGACCCAATTGCTATCCTTAAATTGAGTCTAAATGACGTGCCCTCACTTTTCGACCTACCTCGGAGGTCCTATAAATTAACCGATGTCCGTCCGTCCGTCCGTCCGTCTGTTACCAGCTTTTCTCAGGATTGGCTCATTAGCTTTTTCTGATTTTTGGCACAATGATGCAAAATGGCAATGCCCAATATGTGACGGAGCCCGATTTTCGGAAAAAAAATATCCCGGAAAAACTGTTTTTTTGGCACTTTCTCGAGATTTTATCATTAGTTTTTTCTGATTTTTTGCTCAAAGATGCGTATTAACAATGCCCAAAACATGGCCGAGTCCGATTTTTGAGAATATTTTTTTTTCGGCCGAAAATGCCGGAAATATGCCGGAAATCGCCGTTTTTCTGGATTTTGCTGATGGGGTTCGAACCCACTATATATAAAGCACCTATGATCAGAACGCCAGCGCCTCAACCACTCGGCCATCGAGTCACAACTGCATTAAGGAGTTAAAAGTTCCTTATAAACATGGTATTTACTCCAAACTCTACCCGGGGGCTAAAACCCTAACCAGGGGTTAACTCCCATCCCCATCCCCAATCTTAGCCCTAACCCTACCTGACCCTACCTGAAACACACAAGAAAAAGCTGGAAAAAGTTCATTTAAAAATGCCTCATCTTTTTTAGTCCAGATGTTCACTTTCGCTCCACATCTTCTTCTATTTTTTGAATAGAAATGTGTCTGCCATGGAAATTTGAAAAGAAAAGGAAATAATGAACTTTCATTGAAATAAAGAACTTTTTTAAGCGACAGCTCGAAGTCATGCGGGTGATCGACGGTAAACCGGTTAATTAATTCCCCTCGCCCTAATTGAAATTAAATTTATCGAACATAATCGAAGCTCAATCGAACATAATTGTTGTGGATCAGTGGAGGCTAACATGCATAGCCCTCAAATGTATGACCCGGCTGGTCATTAAAATACAAAGTTAAATAAAAAAGAACTGATTTACAAATCTGCCATCTCCCATCCCCATCCCCAATCTTAGCCCTAACCCTACCTGACCCTACCTGAAACAACCCTTTAATCTAACCGGGAAATTTGACTCTACTACCAATTCAATCCAAAACATAGGTCAAACATCGCGCGGGTAGGCGGGGCAAAAATTCTAGATCGGCGGTTGGACTTGTTAATTTATTGCGCGCACAGGCCCCGACAAAGACAAAATCTTTTCGATCAGTTGCTTTTTAAAGGTCCATTCTGCTGCGCGCTGGACCAATAAAATTGATTTTTGAAGCCGGAACTATTCAAAAATCGCCGGAACAACCTATTTTCGCCGGAAAGACAGTATTTCTTGAATTTCTCGAGCCGTACTTTATATCTTTTAATGAAATTTTGCACACTGATGCAAAATGACAATAACTAAAATGTGACGGAGCCCGATTTTCGAAAAAACATTTTTTTCCGGCCAAAAATGCCGGAAATATGCCGGAAAACCGGTTGTTTGACATTTTCTCGAATTTTCATCCTAATTTTTCTCTGATTTTTTTGCAGAATGATGCATATTCGCAATGCTCAAAACATGACCGAGTTCGATTTTTGAGAAAAAAAATTTTCCGGCCAAAAAAGCCGTTTTTGCAGATTTTAATTGGATTTTTTCGTTTTATGTCTTTGTTTTTTTTCAAACAAAAACATTATTTATAAGAATGTCCACGACTAAGCATGGTTCAATTTTCAATGAAACTGACTTTGGAAAAAAATCACCAGAACAGCCGAGAATCGCCGGATTTCATGAATTTCTCGAGTTGTTCTTGTATCATTCTGCATTTTCATACTATTGTTGTCATTTTTCAATTGTCTTATTACATCAATCTTCAGGTAGGTCCATTCAGCATGTAGCTTGTTTGATGTTTTTTCGTGCTTGTGTGCCTTACTTGTCCAATGTGCCTACGCGCTTGCGTGCCTTACGTGTCCAACGTGCCTACGTGCTCGTGTGCCTAGACGTGATCATGTGCTTCCGTGCCCTCCGAAATTTGACGTGCCCTCAAATCTCGACGTGCCCTCCAGTGCTGCAACTTTTCCCTCTGTAGACGGATATCCGTCCAGTTGAGATACAAATATATCATTTCCCTCTTGCCAGTAAGAGGGATTTTGTTCAAATGACCATCTAATCCTAAGGTTTCCGTCCATATTCACAAAACCTAGTTGCACCACTGCCCCTCGAATTTTGACATGCCTCAATATTTTTTTCTTGAACAAATCTGGTATTTTTGTAATTAGGCTTCCTTAGTAGCTTAGAGGAAGAATAAAATTAGATTATGACCCTTAGCGGGTTTTCGAAGATACATATTAAACACACTTTTTAACCAAAATGGAATAGTTTTTCCTGTAAATCTATCAAAAAAGAAGAAAACTTAAAATTCACAGGAAAACTTTGCAATAAATTTTGTAAAAGTCGACAGAAAAACAAATGATTTTATTTACATTTGAATTAGGCGATACTTTTTTACTACATTTTTACGAATGGTATTATAAAAAGTATGAATTTGCCTTGTGTAAACCCAATCTCGTGAATTACAGTATTTGGGTATTTCAAGCACCCAAGAAAGTCGTACACCGAAAAGGAGATAAATTAAGTTATACTTTATAAAAAGGTAGCAAACGGATATATAAAAAGGGGTGTTCCTAAAAGGTAGGGTACCCCAATCGGGGCCCCAATCATTCTTCTCTTTTAAATCCCAGACATAGGTAGAAAGAGTTGTTTTATTTGTGTATTTCGCGTTGTTAATTGATAGGTTGTGGCCGTAATATTGTTGCTTAAATTCTTGTTCTGCGAGACCAATGTAGACTTTCTTATCTTGGTTTGGGACCGTGATTGTTGTCTAACGGACATGATTTCTTGTCGCGACAATTACAAAGCTCTGATATGGTATCCTTCTTCGATAATAACTTTTTGTTATGTGCGGTAAACATTTTCACTGCAAGAATAGCTAACTTTTACGTTTTTTTTGTTAAAAACTTTGTTTTCTTTGGTGAAGTGCTTGGCAATCAATTTCAAAAATGTCTTACCCACGTTGGTTGAAACATTCTTGGAAAACGGTGGGTTGAACCAAAGAATTTTACGTTTTCTATTGCGGCGTTCTGGCAGTGTATTGTCAATGTTGTTGTCGTTGTCGTTAAATGACAGTTGGGTACTTTTATATAACCACTCATTTTGAGGGCTTGCTCGTACTGTGGTTTCGCCTGTTTGAAAATGATTTCACTTCATGAGTTTTTCGACAATCTTTTGTTGATCGATAGTGATAGTTGCTTGATAATATTACTAGGGTGGTTGGAAGATGTGTGGATATATTGAAGTGTATCGTTTGGCTTCTTGTAAGGTCGGTAAGTTCCGGTAGGTAAGTCAAGCGTTAGGTCTAGGAAATCTACCGTTTTCAGGTTGATGTTTATTTTGATATGAAATTCAATGGTTGTTGGACCTACCCCGATGGAGGTCCTATAAATTAACCTGTGTTTGTTCGTCCGTTCGTCTGTTACAAACTTTTCTCAGGATTGAATCATAGGAATCTTTTGATTTTTAGTACAAATGTGCAAAATGGTGGTGGCCAAAATGTGACGGAGCCCGATTTTCGAAAAACAATTTTTTTGGGCCAATTTGGGCCAAAAAACGTCTAAAAAACGGGTTTTTTGGACTTGTGAAAAATTGGATCATTAATTTTTTGATGAGATAGATGTTTTTTTTTGCTCACGAAGTCTTGAATATGAAAGAATATTTCAAGAGCATTAAATTTTGGTTTCTAAACTTTTTTTTATAAGAAACGATTGTTTAATGGTCACGTAACGTAGATATCAATTATAAATGTGTTAGCTCTAGTTTAGACGGCCCACTTTTCGTCCTGCCTTTTCTAATTGTGAATAAACCAGCCGAGGCTGGAAGGTCAGCCAATATAGTTAGATTATTAGTTGGATAGTTTGTAAAGAAGTTAAATAGCTGCGATAGAAGGAAGGACTAGATGCATAAAGAATTAAGCAAAATTGGAAAACTTAATTGAGCTAGAAAATCACTTTGCCTAAATGTTTCTCCAGGTTACGCAAAACTCCTAGTAGTAAGATTGAATAGAAAATTAACATTCCGTATCTAAAGCATTTAAATTCAACTTTTAATATTTTGAAGATAAAGTAAAAATTTAGGGACAAATCACAAAATTTTAGATATGTCCTGTTATAAACTTATACAAAGATTCAATCAAAAATTCAATTGACAGGTCACATAGACTGACCATTTACTTTTACAAATAGAAATAGTTTTTTTTCAAATAATAGTTCATTATATTTATCCCAGCAGCATCTTTGCAATAATCAAGCAAAACAAAACAATGTAATACGAAATGGTTAATAGACAAGTATAGATACTGATAGATAACACTTATGATATCATTTTGATCACTTTCATTCACTGAGCGAAGAAACGTTATGAATTTCAAAATCAGCAACAAATAACTCTATTATGAACAAAATTTAAATGGTCGTCAGTCGTTGGTTTTTCTTTGACGACAATTTGACAATGAACAGCATACCGATTGATTGAATACAATATGAAACTACTGTTGATCGTATATAATCTAGTAGAGAAAACAAAAAATAAAAATAAAAGCTGATGATATAAACTTTCCAAGTTATTTGGTGAATGTCGTGACATTCAGCAAATGTAGGCAAATGTGACAGTTTATGTAAGAAAATAGAAAAGCCTTCAGGTTTTTAAATATTTTGTAAGGTTTAATTAAATTACCTGAATGTACTTTTGTAGGATCGACTTTGAGTTCGGAGTAACACAGTGACAATTGTTTACGAGTCATGACAGCCAAATGGCAGTTGATCGTTGATTGATATCTAAAATAACAGAGTAAAATATAAAATTAAAAAACACTAAACACCCCGATGTATTTATTTGTATTTTCTTTTCAGAGAAAACGTGTGATAAATTACTTCTTTTCAGAAATTGATAACCACTTCAATAGATTTTATACCAATTGTCTGTAAAAATACCAACCATTGTTAAGAATATACCTATTTGTCAATTTTTTTTAAGTAGAGAATCATAAATTGTGACTTTGAAGTATAGTACTCGAGTAGTATTCTCTCAAAGTTTATCAAGTCTTACTAACCTCTTGTTTTTGTGACTTTTGTAGCATCTAGAGTTGCTGAATTTGGTGGTGTGAAATCAATGTTTATTCCAAGTTGCCAATGAATCAAAAATTTGTTTCTTTTCTTTTAGGTTGCCTCATTCTACCAACACTATTACGTAACAGGAATTAATACTACAACAAAACCATTAACAAATTACCAGCATCATATCATACAAATGCCCATATATTTTCTCCAGCCAAGCATATAATTTTAGTTACAGCAGAACGATTAACACGCAAATAACATTCCAGTCCAGTTCAACATAGTTTTAGTCCAGGGTTTTTATTTGTATTGTTCATTTTGTTAATTTTGTAACTCTATAAATTTTGTATAAATTGATGAGTTGATTAAAAAATACTATAAAAAGTGTAAAAAGAATTTTCAAAAAAAAAATTTAAAAGTTAATGCATATCATAATTCAAATTCTAATTAAAAAAATATATAAAGAATGTACAAAATTAATATTCCAATTTGATAAAAAAAATTCTTAAAATCCACAATTTTAAAATACTAAAGTGTCAAAAGAATTTTCAAAAAATAAATTAAAAAGCTAATGCATATCATAATTCAAATTTTAACTAAAAATATATATAAAGAATGTACAAAATTAATATTCCAATTTGATAAAAAAAAATTCTTAAAATCCACATTTTTAAAATACTGTACATAAAATTATAAAAAATTATGTGACTGAGGAAAATGTCTTTTGCAACTAGTATCGTGTCCACTCAAAAGTGACAAGTGACGTTTTAAAGAAATCCATAACCATCCAAAAGATTAAAATTTACAAGAAAGTTTCTTTCCTTTTAAAGGCACTAAAAACCTTTTTAAGACAAATTCCTTATTGTCAGTTTTGATTTTTTTCTTCTAAGATAGATACGTAAGGGATTCAAAATTCACCAGAATAAGCTGTGATTTATTTATTTATAAATGTACTGAATCGACTTTATAATGAATATTAGAAACTTTGCTCTTGAAGAATTTTGTATCCCTTATGTATCCCACCCTCCAAACTGTACACCCCCCTCCCCCATATCAAGCAGTTCAAGCAGTCCAAGCAGTTAAAACAATTTAAGAATCACTCATAATAGTGAAACAAACTCCATCATGGTCGGAGAAATAAATATCCTTTATAAAGCAATTCACTTCTCTCTGGCTAATAAAACTTGTTTTTATATAAACATGGTCCAGAAGGCCACCAGCAAGATGAGTTGGTTCATTCACTATCATTTTGAATGAAGAAAGTATTTCGTTTAGGTCTTGATTTGTTGGATCTAGTGCATCAATATTGAAATCTCCCACAATAATGTCTACATCATCATAACTTGTCAGTTGCAATAGTTCTTCACGAAAAGTGTTTCTTGAAGAATTAGGTGGTCTGTACAAGATTAACAGGCTAATAGGTCGACTACTAAACGTCTCTTTTTTGAATTTTATCAATGTGTAACCTGCTGCTTTATTACACTCTAAAATTTGAATTGAAGAATTTGTGCAACATGCAGTGTTTTGAAAGCGATTAATTGAATTGTTGTTATACTCAATATTAAAACCATTTAATGTTTGATCAATTCCACTAGTATCACTTGTAGGTGATAGCTGAGTTTCAGTAAGGCATAACAAGTCACTGTTCATTAAATTTTCAGATTTTTTTAGGTCAACAGCATGTTTATTCATCGAGCGAATATTAAGAAGGGAGATATTTAAATGCTTGGGAGAGGTAGAAACAGATGAAAAAGTTTGAACCTTTTGCAAACAACAATTTCTTCTCAAACGTTCATATTCAAGCCCTGCTTCAGTGTTGACTCTGATAGCATTTCTACTATATTCACCAATTAAGAATAGTCCGTTTATGTCAGTTACCCTTGACAAATTAACATACATTTGACCTTCATTGAAATATCTTTGACCAAATAATTCAAAGCTTACGACTGCTGATTGAAGTGTTAGCCCTTGGACTTTGTGACTAGTACATGCATACGATAGTATCAGTGGAAATTGAGTTCTTCTAACCATAGGTGACTTTTGCTTATTTTTTCTAGTCGCAAAGGTAGATTCTGCTCTTTCGATCAAAGTCCAATTGTTTTCTCTACATACACTATCCAAATTGGATCCTTTTTTACCTGCAGTGACATCATCAAGTTTTACATAGAAACCAGATATTTTATTATTGCAATCAAATTTGAATCTCATAACTGTTCCAACTTGTCCATTGACTAATCTATCAGCAATGTCAATATTTTTTGATATCAAAACACGAGCACCTACTTTCATTTCAATAATACGAGCTAGACCACCTGTATCTCTTGCTTTAGCATTTTCAATAAAATTCAAATCACTTCTTGTCAGATTTTTTGGTACCTCATCTTGTGCAAGAATCAGATGCTTTTCAGTCGGTAATTTTTCAAGCATTTGCAAATTGTATAAATCTACTGGCTTATTTTCTGCATAAATATGAGTTATATTAGCAGGGTAGTCTGGACTGTCTTTTGTAATGAATCTAGATTTTAAAAGTTCTTCTTTTTCTTCATCAAGTTCACCTAAACGTACTTGATTTAATAGATCTACAAAATCAATATCATCTCTCTGTCTCATGACCTCAGTCAATTCTGCCATTTGGAAACTTCTCCATAATTCAAATCCGACAATACTTTGCATAGATGAACAATCAGCTTTGTAAATTGGATCTCTATAAATTGGTGGGAGTTGATACAAATCACCACAAAGTAAGACCGATTTTCCACCAAAAGGTTTATCAGAACTGAATATTTCACGTAACCTTGAATCAATATTTCGAAATAAGCGACTAGGTACCATTGAAATTTCATCTATCATTATAATCTCAACGCAAGCAAGTTTTTTTTGCAAATTTTGTTTTGACATAGCATTCAAGGGAAATAGCTTTTTTGTAGGAATAATCAAACCAGTGTGAATTGTGGTTCCATTGACATTGATCGCTGCTACACCTGTTGGGGCAAGCACAAGAATCCTTTGTTTAGTAGGTTCTCCTCCTCTGTACATTAAAAGTTTGGACAATGAGTGATAAATTGTTGTAAGTAAATGGCTTTTTCCCACGCCTCCGCCACCGGTTAAGAAAATATGGAATGGCTCTACAATTTTAGGATCTTTAGAAGACAGGTTTTTTACAAAATTTCTTCCCCACTTGTGTATTACATCAAAAATTTCTCTCTGTTGAGGATTAAGAGATCTTATACGAGTATTTATTTCATTATCAGGAAGCAAAATAGATTCCATTGGTATTGCTGCCCTAAATGGTACTGTGTCTTCATTAGCTTCATCATCTGATTCATCATTATTATTTGCAGTATTACTTTCAAGCTCAGCATTTGTTTCATCATTTTCCTGCTGTTCAAAGTCATTCATATTGAGCGTGATGTCAGTTCTAAACCTTACTAATGCATCATCTACTAAACCAGAATATGGTTGGATCAAAGCTCTGTTCCTTTCAATCATTTCTACAACACCTGGTTCAAATAGTTTCTGTGTGTAAGAATTGTGTTCCTGAGAGAGTAACTCATTTTCATTACGAAAAGGATAATATAACATTAACAGATGATGAGCATAATCTTCGGGGTGCTTGTTTCTATTTGGCTCATGAAGACGGAGTACTAATGGAACTTTACGACATTTTAGTTTATCTCGACTGGACAAGAGTGGAACAATATTTGGGTACCCATTTGTTGGATGATTTGATTCAACTAGATCATCTACAAGTTCATTGGGCTGGCAATCATTTTCTTTATTCTCTACATACATGATACTATAAAACCTCAAAAATTCAGCATAACACATGTTTGAAACAGACACATAAATTCCATTAGCATAGTTGTTGGTTGGTCTATCACAATATCGGTCTAGCATATTCTTTTTGAATATCGAGGTACTATCTTCAGGAAGCTCACTTATTTCATTTTCACTAAGGCACATTCTAAATCTTTTCTCTGGTACATTGGTGTTTGCAAAAGTTACACCTGGAAATACTTTTCTTAGCCATAATTCAGGCATGCTAAGATATACAGCTTCTTGCACCGATACTTCCCGTTTTGAAACATAAGCATGCGCAATAGATTTCATTTGCTGATATTTATCTAAATCGTTTTCGAATGCTTCTTGAACAGCTTGGTTCATAGCATGAGACACTTCATCTTCAGTTTTCGACAGATATGCACACATGTAAGTAACAGCCTTGTAATAATTAAATACTGGTTGAATATCCAGATTTGCTTGCCAAGCTTTCAGACCCTCAGTAAAATAATTGTTTACAAAACACGCATTTGAATCACGCTTCAAATATAGGTGAAAATCATCATCTTCAGATACTGACAGAGCATATTCATAATCATTCTTGGGAATATCTAATTCATTAAGTATTTCATCTATGGTTGGAACAGGACTGAAATTTTCAGCATCTGGGTTAAAAAAATTTCTTTTACTTGGATTAAGATTTTCATTTATATATGTCCTTACTTTACTTAATACTTCTTTTCTCAGTGACAGTATTGTTCGTTTTTGCTCTTGTGGCAATTCTTGTGGCAAAGGCTCTGAAACAATGGTTCTCTCAGAAAAAAATTTGCCGAAATGAAATCTACAAGGCGTATTTTTATATTTACGACAAGTTTTCGAATGACGATGTAATTGATAGGTTTTTACAAGGTTAAACAATTCTGGATCTTCTTGTTGTGATGGTAAACAAACTTTAATTATTTTATCAACAAATTCTACGTATTCAGATTTTGTTTCCGGAGTTAATGTTGGCGCATTCAAAATCCAAAGAAAAGAATGAATATGAGGGCTTCCACGTACTTGAAATTCAACCCGAATAGCATAATAAGTTGTTTTGCCAAGTGGACCATCTAAAACAATTTCTTTAAAAAATACTTCAACTCTATATTGAAAATGCCTTGCTACTAGAACAGGATTGCTATTTAACAAATCACACCTTTCATGATAAGAAAGATTCTCAATAAATTCGTTAGTAACATTTTGACCCTTGAGTTTGTAAATTATGGAGATCAATTCATTCCATCTTAGATCAGCACAGCTTAAAGTCAAAAAGAAAGTTGGTGGCCCTAATTGTTTAACCATTGCCAAAACTTCTTGCTGAAATTTTTTCCAATATGCTGGAGTTCCTTTAACTGTACTCATAAAAGCAAAGGCTTTGTCATTTGCAATAAATTGTTTCACTGTTTCTTTGAAATTTTGACTTAACATTCCCGCATTTAAATTAGAGGCTGCAACTTTTCTCATGGCAACATTTATTTGACTGGTCAAAGAGACTTGTTGAATCACAGAGTTAGCAAAAAATATGTAGTCTGGATCAGAGGCAAATTTTTGAGTATAGTTCAATAATCGTTGGTTAAAGTACTTTGAGGGACTCAATTTAACATTGCGTTGAACGTTGAATCCAAATTTACCTTTGGGAAACAAATGAGGATGGGCAAGCATTTCACAATTTTCATCATTCAAAATAGAAATTGGTTTTTTCCCCTGACCAGGTGCTAATGTTAAAATTTCATTATCTATTTCTGTTTCAGTGGGAGTATGGGACATAAGAGTTGTTTCATTTGCACTTGAGCGAAACACATCAAGTGGGTTTGCTGTTGTCTCAAGTTCTAAAACTGAAGTATCGTTTTGTGTTCTGCTTCCCTCATCAGAAATTTCTTCGTTATCATTGCTGGCTGTATTAATGTTAGTAACATCTGTATTATTTCCTACCATAGTTTCATCATCAGAAATGTTACTGACATCAATCACTATGTCTTGATAAAGAGGATTGTTATCTTTTAAATAATTTAACATTTGCTGAACAAAATCAGGCCTAATTGCCTCAAAAATTACATGTCCCTTATATTCTAATTTTCTTTTAAGTTTAACTATGACAAGACCATTATCACTAGTTTTTCTTGGCAGGGTATTAGCAATATCTTCTATGTCAATTGGAACATTACAAATTGACCCTTTAACTTGGGAAACTGACCTTTTGGCATTATTGCAATTTTCTTAAATAAAATTCTACGAGAAATTAAAACCTTTTCAAGTCTGCGAAGAGTACTGAATTCAGTTGGTAGTTCATCAAGGCTTAGTTTGTTTTTAACTGACTGACATGGTAAATTATCTTTTTTGAGCTTATTGTGGCACGTTTTGCAAATATACAGTTTCCCATCGAAAGAAATTACTTCTAAACAATAATCGTCTTCTGGCATGTTGTATTTTTCAGGAGAAAATTTAGCAACTGAACGTCGATATAGACATCTGTGGCAAGAAACGCATATGTAAAAAGGACCTTCATATATAATTTTTTGGAATCTTTTCACTGGGTCATCAGACTGCTTAGCAGATTTTTTTTTTTGAGCATTAATTTTTTGCTTCTCTTTTAGAGTGTCCTTATTTCTTTTGTAGTAAACTCTTTTATTTTCACTTATCTTTTCTTTGTTTTGTTCATGATAAGCTTTTTTGTTTTCATTTATCTTTTCTTTGTTTTGTTCATGATAGGCTTTATTGTTTTCATTTATCTTTTCTTTGTTTTGTTCATGATAGGCTTTATTGTTTTCATTTATTTTTTCTTTGTTTTGTTCATGATAGGCTTTATTGTTTTCATTTATTTTTTCTTTGTTTTGTTCATGATAGGCTTTATTGTTTTCATTTATTTTTTCTTTGTTTTGTTCATAATAGGCTTTATTGTTTTCACTTATCTTTTCTTTGTTTTGTTCATGATAGGCTTTATTGTTTTCATTTATTTTTTCTTTGTTTTGTTCATGATAGGCTTTATTGTTTTCATTTATTTTTTCTTTGTTTTGTTCATAATAGGCTTTATTGTTTTTGTTTATTTTTTCTTTGTTTTTTTCATAATAGGCTTGATTGCTTTGCTGACGTGTTTTTTGTCGCTTTCTAGTATTTCCATCAGCACAATTATTTTTACGTTTTTTAGGTGTCGCACTGGAATTTTTCTTTACAAATCGAGAATAACTTAGTTGAAGAATCCTTTTTAGCTCTTCACTTGGTTCATTAATTTGAATAAATTGGATTTGAAAATGTTGAAATTCTTTTTCCCGAAACTCTAAATAAAAAAACTTAACATATTTTTCAAGTTCAAAAATATTATCAAACTTTAAAAGGCACGAAGCTCCATCTCCATTTTCAACTAGTAATCCACGGCTGTCCCGGCTGTGTGAATCAAAGACAAAGAAACATTGGGACCTTTTCATAATAGCTATAGTAAAACCACCAATAATCATTAAGGTATTAAATTCAGGACTTTGAGTAGTACTCAGTGGAATTTGAAGCGTGGGGTAGTCATCAATTAGTTTAGCTTCGCCAGTCTCTAAATTTAAAAAGTCAAGTTCAGTGATAATACCATTAGTTTCGATAAATCGTGGCATTTCATCGACAGATAAATAATCATTTGTATTCAACAACTTATACAACCTATCACCTTCAATTAAAATTCTATCTAGGTCTGTAGTTTTCCAAATAGAAACACGTCGAAAATGAGACCAGAATATCGCATACAAAGAATTTGCACTACATTGTGTTCCTGCGGTTTGCCCAAATAAATCTATGTTAGCCTGGTTAAAGGAACCTAAAACAGCCTTAGATACTTGATAATTGGTCATGTCTGTAAAATCAATGTACGTAGCAGACCCTTGATCACTTTTGTTTTCTTTAGTTGTTCTTGGACCTGGGTTTAGTTCAATATCACCTGATAATAGAAGGGTATAGTTAACTTTGAGAAAAATAAGGTTTGGATCTCCTGAATTAAACACTGCATTTGGATATTGAAAAAAAATACCATTTTTTGAAAGATGGACAAAATCTAGGTGTGTCTGAAAAAAAGTTGTCTCATACGACTTTGGAATTGCAAAGAAAAGAAGTGCAAAAAGGGCTAAAAATCTGATTGGTTTCAATAGTTTAGTAAAAGCATTGTCTGAAAGGTTAGAACCAATTTTAATAGATTTAGAAATACCTTTCACATTTCTCTGAGCTGTTAGAGCAAAACTTCCTATACACACACGATATGCCTCTATAGATATCATATTGCAGTTCTGTAAGCTTTAGCAAAAGTAACGTGGAACGTTTTATAAAGAAGTATATGAATATTTGTATAGGTACGGATTTTCCTTCGCACAAGTTTCTAGGTGCGGATTTTCCTTCGCACAAGTTTCTAGGTGCGGATTTCCCTTCGCACAAGTTTCAAGACGTGCGGATTACCCTTCGCACAAGTTTCAAGACGTGCGGATTTCCCTTCGCACAATTCAATATTATAATAGTCAATTTAATTTGATTCAATAATAGTTTGTATATATACAGTAAGTTCAGTAGATATAATAGGTTCAAGGTTAAGCAGGTTAAGCAAGTTAAGTAGGTTTAATAAGCTTTGTAAGAGGATGCAAGGAGCTCGCATGCAACCTCTGGGTTTTGTAGCTGCTTGTCTGATATTGAACACAGACAAGCTTATGCTATCTTTTCTTTGTAGCTTATGCAACTGAGGTAAAATTACAATTGCTGCTATCTTTTTTTAAACACTAATAAAAAGCCAGTACACTGTTAAAGGCAGGAAAGAAATCTCACCTTGATGATTGAAAAAAGTGTACAAATTCTCATTCCAGCAAGAAGCCAGCCAGATCTTTCTTTTAATTTTCACAACTGTAGTGGCAACTTATTGGGAAGCTAATACATTTTTAGCAGAAAATCATGCTATCATGAATACAGAGATAGCGCATTATTCGGGAGATAAAAGAAGCTGATGCAATAATCCCAATGGCTGATGCAATCGCGCGCGTTTTTTATCCCGGTGTTTACTCGAAAAGAAATCCGTGCAAATATCGGGAAATCGGATTTTTTTTTTGCCGTCTTATGATGATGGTGATGATGATGATGGAAGAAAATTTTACCTATTTGAATGCTCAGCTTAGGCTGACCAATTAAGGTGAGCATAAAGTGAGCTGTCTAAAGTCAATGCATTGCCCTCTTTTGACGTCAATGGAATATCTTCTTTCAACTTTTTTGAAGCAAAGAATTTAACTGCCCGCTTTGTGCCTACTCTTACAATTAGAATAGGCAGGGCGAAAGGTGAGCCGTCTAAACTAGAGTTTAAATGCATAACCAGGTAGGTCCATAAAAGTATCACTTGTTTTGTTATAAGGCTTCTGGTAGAGCACTTTGTTGTTGTTGACAATCATTTTCAACTTATTTGATATGTAGTGTATAATTTGAAATAATGAAAAAAGTTTACTATTTTATTGCAAGCGAGACATATTCCTTCGAGATACACAGTTGATTGGAGCAAAATCAAAAAATATGATCTAGAGGGATTTTTTGCCATTTAGTTTACCCCAATGCACATTAGTCGAAACATGGGACTGTTTATATCTGGCCTGTATGTTCACTTACTGTTAAAGGTTAAATCTCTTTGACAACAAATTTGTTTTGATAACTCCACCAAGTTTATCAATCATACGTTCTGTAATAACATGTCAAGATAAGTTTCACTGATAACTTTTTGACTTTTTGTTTTCATTCAAAATGACCAGACGCCGATTAGAGAATTAGAGAACGCCTGCCGACTACTTAACCGCCTATCGCCTGATGGGATTAACAAATAACGAGCGAGTGACGTCAAACGCTCCATCGTTTTGCCACTAATTTGACCTTCTTCGTAGCAGACATTCGCGTATGTTCCACTACGGACTTTTTTCATATTTCGATTTAAAAGCCTACTCGGTGCAAAAGACAAATCGTGTATTTTTTAATACGCCATTCATTAACTCAAATCTTTGGAGGTCCGAAAGCGTATTGTTGATCGGATATATGTTGATACTGCTTTTTAACAGTCATAACAAAGATGGAGGCAAAAAATAGACTACAAATGTTGCTCTTTCGCTATTTTTCTTTGGTTTTTATGCTTTCATGGAGTTGAATTGGATCATGTTTTTTGTACGATTGTCTGGATTTGATGTTTCGTTTACATACTCTTGGTGTGAGAGATACAATCTCTTATCTTGATGGTCTTGGAAAAACAGGACATTTTGTCACCTTTCACAACCAACAAGCTAACTTCAACTTTGCCTGTATATTTACCTAAAGTGATATTGTGGATAAATCTGACCATGTTATACCTGAAAAAAAATACTTGCGACATCAAAAAAGTTTGAACTCACTTTTATGGTATGCACCACCCAATGCGCAATGGTCAGATGGCGATATTGTTGGTGATTTTTAGCTAAAAATTTAAACATGGAGCAAAATTGACTGGTTAATGATTGAATTTCCCATGGTGTTTTTATATACAACAATGAATTAACTGGTTAGTGACAGTTGGTGAAAACTCTTTTTGTGGGGAAAATTCTGTTGCGGTTCACAGAACTGTAATTTCAAACTTTTTAAGCTGATATAACCGGAACACCTTGTTGGCCAATATGAAGAATGTTAACTCTTAAAATTTTGATTGTATTGAATATGGAATTAAACAATTGGAATCATTGTCTTGAACTTGGTACTTGGAGATTTTCTTTCCCGTGCATTTAAAATGTGGAAAACTTTGGTCGTGGAGATTTTTTTTCCACGTGCGTTTTAAACATGGAAACTTTTGTTGTGAATTTGGAGATTTTCTTCCCCGTGCATTTAAAACGTGGAAAACTTTGGTTGTGAATTTGTAGATTGTTTTCTACGTGCGTTTAAAACTTGACATTTTCTTCCACATATGCATTTAAAAAATGAAGAAAACTTTGGTGTCGATTGACAATTTTTTCAAGTGATTTCCTGGCCTGGCATGACAACTTTGTTCCTTTTTGTCATTCTTTCATTTCAGATATTTCCCCTTTTTGGCTAATATTTCTGGCAATAAGAGCTTAAAATAAAAGGATATAATGCACTATCCCAAGGCCTTTTGATGTGTTCGATAACACAACACTCTACTCAGCGGGTGCGACGCCGGGTGACGGCTAGTATAATACTAAAATCCAACTAAAGACCACCTACTCTCGGGTACCTAATAACCGGGGGGATTGGAATTAGAGGGGGGGGGGGCTGGAAAAAATCTCAAAACTTAATAAGTGGGGGGGGGGTTGGAATAAAAATGTCCTGGGTGGCAAATTATTTTAAAGGAGGCTAATAGACCTTTTTTCAAAGAGGCCACCCTGTTGAATAATTATGTAGTCCAGCAGAAAAACAATGATAAAACCATGCATAATGTATACAATAAACATGATATAGTAATTATGCATGGCTCTATCATTGTTTTTATGGCTGGAATACAAAATTATTCAACAGGACGTCCTCTTTGAAAAAAGGTCTATACAGCAGAATTGGGACAAAAAAGGGAACTTTCAAAAACATTTTCCCAGAAATTAATAAGCGGGGGGGGGGGGTAAAAATAAGAATGTCCTGGGTGGAAAATCTTCGAAAAATTGATTAGCGGGGGGTGGGGGGCGGCTATTAGGTACCCGAGAGTAACGAAAATTAAAGGTTGTCTAGCCAATTTGGTTACTGCATTGTTACTCTCAGTCGAGTTCAGCTTGGATATACTCTGTAATCCGTAGCTTTGAACCTTCGTCATCTTAGGAATATTCCTGCCAATACTAGCAATTACTCTCGGGTACCTAATAGCCGTCCCCCCCCGCTAATTAATTTTTCGAAAATTTTCCACCCAGGACATTCTTATTCCAACCCCCCCGCTTATTAAATTTTGAGATTTTTTCCAACCCCCCTGCTTATTCCAACCCCCCCGGCTATTAGGTACCCGAGAGTACATAAACGAATTTTGAAATTCTTGGGGACTTGTGTTGCTTGATGTTATCTGAGATAAAGCACTTTATAATCTTTTGAGAACATCAATAATTATTTTATCATTTGTGAAGGAAATATTTCTTGTTTTGATTTGATATGAAACTTCTTTATAAACAATAGAATTACATGGAAACAAGTAGGTGAGCAAGTAGGCACGTTGGGCACGTCAGACACGTAGGGCACGAAAGCACGCTAAAAAGAATGAGGGCACGTCATTTAGCAGACTCCCTTAAATTCCACTCTACACCCATTGGATATTCAGGATTTCTTTTTAATTATCCATGAACTCTTTTTCAGTATCCGTCGACATAAAATCTAAATTTTGTACTGAACCCAAGGAATGCCTCTCAACAGATCTAGCCTCTCGATGACCAGCACTAAGGCTGGGACAAAATGATAAAAAGAACTACTTATTTTCCTACTAATGATAAAAGATCTTTCATATTAATACACTAAGGATACAAAGATTGTGTAAGAACATCAAGATACATAGAATATAAGTCATTTTCCTTCAAAAATACAAAGATAACGTGCTCTCTCCTTAAAAAATACATGAAAAATCAATGTTATTTTCATAAACAAAACATCAGGTCTTTGTATACCGAGTTTATGTATTGCATCAGGTGTTCTTCCTTTAAGTCCATGTTTGCACAGGGGGGGGGGTCGGTAGTAAAATCTCAGACATAATATGAGTAGTAAAAGGATTTTTACGAATTTTTACATACCACCACCCAGACTCTTGGAAGAGGTATTTTACTACCCTGGTAGTAAAAGGTTTTGGGACAATTTGTCATGGAGACCACCTATTTTTTGGTTGCTTTTCGGACTGAAGTTGCAAAAAAAGCTAAAAAATGATTACTTTAAGTGGATTAAATTTGGCGTGGATTTAATTTGGCGATTGATCAATTTTGTGAAATTTGGCGGGGATTTAATTTGGCGAATTGGGAATTTGGAAACACTTAAATGGATGAAAATTACTATAAAATATACTAAAAAGGTGTGATTTTTCACATAATACTCTTTTTGTTAAATTTGGCGGGGATTTAATTTAGCGAATGGCCGATTTTTGAAATTTTGGCGAGGATTTAATTTTTTTAATTCGCCAAATTTAATCCCTGCCAAAATTTATCCACTTGAGGTATTTCTGTGACACATTTTTCACTTAGTGCAAAAATTAATGTTTTGCCCTTAGAAGTCTTTTTTATATTGACAAAAAATTTCGAGAATTTTTTGTTTGCAGCAAACAACTTTCCAACAGAAAATTTTTTCAAATTATAAAAATTTTCAGATTTTTTCAGAAAAGTCATCCAAAATTTAAAAGAATTACAAAAATAGCTAAAATTTGCTAATTTTACCAGTTTTAACTACCCAGGTAGTAAAGAGTAAAGAAGTAAATAGAACATCAGAGTTTGTATTGCATTAAGTATTATACAAAGTAAAATACAATACTGCACTGCAGTCCCTTTATACACATCGTTATTTCCCAGAGGACCGCACTGCTGTCCCCGTTTTCTTTTTCAAATTGTGATGTTTTGGCGGGAAATAAAGAGAAATCTTTAAGTAGCTTTCAAAGAAGATAAGATAGTGCGTCGTGTGCAAAAGACCGCGTACAAAAAGCTTGTTCGAATAAAAAGTTTTGTTAACAAAAGTATTTACAAAAATTTTTGGAGGCAAAATCTGTAAGGCCGAAAATGGGATTTTTTACAACTTCTTTCAAACATTATGATTTTTCTATGAGGGCTAATTTTAAACAATTCTTTTTTCAGTTAGTAGATACTGTTGTGCTAAACATTTATCAGAAGAATGAATTGGTTTAAACCATTCTTTCATAAAAAAAATTATCATTGAATGGCAAAAAATTGCTGTTTTCAATTTTTCTTTTACCTTTCTCTGGTCACGTGACGCGCTGATGATGTCATAAAACAATAATTGCATTCACGTTCCTTCAAACATGCAGAGAATGTCGGAAATGTGAAAATATACAAAAAACAACTTCAACAATACAAAGAATACCCGTGTTATCTTCCTGCAAAAGTACAAAGGCTATCAGTTTCATCTTCCTTCTAAAATACAAAGATTATCAGTCTCATCTTCCTGAAAAAGTGCAAAGAATGCCAATCTCATCTTCCTGAAAGAAAAAAGTGCAAAGAATATCAGTCTCATCTTCCTCATAAATACAAGGAATATCCAGTCTCATCTTCCTGAAAAAGTGCAAAATATATCAGTCTCATTCATCCTCAACAATATCTTTCTTAAAAAGTAAAAAATATATCAGTCTAATTCTCTTTCAACAATACAAAGAATATCATAGTCATTTTCCTTCAACAGTACACAGTACACAGAACTCCTTTTCTTGCGTGCTGGTATATCTTTTCTTGATGCTCTCAATTTCAGATTTAGTAAAATCTATTCTCTTCAATTTCTCCAAGGCAAGTGAATTTTTCGTTGAATTCGAGCTTTAATGCTTTTCGTCACTTGTCCTTTACAACTTCCAGGCAAAGTTGACTGTAGATTGTCTCAACTTGTCTGCTTATCACCGTTTTTATCTTTTCAGTATCATAATTATCGAGATCTGCGAAACCTTTCATTTCCTGGACAACAATTTCAACTCCTAGCTAAGAAGCCTAGAATAGACATCTATTTTTTATGGTATCAGCTAACCCATCACAAGCTTGCACTCCCCAAAGTGAAAGCCTATAGACATTTTCAATCTTTGTTTTAATCGCATAAATAGTGCCTTTATTCTTTCCACCCACTCGCGTTTGAAATATCTTCTTCGCTATATAGATAGGGGTTTGGCGCTTAATGGATTCTTTAGATAGAGTGACTCTCGGAGTCGTACCCCAACTGCTTCTAGCTGGTCCATGCTGCTTTAACATCTGTACATTTGTACGAAAAGCAAAAAAACTCATATTTTTATAATAAAAGCGTATGGACAGACTTCCCATCACAAACATTTGTAAAACATGATTGATTACATTTTATTCGTCCTTCATTCATAACTGATGTCAATGTTTCTTAAATAATTAAAATAATTGAAATATTTGAGACGATCTGTACATAATCAAACTTTAACAAAACACAACGTGGTTAAAAATTAAAACGCGTGAAGAAATGCAAGAACGTCAAGACTCAAGAGTGTCCACTATTCAAAAGAAAAGGAAATGATTTTTTATAAATCATATGATCTTCACCCTTTCTTCTTTTTTCTCTAAGCGGTGAATGTTCTGCCGGAGAGCATCTTTTTCTCTCATCAAATAAATCAGCTTCTTAAACCCTTAGAATTGAAGTCTTTGTACTTTCATGTTTCATCGTCTTACTGATATTTAGATCTTTATAGATTTACTTGTTTCTTGAATCTTCTTTATCCTTTCCTTATTTTTTCAAATAGTACCATCTCCAGGATCGTCCTTTTTCAATGCTACTTGGTTTGCTCGCCACTTTTCATTTTTTGATTTACTTTATTTTGATCTTTGTTTTTTGCGGTTTTGAGTGCCACTGTTCTTCACCTCTTTGTTCCAGAGCATGCGATACGACTTTCTTTTCCACTAACTTTTCCAATTTATGCCCTCTATAAATTTTCATTTGCTTTACTTTTAAGAAATTTTTCTTTTGGTTTTTTCTTCACCAGTTCGTCGGTCTCAAAAGTCATCTCTAGATAGTCGCTGCTTTCGTAGTCTTTCTCAGTAAATTCCTTGGACTGTAGACATTCTCTGTAGTAATATCCATCATTTCTGCCGTGTCAATTTCGTCCGATTCCTTGTTTTCAAGCGCCGAAGTAGTTTCTTTCACCTCACGAGGCTGATTACACGCTTTTTTTTATAAGAATACACTTTATAAGAATGTCCATGATGAAAATGGCCAAAAAGTTAAGAATAATGCTAAGAATATCACCATCATGGAATTTTGCTACTCAAGCTAAGAATGCCATTTTTAGAGCATTTTCAATTATAAGTTGTCAATTACCCCCAAGTAAGGCTCACTCCTTTCACAAAAATGCGATTTTATGCTTGAGACGTATGTACTAAATGTTAAATCTAGTCTGAATCAGGATCCTAACCTAAGAATGATGTACGAATATTTTTGGATGACTTTCCCAACAAAGTTAAGAATATCCATGATGAAATGGATAAATTACACCATTCTTATAAAAAAAGCGTGTAGTCGTAGAAATGTTTTGAGAAAAATGTAATTAGAACAACGAACTTGAAAAAGGCCATTGCATCAAGCTTTAACACGTTAAAAATTCCATGTTATCATTATCAAAGACACTGACTCTACCATGACAGAAAATTATTCGACTTCGATTGCAAAGATTGTGGCAATCTATTTCAACATGAAACAGAATTCGAATCTCACATACGTAAATATAACCGGTGTTAATACGAAACGACGACAAAAAACAAAACACTCATTGTAAATAAGGACCCTTCAGAGGAAAGAAACATAAACAATGGACCTGTAGCTGTAAATACCGATACCCTTGATGAAACTGTAAATACTGATATCCCTGCTGTAAATACCGATACCCTTGATGAAACTGTAAATACTGATATCCCTGCTGTAAATACCGATACCTCTGCTGTAAATACCGCCATCGTCACCCCTGCTGCAAATACTGATACCCTTGTTGATGACTACCCAAACTCTGATGATAACCCAGATGACATTGATATTCTAGATATGCTCATAGAAACAGACGAGATAGAGATAGTACGTGAAGATGATTGGGTCGCAAACCTTGAAAACTATAACCCATCAGGGATCATCAACCCCAACAAAATTATTTACGACTTAAAACAACAGATTTCATTGAAAAATCTAATAACACATACGAAACAATAATACAACGGAGGAAAAACCTCTTCAAGCTCCCTACTTGTAAAGCAGGAAAGGATTTTATATCAGAACTCACACACTGGTTAGAAATTTTTAATACCGAAGAGGATTTGAGCTCCATCGCATTGAAAGTTTTTATGATTCTCCTGCCCTACTACTACAAAAGCCATCGAAAACTAGTAATCGAAGGGGATCACTCTGAAAAGCTTGCAAATAGACTTAAATTATGGAAGATGGGAAATCTTGAAGACCTCATCCGAGAGGTCAGGAAATTCAAAAGAGACTGCAAAAATCTAAACACTCCCAAAACAAGGACAAAGCAAAAATCTTTTCAAATCTAATGTTAAAAGGAAAAGTGGGTGCAGCCCTTAAGATGCTATCACAGGAGGAAATAGGAGTACACGAAGTGAATGAGCAAGTTATTCGAGATCTTCAAGCAAAACACCCTGCCACCCAAAAGATACCGAATGAAACCCTGTATGAAGGACCGATAAATAAGGTTTTACCATCTTATTTTGACGAAATTGATGAAAGTATATAGTGTTAAAAGCCATCACTCTAACAAAAGGTGCTGGAGGACCATCCCACATGGATGCCGAACTTTATCGTCACCTTCTTACTAGTAAAAAATTTAAGAAGGAAAACAAAGAGCTCAGAAATCAGATTGCAAAGCTAGCAAGACTCATAGCCACCAAATGCATTGACCCACACAGTTTGGAATCATATGTAGCATGCAGATTAATTCCTCTTGACAAAAACCCAGGTGTCCGGCCGATTGGAGTTGGAGAAATCCTCAGGAGAATAGTAGGAAAATGTGTTGGCTGGGTGCTAAAAGATGACAGACAGGACTGTGCTGGCCCACTCCAGGTAGCTACAGGTTTGCAATCAGGAGCAGAGGCAGCAATACATTCTATGAGAGAAATTTTCGAGCAAGACGATACTGATGCAATTATTCTAGTAGATGCAAGCAATGCATTCAACTCGCTTAATAGAAATGCTGCTTTGCATAACATGCGTATTCTTTGCCCACAGTTCTCGTTTATTCTCATGAACACATACCGAATTCCTGTCAGAATGATCATTTATGGTACCAAAGACATCATGTCAGTGGAAGGAACAACCCAAAGTGACAATTTGGCAATGTCTTTCTACGCGATCGGAATAGCACCCATAATAGAACGTTTAAGACAGACAATACCGAGCATAAAAAATGTTGCATTAGCAGATGATATCACCGGAGCAGGAAATCTGATAGAACTGAAATTCTGGTGTGAAAAAGTAATTAGTGAAGGAAAAAAGTATGGTTACTTTGTAAATGAAAGTAAGAGCTGGTTGATTATTAAAGATAACAGCCAGCTTGAAAACACTAAAATGATATTTCATGATACAGCAATAAAGTTCACAACGGAAGGGAAGAGGCATCTTGGAGCTGCTTTGGGGAGTGAAGAGTTTAGAGAACAGTATGTTACAGAGAAAGTTAAGATCTGGTGTCAGGAGATGGAGAAATTATGTGAATATGCGAAAACCCAACCTCATGCCGCGTATGCTGCTTTCTGTCATGGCGAAATCCATAAATATACGTATTTCTTGAGAACCATACCAGACATGAAAAACTTTATCAAACCCTTGGATGACATAATCACACAAAATTTCATACCGAACTTACTCGATTCCATTGTAACAGAACAAGAGAGACGTCTGTATTCACTGCCAATTAAGAAAGGAGGACTTGGTATACCCATCATATCAGAAACATGTGAAACCCAACTGGAGAATTCACTGTCAATATCAGTTCCATTAAAAACAGTAATCGTTGAACAGGTTGAAACGTTACCCGACCCTCAAACAGTCAAGAACATCAAAAACGAAAAGAAAACTGAAAAGGAAAAGATTTTGAAGGAGAAATGTGAACACTTAGATCAACATCTATCCACAGAAATGAAGAAAGCAGTTAGTGATGCAAGGATACCAGGTGTATCATCGTGGCTATGTGTACTCCCTCTATCAGCATATGGCTTCTCGCTAAACAAGGGAGAGTTCAGAGATGCGCTTAAAATGCGTTATGGCAAAGAACTTCGTGGTCTGCCATCACATTGTCCATGTGGACAGAAATTTGACGTAAACCATGCTTTGAAGTGTAAGAAAGGGGGATTCGTTATCATTCGACACAACACCATCCGTGACTTTGAGGCTGACCTTCTTGCAGAGGCCCATAAAGATGTCGAAGCCGAACCAGTGCTTCAACCAGTCGAAGAAGAACTCGTAGATGGACTTGCGGGTGAAAACGCCAGACCAGACATCAGAGCGAGAGGCGTCTGGCGTCCAGGGCAGAATGCCTACTTCGACGTTAGAGTCACCAACACAAACTCTAAGTCACAAGTGAACAACGACACCATGAAAACATTAGAGAAGCATGAACGCGAGAAAAAGAGACATTACAACCATCGGATTATGAACATAGAACACAGAACCTTCACACCATTGGTATTCGCAGTAACAGGAGTGATGGCCAAAGAGTGTTCTATGTTTCACAAACACATGGCTGACAAAATCTCAAAGAAAACAGAGGAGAAATATAGTGACATTATCAACGTTTTGAAATGCAAGCTATCAGTTTTGATTTTGAGCCCTACTTTGTATACGGGGTAGCAGGACACACAAAAAGGACTCAAAAATTAATGATGACTTCACATCAGTCTTCTTGAATGCTAACATGCAAAGATAGATGCATGTTAACAATATATTTTTTTATTTTTTTATTTTTTTCTATTGGATACAAGAAAAATTCCTTGATAGCTCGCTCAAAGTTTAGAAAAAAGAGAGAAAATCTTGTTCAGCAGACAAATCTGATAATTTTGAAAGTCCAACAATGACGTCACACGCACAAATCTTCAACCTTATTCATACTAGGCTTTTACGGGCGGTTCAGAACTAGGGGGGCTTTTCCTGTACCAGCCCTTAACTTTTGATTTAGTGCGTCTTTTTGGATGAAATTTGGCACACAAGTTCCTTGTCACATAAGGTAACCTTTGACAAAAACTTTTTAGATGACGTCACTTATCATGCCCAAAGTGAGCAAAAACCGAAAGTTTACTTTATTCTTATAAAAAGCTATTGTATTCTAACAAACGTTTTAGAAAAAAGTTGCCTGAATTTAGAATGCTTATTTTATCCTAAATATTCAATAAATTACGGTTTAAACGATATATTTGACATTAAAAATAAATTTTATTGGAAAAGTGACACCTGTCAGAAATGTCATCATGCTCAAGGTTTGAAAATTTTTAGTTTTCAAATTTTTTTCATTTTGAAGCTAGGTAAAAGTTAGGAATTTACAGAAATTTTCTTGGCAAAAGCTCTATTATTTCAGGAGCTACTATCAATAATTTGACCTCCGAACAGAAACAGCTAGGCCGAATAGGGTTAAAGGGATATGATTTCCTATTGAGTTAAGGTTTTTAATATAATAATAGCTCATTTAAATCCCCACAATATAAAGTTTCCAATAATAGTTTATAATAAAAATATTGCCCTTAGATCCCCTTTATGAAGGCGAGACTCAATTGTGGCGAAAATCTAAGGAATAAATTAGAAAATCCCAGCCTATGATTATAGAAATGGCTGAGAGAATTTTAAGCCCCTGCCAAGTAAAGTAAAGTAAAGTGTATAATATAGGCATAATAGAACATTGAAAGAACATCTTAGTCTGAAATTCATGAAAAAATGATAACGCGACCAAGTCTCAGAAAAAAAACATAACAGTTGCTTATAAACAAAGCACTACAGCATGAAGCCAAAATTTTTAACATCGAGAAATGTTTTAAATTAATTGTCTGTAACATAAAGAAGAGAAAGACTTTGTATCATTATTATAAATTAACCTTTAACGTCCGTCTGGTCGTCCGTCCGTTCGTTCTAGCTTAATTATCCGTGGTAAAGGGTCGTCCTGGACAACTCCGGGACGACTAGTATGAACTAAAAATTAATTTTCTAGAATCAAAACAAAGACAGTTCGTTTTTATTCTTTGTAATTTCCAAAAAATGTCGAGATATTCTTCTCAAAAGTTATAGCGCTATATAGAATATGTTAGAATTGAATTTGTTGAAAAATATTTGTTTGTTGTTTTTAGATTCAAGCCAAATGGAGAGGTTATTACGCTCGAAAATATAGATTCAATTTTTACACTAGAAAGACTTACTTGGATGCACTAGTTTTAAAAAATGAAAGAATAAGGTATCTTTGAACATTTTTGCTTGTCCAAAAAGATTTTTAATTTTATTTTTTTCAATTTCTAGAGTTTGCCGGGTCAGTAAAATGAGTTATCAGATTGGTCTCGTCTTGAGAACACTTTGTTTTTGAAAGTTATGTAATGTCAATATCCTTTTTTCTGAGACTGATTAACACTGATTGACAATATGTTTACTATTTGTTCTTTACCTAAGAGTGCAACTACAACAGACTGGACTGATGAATAAAGAAAAGGAAGAAAAGAAAGGAAAGGAGCAAGAAATGGTAATGTGTGTCTTATTGAAAACTGTTCAATATCAAATTAAGATTATAAAATATATACCCCTTAAAACCTACAAAGAATAGAGGTACCTCTATCTTAAGATTTAGGTGGGATTTGAGGCTGAAACTTTTTTTGTGTTGAAAGTACGCTGTTTATGGTTTTCTTCCCTAGCAGTGATGTTTTTAGAAATCAGTCTTCAGTTTTTAGCGAGGAGGTGAACTATGTACCCCTTAAAACCTACAACTGTACGTTAAAATCAAAATGTACCTTAAAACCAACGAACACTGACCCCTTGCTCGCAACTTACTGAAGCTGTGAAATTGGAATTCAGGTCCTAAACCATGACTCATTTGATCAAATACTTGCTGGACATCCATTCCCAAAACAATATTGGTATTTTTCAGGATTTCATGCCCATAATGCAATACACCTTTCCCAAGAAAAAATTTGACGTCAATCGTTTTCACTGTCAGTATTTCAAACTTAAAATGGCCGTATTTGAGTATGAGACTTGTTGTAGTATACTTTTTTGCTCAGGATTTCATGCTCTATGCGATGGTATCAATCGTTTCCTTTGAACACGAGTTTTAAAAACCGTCAATCTTTTACCCATTGTTTGCCTTTAGTTTACAGTTTTGCCTGTAACGTCAGTCTTTGACCAATAAAAAGTTTTGTCAGGCCTTAGCAGCAGACCCCTTCGCGAAAATGTCTTCAAATACATTCAACTTTCGAAAAGATGCCTTGTTATTTTTTATGGAAAGAAATGAAACACAAGGTAGCTAAAAGTCTTGACTTTCCAACTTTACAGGAAATTTAGGACAGGAGCACGGATCCAATCAGCATCATAATACTTGCACTGATTGTACCTTCAAAATAAATACTTTTGAAAACTTTAAAGGTATAGAATGTTTCTTTTAACTTTCCTCTGAGACTTAGACAGGTGTTTTGAGGTACGATTTCCGAAATACTGTACGCCCCCCCCCCCACTTATAACTCAATGGAACACTAATGTAGCACTATGCTATCCTATGGAAAAACGGAAATAAGAAATAAGTATTAAAAAGGTTTTGCGATTTTTTTTTTTTAATTTAAACGGTACATCCTGTGCCCAAGTTCAGGAGTTGCCATAAAGCCGGTATTAAACTTCGTGAAATTTGACTTAAAAATCGCGAAATTAAGTACCCGCGAAATTTTGTAACACGCGAAATTTAAACAATATTAAATTAAGTTTGGTGGTTAAGAAAGCCCAAAATCCCACTTTGTAGGTTTTAAGGGGTATGTGGTTTTAAGGGGTATCCACTTGTAATGATAGTTGAAGAAATAAAATTAATTTTTCAATACTGACACTTTCATATCTTATTACCAGTCCTCAATTGAATATAAGATTTCTAAAAACTAGATTATCTACTACAAAATTTAAGTAAAATCTGACCACCAGTTATGCTGAATGTGAGCATTTTCGGTAAAAAGCGAACTTGTCTGTAAAATACAAACCACGAAAAAAAAAACACCTACAAGGTGAATACGATCATAATAGTAGTGGTAATAGTAGTAGTGTCAGTGTAATAGTTATGTTGAAGTCGAACGAGCCAATCGTTAGTACTAGCAGTGGGCTATAGAACATATAGAGACTTTTTTTCAAAATTAAGTTTGCATAATTACATAATTTTTTTTGGTGGGTTGGAACCCAAATAACATAAATCTAAGATATTTTTTGATTTTTTTCAATTTTTGACGGTTCTCTGGCCTTTAATTTCAGGCATTTTTGCCTGGATAAAAAAGCTAGAATCTGTTTTGTTGGTGCTACCACCCTTAAATTGGGCTTGAAATATTCCTTGGAAAAAAGTAGGATAGGAATGTAACAATTATATACATCTACCATATAAATATAAAATTTTAAAATTTAGGTATATAGGCCCAAATTGACCGAAAACAGGGAAAAACGGGGTTATCATTTTAGTTAATTTTTTAACATTGACAGTTCACAGTTTGTGTTGATTCTATTATATGCAAACACAAATGAGACGAATCTTCATTTTGTTGGACCTACCTCCGGGTGCCCCGGTGGAGGTCCTATGAATTAACCTCTGTCTGTTCGTCCGTCCGTCCGTCCGTCCGTCCGTCCGTCTGTTACCAGCTTTTCTCGAGATTGGCTCGTTAGTTTTTCTGATTTTTTGCTTTTTGCACAAAGATGCAAAATGGCAATGGCCATAATGTGACGGAGCCCGATTTTCGAAAAAAAACCATTTCCGGCCGAAAATGTCGGAAATATGCCGGAAAAACCGGTTTTTTGGCATTTTCTCAAGATTTCATCATTAGTTTTTTCTGATTTTTTGCACAAAGATGCGTATTAGCAATTTTCAAAACTTGGCCGAGTCTGATTTTGAGAAAAAATCTTTTCCGGTCGAAAATGCCGGAAATATGCCGGAAATCGCCGTTTTTGCAGATTTTCATCGGACTTTTTCCTTATATTTCGTTGTTTTTTCACACAAAAACTTTATTAATAGCAATGTCCACGATAAAGCATGACTCAATTGTCAATAAAACTGATTTTTGAAGCCGGAACTTTCTAAAAATCGCCGGAACAGCCGATTTGCGCCGGAAAAACGGTATTTCTTGAATTTCTTGAGCTGTGCTTTATATTTTTTCATAAAATTTTGCACACTGATGCAAAATGTCAATACCTAAATTGTGACGAAGCCCGATTTTTGAAAAAAAATTCATTTCCGGCCGGAAATATGCCGGAAAAACTGGGTTTTTGGCATTTTCTCGAGATTTTATCATTAGTTTTTTCTGATTTTTTGCTCAAAAATGCGTAATAACAATGCCCAAAACATGGCTGAGTCCGATTTTTGAGAAAAAAAATTGCCGGAAATCGCCGTTTTCTGGATTTTCATTGGACTTTTTTCTTATAATTAATTGTTTTTTCATTCAAAAACATTATTAATAGCAATGCCCACCATCAAGCATGTTACCAACAGAACAGATTTTAGGTTTTATTTCCAGGCAATTAACCCCGTTTATCCCCGATTTCGGTCAATTTTGGCCTAAATACCTAATTCTTTGAATTTTATATATATGGTAGAGGTATATAATTATCAAAATTCTCATCCTACTTTTTTCCAAAGAACATTTTAAGCCTAAGTTGAGGTTTATAGCATCATCAGAACAGATTTTAGGTTTTATTCCGAGGCAAAACCCTGTTTTCCCTGTTTTCGGTCAATTTTGGCCTAAATACCTAAATTTTTAAATTTTATATTTAAGGTAGAGGTATATAATTGTTACATTCCAATCCTACTTTTTTCTCAGGAATATTTTAAGCCTAATTTGAGGCTTGTAGCAGCAACAGAACAGATTTTAGATTTTTTATCCAGGCAAAAATGCTCGAAATTGGCCCATTTCGGGCATAAAGAAGGCCGGAGAACCGTTAAAAATTTAAAAGTCAAAAAATATCTTAGATTTATGTTATTTGGGTCCCAACCCACCAAAAAAAATTATGCAAACTTAATTTTGAAAAAAAGTCTTCATAGCCCACTGCTATTAGTGATCTTAGCCAAACTCACGTAACGACCTTTAAAATTCCAAGCTGAACCAAAATTTTGCAAAGCATGTCCAATTACCTATAATATATGTACATTGGGTGGTCATACTACCTTTTATTCTTTAGACTTTAAAACCTCCCTCAAAGATGCTTCCACTTCTAAAAAATAGGTTCGAAGAGTTAAGCGGTATTTGCTAGTCTACTTAACTGTTACTCATTAGAGCGCGGAAATAATGAAGAATCGAAGACGACACTATCTGCTCAGTACACAAGTTTGTCCAGGGGTTTATAACTCGTTCAACAAATCAAACATTGGAATAGAAGATGTCATCAAAAGTCTTCCTCCTTTAAGCCGACAGGAGAGACAAAATATTCAAAAAGAGAAACGATTGAAGTTTTTGAAAACTGCTAATGGAATTCCAACAAGTTTAGATTCAAATGATACAAACGGCCAACAAGCGTCCTGTGATCATCCCCCGCTCCCACCTCTTAAATCAAAGCCGCAGGTAAAAGTTCATTTTTTAGTGACTGTTGGAGCCTTAGGATCTTTTTGAATAAGACGGATTATCTTTATCTTGCAATGTCCAAAGAGTGTGCCTCTAGTATGTTTTTGAGATTTTTACTTCATTTACAACCTTTAAGATATCTTACTTGCTTTTCATTCTGTTGATTCTACATAGGGGCCATTTCGTTGTACAGAAGAAGTTTTAAAACAAAGATATAAAGAATTAAAACCGACCCTTCGTGTTGCAACAGACTACGAATCCGTAAACAAAGCAAGGTTTGAAAATACTACTTTCTTAATTATCTTATTTTGCATCATTTTAAAGAGGAAATTGACATTTTTTCATATTTGTGGAAAATGCCTAAATTACATCATATACTAACAAGGAATGACCTCTGAACAAAAATTTTCCACTAACAAAAACTTCTCTTGCAAAAGATATAGCTCTTTTATGTTTACAGAAATCTAATCCTTTTAACCCTATTCATACTAGGCTTTTAGGGGCGGTTCAGAAAAAGGGGGGGGGCTTTTCCTGTACCACCCCTTAACTTTTGATCTAGTTGGTCTTTTTGAATGAAATTTTGCACACATGATTCTTTGTCATATAAGATAATTTTTGACAAAAATTTTTTTGATGACGTCACTCATCATTCTCAAAGTAAGCAAAAACCGAAAATTTTCTTTCTTCTCATAAATAGCTATTGTATTATAATAAAGACTTTCGAAAAAAAGTTCCTAAATATTCAAAAAATTACGGTTTAAAACGATATATTTGACATAAAAAATAAGTTTGTATTGGAAACGTGTCAATTTTTCTGACACCTTAATGTCACAAATGTCATCATGCTCAAGGTGTGAAAATTTTTAGGTGTCAAATTCTTTTTTATTTTGAAGCTAAATAAAAGTTTAGAATTTACAGAAAATTTCATGCAAAAGGCTCTATTATTTCAGGAGCTATCACTAATAGTTTGACCTCCGAACAGAAACAGCCCATCCCCCCCCTATGACGAATAGAGCTAAATCAACGCCTATTTGTTAGGGGAATAGGTCGAGCCATCTGTTTGACATAAAAGTGTTCAGAAAGTAATTGGAAAGGCTGTTGCTTTTAGTTGATAGAATTAAACTTAAACTTAAACTTTTTTAGTCCAGCCAAAACTTATTATCCACAAATGGGTTAGCCAAGAGTAAGATATTATCGTCAGAAAGTCATTTTTGAGCGGAGTAAAACTATGTTTGAGCCTTCGAAAACAAGCGAGTGAAAAATTGGATCATTTTTTTTGATTTTTTGCACGAAAGTAGGGTACCATCATAGGTAAAAGATGGCTCAAGCAGATTTTTGCAAAAAAAATTTTGTTGGCTTAACAAAACGCATGTTTATCTATAAAAATCACTATTAATAAGCACACATCAATGTTCTTCGTCAAATTACTAAATTTTTTTAAGAGATAGATGTTTTTTGGCTTACTTTTGAAGAATATGTGTGTTTATAGACATGAAATTTTGGTCGCTTGGCGTGTTTTTATAGAAAAACTGGCCAAATTCGATATTTTTTTATTAGCACATTATCAATTACTTAGTTATTAGCTTTTCTCGAGATTGGCTCTCTCATTCTTTATGATTTTTTTCACAAAGAAGCATAACTCAATGCAACGGCTTCGCGCGTAACGGACGTTTTTTTCTAACGTCAAAAGAAAGTGTGAAGTTTTTAATTAGTTTTTTGCTGTTTAAGTCGAGAAAAAGAAGAAAATCATCGCATTTTTGAATCAAAAAGATTCTCGAACAGATTCTGCATCTTTTGGTGTATTTTCCATACTAAACATCAACAGGAAATGGAAAAAATGAACTTTTTGCTCCTGATTCTGTAGTTTACATTGACTGACTCGTGTGCTATTCAACAAAAACAACGAGAGTACGCACTGTACACATCCAAAAGAACTTTCTACTCAGCTCCAATCACGTATTATGCAAACCATTGCTGTTATAACAGACTGTTACTGTGTGGAGATGTCGAAATCAATCCTGGACCCATCTTATGCGCCTCATGCAACAAAACAGTAAGAATAAACTCGAAACGGCTTGAGTGTGTATCGTGCAAAGAACAGCTTCACCATAAATGCGCCGGTAAGAATGTTCGAATAGATAATGCCCGTGTTCCGTATCTATGGACCTGTCACACGTGTACGTTAACCATCCAGCCCTTCTTCAATATTCGAAACTTGTCTGATTTGGATTTTACAGTGCCCGATCTAACCAACGGCACTACACCTCCCTCTGTAGCTCTGCTCGACCAACATCGAAAGCACCTCTCCATAGCGCATCTGAACACCCAATCAATGAAATCTACCTTCGCCGAATTCGAATCATATCTATCCACACACCAGTTCGATATAATCACCATGTCCGAAACCTGGTTAAAAGACAATAAAAACTTGCTGTCTCACTATGAAATCGCAGGCTACGAAAAAGACTTTCGAAATCGTGACGCTAAACGTGGAGGTGGTGTCGGCTATTGCATCAAATCAAACATCCTACACAAAGCCCGAAAGGATATCGAATCTTTCGACACAACCATTGAGCATCAGTGGATTGAACTTACCGGTAAGAATCGACTTTCCAATGTCCTAATCGGTATTGTTTATCAGCCCAGCAGCAAGTCTCGTGATAAGCTAGATTGGTTAGTTAAATTCGAGTCACTGATTTCCCAAGCGACAATCGTTCACCACGGTCCAATAATCATCACAGGAGACTTGAACATCGATCTGCTTGTACCCTCACCTGAGCACGAAGCCTACAACAATAACTTGGGCACGCTCAATCTCAAACAACTAGTATCCGAACCCACGAGAAAGTCGAGAACTCTCATTGACCACGTCATTACCAACACTGATACGAAATTGATCGCGAGTGACGTTGTCTTCTGTGACGAAATATCCGATCATGACTCTCCATTTTGTATATTAAAAATCAATAAACCTCGATACGAACCTCGACACAAATACATTAGAGACGAGCGAAGCCTTGTACTTGAAAGCTATGTTAACGATTTTCGTGAGCTTCCATTGAACATCGCGTACGCTTTTGACAACACCTCAGATAAGGTCAGTGCACTCAATAAACTAATCACTGAGTGTATTGACCGCCATGCACCTATACGAAAAGTTAAATTGACACGCCCGTCATCTCCGTGGATGAAAGATCTAGATGTACGAAACCTGCAGCGTCAGAAAGAAGAACTTCGAGTGAGTCTGAAAAACGATCGAAACGACGTACAGCTGGAGCAGCTCCGAAAGACAAGAAACGATCTCAAATCAAATATCCGAGATGCAAAGAAAAAGTTTCTAAAAAACCTTCTCGCAAATAAAACTTCCTCAGAATCATGGAATGTCATCAATAAAATTCTTCACCCTCGCTTGAAACGTATGAGTATCGATCCAGACGAAATCAACAAATTCCTCAATTCAACTGCTGCTCGCACGACGGGGAAGAATGCTGGAGAGCTCTCACAATCCTTTATTCGCAAGTTACCTGATCATCCAGATAACTTCCATCTTCGCCATGCGACTCATGACGAAGTACTTAAAGCCATCCAAAAACTGAGATCGGACTGCTCAACCGGCCCAGACAATATCCCATCAAAGTTCGTCAAACCAGTGTCAGAATACCTCGCATCACCCCTGACTCACATCATCAACAGCTGTATAACAACGTCAACTTTTCCAGACGACTGGAAAATTAGCCGAATCTGTCCTGTACCCAAAATCAACGATCCCCAATCACTAGTCGACTACAGACCCATCAGCATCCTACCAATCCTATCCAAGGTTTTCGAAAGAGTTATTCTTCAACAACTTACAGACCACATTGAAACGAAATCTATTTACCTCGACAGTCAATCCGGTTTCCGAAAATCTCATTCAACCACAACTGTTCTACTTAAACTGAAAGATGATATTAAAACTGCTATGAGTAGAAGTGAAGTGACCTTATCGATTTTTGCCGATTTCTCGAAAGCTTTTGATACAGTTGATTATCGTATTCTACTGGAGCATCTCAACAATCTTGGCTTCTCCCGACAAGTCTTGTTTCTTATCGGTGATTATCTGTCCAACCGTAATCAGTACGCTCAGATCGACGACAAATCGTCTAACAAGTTAAACGTTCAGTTTGGTGTTCCACAGGGCAGTATAATCGGCCCTATTCTGTTTAACTTATACATTACCACAATAAACACTAATGGTCAGAGTACTTATCTTCTCTACGCTGACGATACAACACTACTACGTCACACAAAAATCAAAGAGATACAGAATACCATCGAATCCGTACAGATAGAGATCGATAACATTAACCAGTGGTCGGACCGAAATAATCTCTGTTTGAATGCTAAGAAAACAAAAATGACTGTATTTTCAACCAGACAGCTAGCACAACGCCACTCGCTTGCTGACTTGGTCACCGAGATAAAAAGTGCCGGCCAAGACATCGAAAGAGTCCAGAACTTCAAGATTCTCGGCGTCAAATTCAACGAGCATCTTGATTGGACTGAGCATGTTAATCAGACGCTAAAGTGCTGTTTTGCTAAACTTCGTAACTTGAAACAGTTTCAAAACATCACAACCTGGCACCAACGTAAAATGCTAGTGGAGTCTTTGGTCCTCAGCAAATTAATGTATGGATCTGTGCTACTTTCAGATGCTGCAAAATACCAACTAAAACGTTTGCAGAAAGTTCAGAACGCCGCGGCTGGTTTGTGCTGAAGCGCCACGCCTCCATCAAAGATGTTATCGAGCTGAAATGGCTACCCGTCACCGAAATGATCGACTTCACCATGGCAAAAACCGTACACAGCGCACTCCATAACCCCGATTGGCCATCTTACCTACGCCTATCCAAAGTAACCAACCCTGACAGAGAGCTGCGTTCTGAAAACATTATTCTGCATGATGTTGAAAACAGAAATCGTGTGGCTGGTACCTTTGAGCACGAGGGTGCTACATGTTTTAATGATTTACCTATTAACATAAAGCATATCGAATCAAAAGATAGCTTTGCAAATCTAGCTTGGAAATTTTATTTTGATAGGGCATTAGCTAAATCATTGAATTCAATTTGATCTTTGAAATTTTTCAATACAGTAATCACCTATTCGAAGTTACCTAAGTATTCTCAATAACTATATTCTTGACAGTGTTACGAATTCTAATGTTTACCACTTCAAGATCCTAACCTAACTTCATCCTTTCCTTTTCATTGAAGCTTACCTTAGGTTTTGACACATTGAGCTTTAAATTAGTTTAAAATTTATTTACATTTATGCTTAATATATCTATATCTATATATATTTTTAACAATAAGGCTGGGACAGCATACTCCTCTTGCATTTTCGTACATATCCTCAGCTTTTCTTTTTTTTTTAAATAATTAGCAATTAATTCTATTAGCGACGTATCACATTCCTCAACTCAAACGCCTCATCGAATTAACTATAATAGTTTTTTTTTTTCACACTTCTCACAATCTTGTTTCTATGCCTAGTCCTCGGCCTATATAAAATCATAATATATTTACGAGATATTATTTATCTAAGAATAGTTTATTTATTTCTTACTGTCTGCCATAATTTATCTAGGACGACTATCTTGCGAACAAGCCGTTATCCAGTTTAATTATTACTAATCGAACAAACTTCCAAACGCCATATCTCAGTATTCTGATTCCGAGCTTCACTTAGTTTTCCTTATTTCCTCCGATGAGTCCTTCTTACCGTATCTGTTCGAGTTGTTAGTTATTTATATATTTTATACACACAGCATATACATTATATAACACTTTTCTTGTAAGAAGAACCAATATTTTTGGAGATCAAGGAAATAATAATGTTAAAAAAAAACAAAAAAACAAACAAACTAGAAACCCTCGAATGTGACGGAGCCCGATTTTCGAAAACAAAATATTTTTGGGCAAATTTGGACCAAAACGCGGCTAAAAAACAGGTTTTTTGGACTTTGGTGAAAAATTGGATCATTAATTTTTTTTGATTTTTTGCATGAAAGTAGGGTACCATCATAGGTAAAAGATGGCTCAAGCAGATTTTTGCAAAAAAAATTTTGTTGGCTTAACAAAACGCATGTTTATCTATAAAAATCACTATTAATAAGCACACATCAATGTTCTTAGTCAAATTACAAATTTTTTTTATGAGATAGATGTTTTTTGGCTTACTTTTGAAGAATATGTGTGTTTTTTAGACATGAAATTTTGGTCGCTTGGCCTGTTTTTATAGAAAAACT